>NW_019154101.1:32626812-33078018 GCF_002288905.1 Enhydra lutris kenyoni | reverse complement strand
TTTCTATTTTTTCTCATTATTATTCATTCTCCATTTTAAAATGGAGATGAGAATGGAACTTGCTTCAAGTGTTACATGCATGCGAAGACCTTGGAATAATGTCTGGAACATAGCAGACACTCAATAAACTTTAGCAGACATTAATATTCAGAACATCGGTTCATTTCCTCAGAGCCTGTCTGCAAATTAAGGAGTTAGGTGAATCACCTGAACTATATGCAAATTGTGTATGTACATTTTTCTGGGAAGAGGATCCTTGATATTCCTCAGACTCTCAAATGGGGACTATTACTCCAGCCTCCAAAAGAAATTTAGAGTGATTGCCCTAGAGACTGATAGCAAATATTGGGCTATATTCTTTACCTAAGAGTCTAGCGACCACAATTTCTAATGCTCACTCAGACTGAGCTTGCTTTCATGCTCAATTAAATCTCAGAGCTCTGAACTAAGAACCAGGACACATGGGCTCTCATCGGAGTCCTTTCGCATTGTTAGCTCTGTGATCTTGATTAATTCACCCAACCTCTTATTTTGTAAATATTTTTGCCTTCGATCACACAGAGGTAATGCACGTAGGAGAAACTTTAAAAGAAAAAAAAAAAACTAAAGATAAGAAAATATAGAGCTACATGAAGAATACAGGGTCTGCAAGTCAGAAGATCTCTTACTCAGAACATCCTGTTTCCTAATCTGTAAAATAAGTGAGTTAAATTAGATGACATTTAAGATTTCTTCTAACTGCTCTCTGTAATCCAAAGATTTGAAATATAAATAGCCTCTGTTCTGGGGATTTGTTTTCTATTTGAGTTTTCACTGTACTAATTTACAGTCTTGCCCACATCAAGGACACTATTTTTATTGACCCATTTGCAAAACTGGGGTAGGGGTGGGAAAGTAAGAGGCTTGTTCTGCTCTTTGCTGATTTCAATTTCATATATTTAACAGTGTGTTGGGCTTCTTGGACTTGAGCTAAGTAAGGATAGTAAGAGGAACCCAAGAGTTGATGAAGCCAAAAGCACTAAAATTCCAGCTCAAAATATCTACCCATAAGGCCCAGCAGACTACCAATGGCAGATGAGCTGAACCCCTCATTGGCATGGAAAATTCTGTGTCCTCCTTCCCCACCCCCTTCGAATCTATCTATTTTACACACTGAGGTATGAATGTCTTTTACTACAGAGGAGATCCATCTCAGGAAATGTGAGTTCGGGAAGAAGAGAAGGAAAAATAGCCAAGTGGAGGGTATTAACTTTCAATAACAAGACGCCTGAAAAATTTTCATGAAAAAATTTCATAGTCACAGAATATGACCCTGCAGGTGCACAGGAAGGGAAATGGGGCAAGAGCTCTGCTCCAAGGACTAGGTTTCTGGAAAGCCACCTGGGTTAATCAGCCCTGGACAGTCCACTGAGGCCAGTCTCAAAGGAGAAAATATAAGCTTCACTCTGGCTAGCCAGGGTTTTCCAGAGAGAATCCAGGCTAATGAATTGAGTCACCTCCAGATCACTCTCTGGAGCTCTGCTCATTGTCTGTTCATCCAGCTCCTTCTTCAAAGCCCATTATTTGGAAGCATGTGGATAAACTTAGTATCGTGTCAGGTAATGACACACCCAAACTTCTCAACCATAAAGACAATTTTCTATATTCTGCCCTGATATGATTCTGATACCATTTCTTTGCTGATGGCCCAATTTCTCAGTGAGGAAGATTCTACTCTGGAAGATAGTTGAGCCTCGAGTGCAATGAAATAACATTGCCTATAACTCACACGGTCTCGCTGACCTGATTTCTATAAATAGATAAATTCGTCAAGGAAAAACACAGGATTGAAATCTAAAAGCGAACTCAGGAAATTATTCATTTCAGACTTCTGCCTCAGGTCAAATTAAAATTTCAATCATCCTAAAACCATGTCTGTATTTTTTAATAGAGATTCAGATTAAATAAGCTTCCTTCATAACTTCTAATATATGATCAATTCTTCTGTCACAAGAGTTCTTTTTTTTATGAATGCAGCAGAGTAGATGAGAATTGGATAAATCTTCTAGACAGTAGCAGATGTCATTTTACAAATGACAACACAGAGGATTAGAAAAAAAAATAGATGATTTTCCTGAGGCATACATTCATTCATTCACCCATTTATTCATTCATTCAACATTCACTTGGAAAATACTTATTGAATGCCTACTCAATCTAATCACAGTTCTAGGTACCAAAATTCAGCAGTATAGTAATTTGCTACAGCTACTATAACAAAATACCACAAATCAGGTAGCCTAAACAATAAAAATGTGGCGTCTCAGAGTTCTGGAGGCCAGAAGTCCAAGACCAGGGTTGGTTCCTTCTGAGAGCTGCGTGGGAGAAACTGTTCCATGCCTTTCTTGTAGCTTCTGATGGATTGCTGGCAATATCTAGCATTCTTTGGTTTGTAGAAGCATCTCCTGGACCTCTGCCTTCATTTTCACATGACATTCCCCCTGTGTGCTTGTCTCCGTGTCCAAATTTCCCCTTTAATAAGGGCACCCGTGATGCTGGATTAAGGCTCACCTTCAGTGTGACCTCATCTTAATTAATTACATCTGCAACAACCCCTCTTCCAAACAAGACCACAGTCTGAGGTACCGGGGGTTAGAACCTCAACACATAAATTGTGAGGAGATGAAATCCAATCCGTAAAAAGCAAGAACAAAATAAAATCTCTGCAACCAGGGAGCTAACGTTCAAATGACAGGAGACATTGTGTGGTGGGGAGGGAGGGGTGACTGTGTATTATCAGGCAATGAAAAATGCTAAGAAGTCATAGAGCAGGGTAGGGGTACAGGGCAGTGATGGAGTTTAAGTGATGGAGTTCAGATAGACTTCTCTCTGAGGAGGTGCCTTTTGAGCAGACCTAACCAAAGTGAGAGGCTGAGTCAGGGGAAAATCCAGGAGGAATCACATTCCAAGCAAGGACACTGGTGAGTACACACACTGGGAACTGGACTTCTAGCTGTTGCCTCTCACGCACAATGACCCAGGGAATGTTAATTATGTCAGGAATGATGTATCCCAGTCCTTATTTCACCACTCGCCCTTAGTCCTTTCCTCTACCTTTTGGAGATTCATCTCAAAATAGTTATTGAGTATCTATTATACTCCAGGCCTCCCTTGGAGTCAGGTGGAAATCAAACTGGGAATCTTCCTCACGCTCCTAGAGTACATTTAGGAACAGTCACTTAATATTAGATTGGATGAGCCATAAGTCATTATAATTTTTACATGGCTCTAAGAGCAAGAAAGACTGCAGCCCCCGAGGGAACTCTTCCCATGACACACATTAAAACTTCACCACAAGGCTCATTTCCCTGGGAGCAGATCACTTGCTAGAACTGTCCTTTATGGGAGCCAAACTCTGACCTTCTGACACCTACACTTGTTAGACCTAGACCAACCCAGAAGAAAATATTATTCTTCCTCTTCTACATGATCATTCTCAAAAGTCTGCCACAAATTAGAATTTCTATTCATTTCCTCACCCTCTTGCAACAGCACATGTAACCCACAGTCTCACAGTAGTTACCTGACTCTAGGTACTCTCTACTTAGCCCAAGTTTCTGATCAATACTGAATCAAGGAAATACAGGCTCCATGTATGTTTTGAAAGGGTCCGTGTTCAGTGGAAGTACTGCTTGGCATGATATAGACATGCTTCCATTCATCCAGGCTAGGATTAAATTAGCATTGTGAGTAATCACAAGGAATTGTTGGCTTACCTCGAACATTCAACCTAAAACATTTTTTATTGCAACATTAGACTTTACATTCATCACCTTCATATTTCATCCCAATGGTTTTGATCTGGCATTTGCATGTCTTGATATTATTTCTAATCATGACTCCATATCTGTTGCAGTGTGACAGAAAACAGAAGTCCCCAGATTATTCACCATATGACTCTGATTGAGTCATTTGATTTCCTTGAACCCCAATTCTGCTCACTGTAAAGAAAAATGGGGGGTAAGCATGGGGAGAGGGGTGTAGGAGCTAGTAATAAGTCTTCTTAAAGCATGAGAATCAAGTGTGACAAGCTAGAAGAAAGTGTTCCACAAAAGGGGACACATTATGCAAATGTTAGTTAATAGCGGTGATAAGACTGGGTTCTCTCCTTGGTTTTGAATCATTGATTCAGAAGTTAAGCAGATCAAGGCCAAAATATCAATCCATGTGCTCTAGGTTTGTTTTTAACCTGTCGTGAGTCTGCTTAAAGGTATTATGACCCAACCTGTGTAGCCTTAGCTTCCCTTAGCCTCCAGATCTCATGAGCCCACTGTGTGTCAATTACAATATGGTGTAATTGTTACTGTCAACAGCTTTGAATCAGATAAATCTGGCTTCAGGTCCAGCTCAGTCATTCACTAGTAATGTGACTTTGAGTAAACGACTTGCTCTTACGGACCCTCTGTTCCTTATCTGTAACGAGAGAGATAAACCACCTACCTACCTGCTAGAATTCTTTGGGGGTAAATGAAATAAGGCAAATAGGGCCTGGCATATAGGAAGTGTTCAACGAGTCATTCTATTTTTATGTTATTGTGAAATTTTAATTTTCCTAGCCAATCCCCTGATCCTTTTAAAGGAGCTCTATCCCAAAAGCAAGAAAATAAATTAAGCCAGCATAACATGACGTTCCTTATAAACCCATGTTCACTCCTAGTAACCACCACATTCCTTAGTTAATACTCACAAACCATTAGCTTAAGAGTCCATTCTTGCTTTGTTCTGGGACGGCCTCGGAGAAAAGCTGATCTGCTTATGGATTGCGGAATCTCTCCCTCTTTTTAAAAAATGGATTGAGATTTGCCTTATTCATTCATCTTTGGTCTCTGCAGTATCTCAACTCCTGAGAAGAGTCCTCAGTTCCTATTCACTCCTTCAAAAAGGGTATATTGAGCATCTACTCTTGGCCCAGCACACCCCAGCCTTCTGAGCGGCCCAGCATCACTTGCCCCCATGACAGCAGCTAAAACTCATTTAAGGTGACCAGGCTTTAGCTGACTTCCACTCATTTGCATAGAGTGGCAGGCCACTGCCTCCCCGCATTGTTTGTGGATGTGACCAAGTCATTTAACGCTGAGTCACAGTTTCCTCCTGGGTAAAGAAGGATAATAACTACTGTGACTACCTCACAGGGTGAAGATACAATGAGACAAGGTGTAAAAGAAAAGAAAAAGTCCTCAAAAAACAAAGATTCTTTAAAAAATAATTCAAGGTAGCTATTTGTTCTTACCCACCATAGCCTTCAGACCACTTTCTTTGCCGCAGAATTTGAAAGCAAGCTACAAATTGAATAGCTTTATTATCTGTTAGCATTATACCATCTGCCATGGCAGCCTGGTGCTCACTTCCTTGTTCTTCTATTTTCAAACACAGATGAAAATGCCCTTTTGTGGTCTTTAACATTTCAACAAGCCCCAAGTTTATTATTTATTTGTTATTTATAAACCTTTGATAGTCTATATTAAGATGCTAGTAGGATCAGATACAGCAAAACTAGGAAAAGATGCAGAGCCCAAGAATGAAAAAGAAGAGATGGATGGGTAAGAAAACTTTGGCTAAATATAATCTGTGCAATGGAACATATACTTAGCTTCGCTTTTTGGAAACAGCTACGATCCTGGACCGGAAGGCAACACGGGAGGAGATACACTGCACTCTCTGGTTAATTACAGGAAGTGTAACAATGGACACACTTTGTCATGGTGCTAAACTGTAAAAGGGATCCCTGATAGAGTTTCCCATAAAGGACACAAAACAGTCTAACAAAAAGTGTCTCCAATAGCAATTTTACAAGAGAGGAAATATGTCCTCCAAGCGGTCACTGTTCTATACGATCCTTAATAAAAGATAAAGTTGTGATGTCACGTTGTCATTCTGGGAGGGTCCTTGTAGAGGATGGAAGGTAACATTGTACACCTGTGAATAAATGTTCTTATAACCTGGCTTCATGCAAAGCTGAACATCTTAAATCAAGAGTCATGAATTAATGACGGTGACCAGTAGGCGATTTCCCTTATCTGTGTTTAAGCCAGCACTCGACAAGTTGGGAGGCTGCTGATATATCGAGGCTGAGGCTAGACTGGAAATCAAGAATATGGTTTTTCTGTCTTACTGAGCAATAAAGAGCTCCATGCTTTAAGTAACTAGCATGCCAGTGGCAATGATCCATTGCAAAATGCAATGTCTTCTCGCCTAACAGGGGGCTTCCCCATCATCTTCAGGGAAGTAAACTATCAAACCAACATTGCTCTTGGAAAGTAGTTTGGAATGTGGTGAGGACCTCAAACAAGAACTTAAAACCAGGCAGTTCTACATCATAGAGTAAGGGCCAGCAAACTATGGTTTCTGGGCCAGATACCCCTCTATCTGTTTTTATAAATAAGATTCTAATGGAATGCAGCCACACCCATTGGCTTATGGATTTTCTATGGCTGTTTTTTTCACCACAGTGTCAGAGCTGAATAGTCACAACAGAGAACACATGGTCCATGAAGCCTAAAATATTTATTATCTAGCCCATTGCAGAAAAAGTTTGTCAAGCCCTGCCAGGGAGCAGAGAGCGAGAATTCAGATTTAAAGTGGCTTGACAGCATTGGTTATGAACCTACCATCAATTTTCACTACAAAATGGTATAATATAGTCCTTGTAAATGTTTTTATTTTAAGCTTTGCAACATCATAAAGGGCTCCCTATGATGAATTAGGTCACAATTCACACCAAAACAGTAACTGAATTAGTCTTCAAGTAGCGAGTTCAGTAGGGGTAAAAACAGACATGTGCCTTTTCTTTTTCACTCGAATTTTAATAATTTAATGGCACTTTTCTATAAACAATGTATTTCCCCCTGTTTTAGAGAAGAAATAAATAAACATTGTCTTCTAAGCAGACACTGCTTAGATGGCCGCAGATCAAGCTTGCCCTGATTAGTGCCAAGAAGGGAAGGGCTGAGGGTGAATGTTGCTGAAACTGAAGTCATTGCTTTTGGTGGATCTGATTTACAGTAATCCTGCATGGCTAGTATGTCCATGGTTTCTGCAAGTATAAATTCTATAGCGAGTTTATATCAGATACTACATCAGAAAGTTATGTTCCTCAGAGACACAAATTTCCTTGATGCTTCTTTACTGATTTATTTTCAATTCAGATGAAGATAATTGTTGAGATGCTCAATGTCAAGATCTTTGGGGCCTTGATCTACCATAGGCAGTGCCCTGAGAGATTCAAACCACATCCTAGGGGATGTTGGGGGTGGGGGGGGGGAGGGGGACCTTGACTTAGAGCTCTTTTTCCCTATTAATGACAAGAAAGCTCAGGGATGACTGCATAGCCAACCCTGGTGAGGGCAAGGGACCTTACCGATGGCAGCCAGTCTGTCCCACTCCTGGCTTCCTTTAGTTTTCTGAGTCTCGTTTTCCCCTTGTCCTCCTTTCCTCGCCCCTTATTTTTCATTTGATCTCATCTTGTGTGTTATTAGTCGACAATCCACCTTAAATCTGTTCTGGAACAAGACAGAATGTAAGTAAACAGGTGAAAAAGAACTTACCTGTTGAACAGAGTTATTTAGTATTGTTCCTCTGAATACTGAAAAAAATATATATATTGCAGGAAACAATTCTTTTCTTCTGGCATGGTAGCTCTGAGGTTTTCTTTCAAGTAGAAATTTCTCAGGGGCACCTGGGTGGCTCCGTGGGTTGAGCAGCCGACTCTTGGTTTCAGCTCCAGTGGTGATCACACAGAGGGCGAGATTGAGCCCCTCCCATCGGGCTCCACTCTTGGTGGGGAGTCTGCTTGAGATTCTCTCCCTCTGCCTCTCCCCCCACTTGCTGTCTCTCTCTCCTTCTCTCTCTAAAAATAAATAAAATATTTTTTTTAGGATGGAAGGAAGGAAGAAAGGAGGGAGAGAGGAAGGAAGGAATTGCTCAGGATGTGCACAGGCACGTGATGTTAGGACGGTGCATCGGAGAGAGGTGTACAACCACATTGCCATCTGCGATGGCAGGAGTGCGGGCAACCCAGTGCCATTGCGTCAGCAACAGACAGGTAGTCAATGGAAAGGGTTAACATCATCTCTTCAGTCTCTCTGGGGGAAGCATGTCTTGGTAATTAGTACTTGAATAGTGCTCTACAATTTGCAAAGAAGTTTACACATATGGCATCATATTCAACCCTCACAATAACATTGTTAATTTGGTTTATGACACTTTGTTTTCAGCAGAAGGAGTGGAGACTTTGAAAGCCAAGTATAGTGAGTAGAGGAATGAACATTGAAACCCACTGTATGAGACCATGTCCTAACTTGGAGTTAGACCTGAGATTAAGTAATAGATTTTTCATTTTCTAGAAGTCTCTTTAAGTCACTATATTAGGTTTCTAAAGTGGTTGTAACAAATTACTGCAAACAAATGTATTCCCTCACAATTCTGGAGGCCAGAAGCCGAAACCAAGTGTCTGCAAGGCCACAATCCCTCCAAAGGCTCTAGGGAGAATCTGTTCCTTGCCTCCTCCAGCTTCTAGTGGCTCAGACATTATTGGTTTTTTTTTGTGTGTGTGTGTGTGTGTGTGTGTGTTTTGGCTTATGGCCACCCCCTGTCTGTTTCCTCTTCATCTTCTCCTCTGTGTGTCAATCTTATAAGAATATGTGTGGCCCATTTATGGCAAGCTCCTCCTCTCAACATTCTTAATTATATCTCTTGCCATATAAGGTAACATTCACAGGTTCTGGGGATTAGGATGTGGACATACCTTTTGGGGAGCTACCATGCAACCCTCCGAAGTCACTGAAGCTTATGACTTCCTTCCATAAAAACTAGAATAGTATCACTTATCCAAAGGGTAAAGATTAAATAAGATAATTTAAATAGAACTATCCAGTATATAATAAATACTCAGTAGAAAGGGGTCACCCCTTTTTCTCATCAAGAGAGTTGCTAATAACAATAACACTACTTTTGAGAAGATTTCCCTCATTTTTCTCATTGGGATAATAGCCAAATATATACTCAAATTCCCCCATTCTTTCATTTTCTCTTTAAAATCCTCTTCCCAATAAGCTGTATTCCAAAGACCTGTACAATTTCTGAATTGTATTTTGTCATGAACTATGATAATGCCTCTCAAGCATCTGCAGTGAAGGATTGGTTTTAATTTTGTAAAATAAAATCAAAATGTTGTGATGATGAAAACTGCTATAAAAGTATCCAAATACTTACTTTGATCTTATTACAGACCAATCACAATTTGCCCTTGTCTAGGACATCATTTGAGGGATAAAAAAATGTGAACATTAAAAATGAAGCACATATTGGGACGCCTGGGTGGCTCAGTTGGTTAAGCGGCTGCCTTCGGCTAAGGTCATGATGTCAGTGTCCTGGGATCAAGTCCCACATCGGGCTCCTTGCTTGGCAGGGAGCCTGCTTCTCCTTCCGCCTCTGCCTGCCACTCTGTCTGCTTGTGCTCACTCTCACTCCTCTCTCTCTCTGACAAATAAATAAATAAAATCTTTAAAAAAAAAAAAATGAAAAAAAAAAAAAAAATAAAAAAAAAAAATGAAGCACATATCAAGTACTTTAATTTTATCAAAATTAATTTTCCAAAAGATAGTCAAATTCTCTCATTACTGCAGAGTTACTTCATACCAACATTTAACCCTAAAAACAATATTTGTATTTTTCCTCTGCCCAAGAGCTTTGAGCGGTATTTTTTTTATGACAACAAAATGGTTGATTTCTTTTTTGCTTGAGCTTTGTTTCTAACTAGGTATATACCTTTGTTATATATAGCACTATTCTATTTTCCTTCTCCCATATCAGTTTTTGAATAAAGTATGGTTTTCTCTTGATATTTTCAGGCTGAGTTTTATCCCATTAAACCTTAGTCCTCTCAATAACAGTATATTTATTTTTTGGGTCTAAAACTGAGTTCTTTTGCCACCTCCTTTTCTGTGTTGACATATATAGTCTTTTAAGAACATAAATATTCTTTTTTTATTTTTTGAGAGGGAGAGAGTGAGAGTAAGCAGAGGGAAAAGGCAAAGGGAAAGGGAGAGAGAGAATCTCAAGCAGACTCCATGCTCAGCACAGAGCCTGACATGGAGCTTGATCCCATGACCCTGAGATCATGACCTGATCTGAAATCAAGAGTCAGATGCTTAACCCACAGAGCCACCCAGCTGCCCCCAAAAATACTGTTCTCAGTGAATATCTCTATTCTTTGCTGAACAAATGAAAGAGTGATAATTACTAAGGAGCACCTCTAATATGCAAACCCTTTCTCTGACATGCCCACTGTCCTTATTACCTACTTGGTAGTTGGTCTTGGTTTTTCTTACTGCTTTTTATTCACTCATCTTTGTTAAATATGTTCTCTGCTTTGATCAACCTACTGACATCCTATCATGATCCAGAAGACAAAATTCTTTCCTTTAGATACCTTCTATGTAACCAGACATTACCCACCTTCTTCTTCCAGAGTCACAGCCACAAACCAAAAGAAGACAAAAAAAGTTCTACCCACCCTTACATGTTTTCCCTTTCCAACCTGATCCTAGAGATGCAGATCCTGAGACGACAAGTTTTGTTCCCACATGAACAATCAGAGTAGCAGGGATTGGTGAGGTTGGTGATCTTGGCAGGTCCTCCCTCATATCTGGGTGCCTGCTCTGAGAAGTTATAGTGTGTAGACCCATGACCATGCCAGGTTTATGCATGGCTACCTCATCCCAACCAGCAGAGAGTTCACTATCAAATAGTTAGGATATGTGTGGTTTTATTTGCTTGAGATAAGAGTTCCATCATTTTTTGAATGCTTAGGAATCTCTAGGAATCTCTCAGTGCCTGGATAATGCCTCTACTTGAATATGTCTGGAATTACCCTCCAGGAGAAGAACCTCATAAAGCTTCCACACAGCTTAATTTCCTCTTGCTCATCCTCAGCTGTGTCACGGTTGTCACCGTCCTTATAGGGGCCCCAAATAGTTAACCTTCAAAAAAACAAAACAAAACGAACAAACAAGAAAAGCTGTGCCCTTCTACTCCATGTCCTATGATTTATTTCTTTACAAGGTAGGCTCTGCCTAAGGTATTCTACAGAGTACAAATATGACTCACCCCCCTTCCTCCCTTTCTTGTTACAGCCCAGAATAAGTACACAGGGCCTTCCAGGTTATCATTTTCAGTATCATTTTATTACTATGGAGAAGTAGATGGGTTAATGACAACAAATGTGAAAAAGTTACCCCCCAAAATCAAGAAATCTCCTAGCTATATAAATCAAGAGTTCTCCTAGCTATTTTCCTTGGCATGTAATCACTGACTTCCCTTCTTTCTAGTATACTTAGAAACCAGGGTGAGGTTTTGTGGATTTTTAGTGTGTTCTACGACTCACATCTTAATATCTGACCCTGGTGTGGAGCTTTGCAGGTTCGTCATTCTGGCATTCCTTAGGAGGCCCTATTTAGGGTCAGAGAATAGAAATACCTATAGATTCCTTCTCTGTATTTCAGGTTATTTCACTCTGAATTTGCAGGTATGTCCCCACTCTTCCTGAGACTACCCCAGTCTTCCAGCCCTGCAAGCCCTCCTTTTTGTTTCTCCCATTACCCCAGAAAGAAAAGGGTCTTCCTTCTTAACTCCCTAAACACTCCTTCCCCAGAGGATACCTGTCTTTCCTTGACCAGTGGTCCTATCATTCACCCTTCCAGGAAATCTGCCATATGCAGTGCCTGCAGCACCCTCAGGGGGCAGGTTAAGATGAGTTCTTACAACCAGTGCTTGCTTCCTTCCCTGCTGTGCTCAGATACTATCGGGTGCAGCTTCTCTGATCTTGGCCCTTGTGGCTCCCATCATCTTATTAGTAGCCAGGACTAGCTACTTTATTTGCAGGGCCCACTGCAAAGTGAAATTGTAGGTCTCTGTTCAAACCTTATTAAGGATTTCAAGACTGCAGTAGGACACCATAGACCACATGCAGGGCCCTCTGACTACAGGATTCCATGCGACTACACAGGCTGCACTCCCATGAAGCCAGCCCTGCCAGAAGCATGTCTTTCTGGAATCTGGCGATAGTCTTCAATCTTCTGTACTCTTCTTTGCCTCGAGGAATCACCTTTGGCTAAATTCACCATATTCATGTTCCAGATTGTCAATTTATGGTAAATGAGATTATGTTCCTCAACTAGTCCATAATCTAGCTCTACTCAGGTCAGCTTATTGGTTCTACTCACCCCCTAAATTCTCTGAGATGACCCACAGAAGTGTCCCATTCCCAGGGAAGTGACTGTTTTAAAATTAAAATTCTATAACATAAAAAATAATTTCAGTCATTCATTAGTCACTTATTGCAAAACTATTCTGTATCCTGCTTGATGCTAAGGATACAAAAAAAGAGGACGCCTACCCTCATATAGTTCACAACACAGTGGGGGTAGGCACACTTAGAGAAATGGGTAGAAAACAACTAGAGCAATGTTCTGACAGAAGGATGCATATTTAAAAACCAAGTGAAAAAGAAGTATGAATAAGCCTAATTTCTACCAATGGGAAAAGCTGCTTAATTTATCACATCTACTCATTGACCAAGATTTACCTTCTCCTTCTCCTTATTTTTTTCATCTGGCTTATTTTTTGTGTTAGTTTCTCAACACATCCTTCTCACAGTGTGGAATACACAGAGGTGTTCCTCAAGCCCTTTCACCTTCTCCTTTAAGCAAGAAATGAGTTATAATTACCACAAACATTGTTGGCCAACCCCTCAAGCACAAAAGAAACATATTATCTACTTACCCTGCCACAGGTTGCAACAGTGACTTTGCTCTTAGTATTTCTTCACCCTCTAGATAAAATATTAGTGCTTCTGAAATGCCTGTGGAAGAAAGCTCCTTCTTAGAAAATATTTTTATATACCATGGATCATGTTATAAATTGGCCACGTCCTTCTGCCCTAGGTACCCACAGTCAGTAAGAAGGGAGGTAAATGGCTGACACTCCAGGAAAATTCCTGAACTCCACAACCAAAAGTTTTAGACTACAATAAAGCAACAGATATGGAAGAAGCTTTAGGAAAACCTCATCAGATCCTACTGGCATCACAGCCAGCCTTCAGACTACTTTTAAAAAAGTGTGTTGCATTTTTCTTCTCCCTTGTCTAGGCCATCAGTCTTCATAATCACTCCTTCTTCTCTAGGAAGGATCTCTGACCAAGTTACAATGACAAAAGGAATCACCTTGGTCTCCCTCTAGAGAGCTGAGAACCCAGCTGCAGGAAAGAAAATGTTTCCATCCACCACCCCATCACCACCACCACCACCCCCAACCCCACAGTCAACTTCAATCCAAATGCCAGAGTCCATAGTAGAGTGACTTGGAAGATACCAGAACAAAAACATGCCAGCAAAAGGACTTTTGGGTTTTTTGTTTTTGTTTTTGTTTTTGTTTTTGTTTTTCCAGAGGCACAGTCTGGTCAAGCACCCTTCCACCACCTCCATTAGCCTTTCTCCATCAACCTCCAGGATCAGTCTCACCCATGAATGCCTCCTGAATAAGTGGTCACTTGTATCCTAAACATCGAAGGGTGTTAAGAAACCTCTGCTGCTTTGAAGTTTCATCTTCACTTGCCTCCCTTGATTCTTGAAATTCCACCATCAGTCATTCCTGTAAGTAGTGATATAATTGATTAGATTCTTTCCAGGTGATAGCTTGCCACATCAGATTGTGTTAAGGGGAAAGTGGAATGAGTATGAAGGTCCAGTGTGCTGAAGGGAAAGGAATTTCTGTAATAGAGACAAAAGCTCTCAGAGGGAAGCCTGTATCCCAGAAAATAAGTCTATTTTACAACTACACTTAGGCCCAGAAGCACCCCTGTCCACTGAGAACTTGTTCTGATCCTGTCAGTTGAGGTTGTCTTGACTCAACGCCTTGTAAAAAGACCACAGCTGAAGATCGCAGGAATGTCCAGGCTGATTCTGGTCTATTTCACTGCACCTGATACAACAGTGGTTGCATATGTTTGATGTCCTCAGCCTAAGCACTCAGCCACTGGGTGAAATCATGGAGTGGCCTCTCTGAACTGCTCATTTCCCTCAGGCAATACAGTGAGAAAAAGAAGACACATTGTTCATCCTCAAGATTCTTAGAGAGATGGGTTAGCCAAAGGCAATGGCCTCCCCCACCTCCGGTTGGCATACCACTAAAAGAGTTAGTATTCTCTGTTCATTTACCTGTGTAGATAGGCAGTAATGGTAGATGTTAAATTAGCCTTCTCACCTATTGGAAGCAATAGGTTATAATGGGAAAAAAGCATGGATTTGGAATCACATAGAGATCTTCCTAGAGCTGCTATTTATTAAGCTTTTAATATTGGTTAGATCACCTAATCCCTCTGAACCTCTGTACCTTCCTCTCTGAAATAGGGATAACGATGCCCACCCTGAAGTGCTGTGGGGAGAATACGTATGGAGCCTGGCAGACCATAGGCTTTCAACAAATGCAGTGGTCTTCCTCCATCAGTTCCCCGTTGGGATGGAGCATATGAAACTACAGTGCTCTGCACTATTAAAGTTGTTCATCCTAACCCAGGAAAGGAAACCTTTTTAAAATTCTTCCTTGCATCTTAAATACTCTAGTTTAACTGCCATCTCACTCCTCAAGAAGTTATGTCCCCCAAAACCAGAGAATGAATTTGAAGCTCCCATTGTTTAACATAAGTTTTGATATGATCTCTGTGCATGAAAGAAAATGCAGCTCTCTTCCACATGAAATAAGAAATGTGGGTTTGTTATGGTAAATATTTACTTAGGGTCCCCAAATCAATTATTCTAATGTAGTCTAAGAATTACTAACAAATGAGTTTATAACATTCTTTCAATGTTGATTTATTGTACTAGGAACATCGAAAGAAAGAAAGACAGAAAGAGAAGGAGGGAAGGGAAAAGAGAGAGAAAAGAAAAGGAAGAGAAGGAGGGCAGGAAGGAAGGAAGGATCTTATAAACTTATTGTGTGAACACCCAAATAATACTTAACATTTTGAGATACAATAGAAAAGTATCCTGACCTTATGCCTACAAAAATCCTTCCCCCTGAAAAAGGTCTAATTTATTTACGCAATTCAAAAAATAAAAAACTGAGACTATATTACAAGCCTCTAAGACTTTCTCAAAACAAAAATAATCTATAGCCTGGACTCAAAAAATAAAAAGACTTAGCACAGGCTTCAAATTCCTGAGGTGGGAGTTTTCCATAGATCACAGCAAACTGATCATGCAGAGAAAGGCTGACACAGCAAGGGTCACTAAGGAAAGGAAGAGAAACACAAGGGAAAAATGAAAAAGAAAAGAAAGGAAGAGAAATGCTACTTTCTCTTTTTTGGCATATATAAGTTCTATGAAAGAACTTCTGAAATTCTTAGCCCTAGGTAAATATTCAATCAGGTAATTAGTTTTGAAAAGCTTTTCAAATTCCAAATAATAATAGAGTTGGGCAAGACGGTGTTTCTTTGGGGCCCCCAATGAGAAATAATAAATTCTTGGTGATTAATGGCACTTATGTGCTCTTGGACATTAAAAACATTTTCTGCTCTTGAGTCACAACGGAAGCTACAGCTTGAATTTTATTGTTCAATTTGCCTTTTCCCTTCCTGGGTGAGCCAGCACTGGATTTAGAAGCTGTAAGTTTATAGAGTCAGCAGGACCCCAAGGGACTGAGAACTTAGCTGGGCCAATGAGGATAATGCCAAAAATTATCTACCCTCCGTGAAAATGCAGATTTCAGAAAAGAAGAAGGAAGGGTGATTATAAAGAGACAGATAGTCTGTAACTTAGACAACATTTCTTGGCACGGTTGGCAAATCTCATTTTAAAAAAACAAACAAACAAAAAATTTCCTGGTTCACAGTTTCTGAAGCTCTTCTTTTTTCCACCTTTGGCACATGGTCAAAGGACAAGCTGGTGTCTTCCCAGAGGACTGGAGAATGCTCGAGTCCTCAGACACAGTGAAGCAAGGCTCACAGTTAAAAGCAGAGGGCTGAGAGTTAAGAAGCTTTCAAGGGTAGAAAGGAAAAGATTTTTGCTTAGTCCGACGGTTGATTTTGTCAGTGTTGATGTGTTTTTCCCTGAGTCCTTAGAGAAGTTCAAGTTGGACCTTGGGCCTTACCTAAACACTAAACAGGACTATCTTTCTGCAAGTTTCTTCAAGCAGTTTTAGTTACACTTTACAAAACCATCCTTGTCATTTTCCCCAGTCTTGGCAGTGACTGAAAACAGTGCAAAATAGAAGACTTTCATGGGAATAGTTACCCATATCAAAATCTAATACAGTTTTGCCAGTCCTATACGCTTTCCCTAGACTTAATCTCCCCATCTGTAAAATGGAGAGAACGTCTAGGTCCAAAAAGACTACAGGTACAAGGTATCCAATTTACAAAGACCCAGGGCTTAGATTTTTCAGGAATCTGAAAGAAACAAAAACAAACAAGCAAACAAACAAAATATCTCAAGGGAGTACTGGATTAGGGTCTCAGCTCTCCCACCTCCTGGGACTGTCCCATCCCAGGTCCAGGAGGGAAGGCAATCTTCTGCCGTTGGGTAAGTTTACTGAAAATGTGGATAGATTCCTCTCTCCTTTTCTCTGTGTCTCAATTTCCTGTAAACGGTAAAACTCTAACACAAAAAGTAATAAGATCCAAATCTTCCTGCTGGGGATTTGATGAAGATGAATTAGACACCGACACTCAGGAAAAGATGGAAGGCTCTCCATGACAGAGGCCAAACTAATTCAAAATGAAAATCATCAATTTGAGTGTGCTCACATGTTACTTAAAAATCAATGAAGAAACAAAGTGAGGGAAGCCTGAAGCCATTTTAGCACCCCTGCTTTCGCACTCCACTCTCACTTAGCAGCCTTGAAATATCTCGGCTCTGAAAACCCAGTCAATCATCATTAATAATGATATTTTTATAGCACTTTAAAAATTGGAATTTTCAGAGCCACCTTTATAGACGTCCTGTCACTACCTTGCCATTTGCGTAATTTTTTTTTTCTGAGTTGTTTTTTTCCCCTGTATTAAAGAATTTTTTAAGAGAGAAGAGAAAGATTTTTCTTTTGATTGAAAAAAATCATAAGGAATGGCACGGCTTGCCCTTGCTACGAATCCCTTCCTAATGAGCAGTGTAATTTAGCGATTGTACAAGGACTTTCAACTTTAACGATTCTAGAGCTTGAGTTTACTTAAGGAGTTAAAACAAATGCCTGCCTGTTGCCTCCAGATCTGGAATGAGAGTTCAGCGAGTTTGCACAAAGATGAAAAAGATTAGAGACAAAAGCCAGGTTGTTGTTCTTTCTGATACACAAACATCTCAAGCAATTTACCTGTTGTTTATCTCCCTATGAACCATAGGAATTACTTAGTACCTCTAGTGTGATTTGCCCAGAAAATTCAGAATATTCCTTCAAAATATTTTAATTCATTAAGTTATAAATAAATTAGGCAAATTCTCATCTTCTTCTGGCTTTATCTGCTTATTTCTTCCCCATACACACCTCCCCCAAACAGTACTGAGTATTCCTTGCCTTTGAAAATGCATATGAAATTTTTTATTTCTGTTGTAACTTCCACAAAACTATCCAAGCTTATGAGGTACATTGGCCAAGGGAACTCAAACAATTCATGTTTAACCTCTGAGCCGAAAGAAAAGCCTCAATGTTTTCAGAAGTTTGTTTGTTGTTGTTGTTGTTCTTCTTCCTACCACCACCCCCACCCCTTGTAGTTTCTTTTATTCTTTGCCTCCAGGAAGACAGCACAGGAATTTTTATCACCACTGGGGGCTTAATACCGGTGGTGAAAAAAAAACGAGTTCCTGTCCTGGTGCTGAACTAAAAAGGAATAAATGTCTTGGATGTATCAGGTTTCTTTGTCAAGCAAACAAAAATAAAGGGATCTAGTTTACTGGAATAGTTGCAGCGCTCATTAAAATTGATGACTTCGAAGATTCTGTGCTTCTCTTCCTTTAACCAGGGCCATCAGCCAAGAATCTGCTATGCTGTTAAAGACATCATGTTATTGGGGTGTTGTAAAACAGACCACTGCTGTCACCTTAGCTCACCCTTCATGGCTCAGTGTGACAGCGGGAGAGGCCTGGGGGCACTGGCAGAGGATGGGCCTCGCCATTTGGCCAAGGGCCGCCAACAGAATAGATGTATGGGACCAAGACGCAACCTGGTATTTTTTAGCCGTGAACATCAAGTTCGAAAAAGAAAGAAAAAGCTGGATTAGCACGAGGCAGAGTTCGGTTTTTCTTAGAAATGTGCGACTCTGCAAAAGTGTGCCTTTATTTTTGGCACAAATTGCTATAGCAAATTACATGGCTTATCAGATGTGGTTTTTTGGGCTCAGTGGAGAAGTCACTGCAGGGACTTGTTCTCTTTGTTGTTTGTTCCCAGTTGGGAATTTGGGATAGATCGGTGTTTTCTTATAGTTCAGGAACAGACTTGAATAATAAGTGCTAACGATATTTGTGATTCAATTAAACTCACATTATTACAATTGACCAAATGAGACCTTGGACTTACTTACAAGAGATTTCCATTCTGCCCTAAAGGAGGTAAGATACAAAGTTTGAAACTCCATGTCACAGATTAGCCAACAGGCCCATGTAAACTTTGGGGGGAGTGAAGAGGACAGAACAGGGCAGGAGGTCAATCCCAGTGAATGAAAAGTTTCAGAGAGAGCATTTTCAGTTCCTCTCAACAGCCTCCTCACTCCTTTTTTTTCTTGACCATCTATGTAGATTCATCCTCATATAGCACAAGAACCCAACGAGAATGTCACTTTTGATATTATTTCTATTTATTTTGTTGCCAAAAATGGAGAATAGATTGAAACTCTAATTTTAGAAACAGAAATTTTCCACTAGCTAAAATAACCATCGAGTACTCACATGTTCGTTGGTTTATTCACTCACTTATACCAAGATAAGACACATACCAGAGGGATGCAAAAGAAGCATAAAAATAGGGTTCAAGGAGTCCAGTTTATTAAAAATGCAATGCAAGGCAATAGGTAAGTGAGTGCTTCACACCCAGGAGCACAGTGTTAAAAGTAGAGGGAAAAGTCAATGTGGAAAAGAGAGGCTTAAGGAAGAACAGCTCCTGGGAGAAGACGAATCTTAATTGGAAACTTCAATACTACATAGACCTTCAAGTGTTTCTTCACGTTGGGCCCTTTTTTTCCAGTGAAAACTTACCAGAAACCCAGTGCAGAGCCGTAAGAACAGAGCCCAGATCTTACCCTTTCCACTTTCCAGATTCCTCACTTGGGTTTCCCCTCCCTTCAAGGTTCACAATTTGAAAATCATGGACTTCAATAAATAGCAAGTTAACGAAGAGAAGGAAGGCAGCCCTGGGTATGGAGGACAGCACAAGTAAATCTGAATCAGAAGGTAGTGATAGAAATGTTTTGAATGAGTTCAGTGAAAGCATTTGGGCAAAGAAATCTGCCTGAAATTGATTCCATAGACCTTAGGGGACCATTGACGATTCTCAGATTGGAGAGTGATGTGATTGAGATGAACATTTAAGAATATTAACATGGCAACTATATGCTGATGGTCTGCAAGGAGGATGCAGCTGGAGTATTCTGAAGGTCAGAAATAGATGACCCCTAACAGAGCTACAACTTGAAAAATAGGGGTGTGGCCAATAGGTCTTCATGATCAATTAAATATTGGGAGTAAAGGAAATACAGGCTTGAAAGTCATTTTTTACTCAGGCATCTGTATTATACACTTGTAAGTATCTATAGTTTGTCCACAGCCTTTATCTCTATTAGTCATTATACATTTGTGAGAATATTTTATCAATACATTTCTATCCCTGGACTACAATAGACTACAATTCTCCATGAGATCAGGGACTCTGCCTATTTGGTTCTAGAACTTTAGCATCATAGGTTAAAAAAAAAAAAAAAAAAAAAAAAAAAAAACTCATATTTGTGAAATTAAAAAACTCAATAAATGATGGTGTCATTGACCTTATTAAAAGGAGCTAGAGAAAAGCAGCTGAATTCGAGTTTTATCATATTTTTCTTAGATGAGGAAAATGGGTCTAAATTCAGATTTCTTACCCCTGCTCAAGACACGGGGGTGAGGAGCAGTTGAAATGTCTGTGATGGGTGTAAAAGGTAGGCCATCAACAGCAGTGAACCGTGAGAATGAATTAGTTTACCCAAAGAGAATGTGTGTTTAAAGACAGAAGAGCAGAGAGAGCTTGAGGATTCTCATGCAAAAGTCAAATGGAGAACCGGAACAGTCAAAATTAAAGAATATTTCTCTGAGGGTAAATTTGGAATGGTTTGCCATACACCCACACTTCGAGACATTTATAAACTATCACAGGAAAGAAATCCTCTCTTAAAAAAGTTTAAAACATTAGGAATTTTGGAAGTGGGGATAAAATGTACAATTAATTAAGAGGAATCCAACCCATTTTCAATCTCTATCAGAATTTTTTTATTGTATTTGTAAAATATGACTGACCACCTTATCCCAAATGCTCATGGTGTTCCTGCTGATAAAAAGTGGCCCCCACATACCTCTTTCTTTGTTTTGCTTTTTTTCTCTTCTTTCTTTCTCTCCCACTTTCCTTTGGTAGCAACATCGAAAACATCTCTTACTTAGAATTATATATGCCACATGAAATTCTGAAATCTCATTTGCTGATCTAATTTTGGTATCATTCCACCTAAATCCTCTTGTTCATTGTTATTTTTATTGTCGATGCTATTATTGTCAGTTTTATTTTCTTTTTAGAGTTTTTGTTTTGTTCTCTTCCGTTTTTTTGGGTGGTAAAAAGGAGAGAGAAAAAAATGTTTGAGTGACACGAACTATGATTCCTTTGTAGTCAAAGAAAGTGCCAGTATCTTCTGTCCATTCTTACATAGAGCGTGAGACAAACAGATCTTTCTTTAAAAAAAAAAAAAAAAGCAATAACCCCAAGGACATTACTATGACAAAGTTACAATATGAATTTTCTTCTATTTTTTTTTTCTATTTAGTCCAAGGAGAAATTATGCATCTTTTACCTAGAAAATAAGTAGCTATGGATTTTGAATGTTTCACATGCTAAGTGCTGTAATTCATATAAAAAATGTAAATGTTAAAATTCTGAAGATATTTTAAAGTGAAGTCTAATATGAATAGCAAGGAGTCTGAGAGAATAAAAAAACAACAACTCTGGGAATAAAAAGACATTGTAGCCACCAATAGTTTTTCTTGAGCAGAAGCTGCACAGTTACTTTCTGGCTTCAGGTCTCAAATAGTGGTTTTATTCCAGGGGAAACACCAAACTACCAAAACGTGAGATGGGTCCAAGAACAATACAGAGCCAAAACGATTCTCTGCTAGATCCGGAAGTTAGGCTTGAAGCTACCTCCAGTTCATGTTTTGGAGTCTTTTGGAGTTTGTTCACTTATTCATGTCCAAAAGCCTTAAGAGAACATCTAAGACATGTCCAGTGCTGTACTAGGCCGAGAAGTAAAGAGACCCAGTCCCTGGTCCAGGGAGCTCACGCTGCGGGGAGCTCCTCTGTAGCCAGTATCCCCAACAGTCTTTCCTCCTCACCTTCCAAAAGATTTGGTAGGTATCTTACCGGAAACAGGTGGCTCTCCTTGTTGCTATCAGTTGTGTTTATGAGCACATAGAAAACCATATATAGCTGGGACTTCCTCTCATTTTCCAAGACTGACACAATTTTTTTTTTTTTTGTATCTCCATTTATATTTTCTCTGCAAGTAATTCTGAATTGCAGATGGAGCTAAGTCACCTCTTGGGGTGTTGTCTGCCCCAACACTTAGCAAGAAACAGGGAGCATCCAGAAGTCCTTCTCCAAAACACTATGAAGGTCCCAAGGAGAAAGAATCATCAGTCCCGGGGGAGAGAAACCATCCAACTTACACCAAGAGCCAGGCTAAGAAAGAATAAATGGAGACACACGTTCCATGAATAAAAAAGAAGATGAGCAAGAGGATTAAAAAGAAGAAATCATTGAACACATCGTGCTGCTCTGATGCAGCGAGATAAGGATACGATGGGTAACCTGCCAGGCAAATGGGAAATAGTGTGGCATGTCGACTGCTCACCAAGGCTGAGTGAGCCTCTGTATTGCAGGAGAAGCACAGTCAAACCATGATTTCAGGTTTTCCAAGCACTGTTCTGCACACACACCAACTTCTTAACCACCCCACCTGTGCTGACAACAGGGAATGTCACCCAGTGTTCTGTTACACTGTTTCTCAAGAAAAGACATTCTTTCTTAACATAGGCAGCTATCCTGTTCTATAAAGATGTCTTTTCTTTACATCTGTGTTTTATCCTATGTGCATAATTAGAATGATTTGGCCAGGTATCTTGCGTGCTCTCTACCTTCTTTATAACCTTTCTTGACGCCTAGCACACCAAAACCACCCAGTAAATGTCACTGAGCAACAGGTAAATTTTCTTTTTAAGAATTTGTTTATTTGTTTTGGGGGATGAGGGACAGAGGGAGAGGGAAGGAGAGAATCTCAAACAGACTCCCCACTGAGTGCAGAGCCTGATGCAGGGCTCGATCCCACAACTACGAGACCCTGCATGATCTGAGCCGAAATCAAGGATCCAACACTCCACGGACTGAGCCATCCAGGCACCCCAACAGGTAATTCTTTACAAAGAGAAAGGCCAGCCCACAGTGTATGTCACATGTTAATGAGGTGTCCCCAAGCACTGTTCATCACAGCTGCTGTCCTAAGAAGCACAAATTTATGAGCAATGACCAGGTAGGTTCCATTGTTATTGGAGCCAATGGCAGCATCCACAAAAAGAATGCATGAGCAAACTTCGCTACACAGGCAGTCCGCGCTTGCTGGTGGTTCTCGCCGGTCTGGCTGGCTTCCTGCTTCCTCAGTGTGCCTTTGCTCCTGATGACCAGACACCTGGACTGTCTTCCCCAATTCAAAACACAGTCATTCTCCACAGCCTTGCCTATGAAGTAAACTTCTACGAATTTTTCAGGTCTCAGGGAACTTGTACTCTTCAGGATTTACAGTCAATGATAGTCTGTATTTAGCATCTTTATTTCCTTCCCATCTGTACTCTGCCTTATTTTCTGGGCCCTTGTCTTCTCCATTTCTTATCTAGATTCTAAGCACCTGAGAGTTCATTGCCTCACAGCCTAGGACTGTGATTTTACAAGTGATCAATAAGTGATCAGTTGAATGTGTGGCTTCTCAGTACACCCAAAACTGGGTAATATGAATACACACACACAAGAGGCATCGTCATCGAGCTTTAGTAACTTTGTGTGTTATCCCATTCAATACTCACAGCAGCCCTATGTAGCACGCAGGCAGATATGATTCCCATCTCCGCCTCATTGATAGGGAAAATTTCCATATTTTGCCCGGTGTCATCAAGTCAGACTACAGCTTTTATTGTCTTCTGATTCAAGATAGTGTCTCCTGTCCCACAGATACAATCAAAACAGTATAATAGCTAGTGCTCTTGGAAAAAAAAAAAAAAAAAGGTATAATCTGTCCCTCCCACTCACCCTTCCTCTACTCTGCTGAGCCTTTCCCCTTTCTACCTTGAATACTGGGTATGACCAACATATGGATATTATCTAGCATGCCAGGTACAAGCCAGGAAATGTTACTGTGAAAAATAACAAGATCAGCTTCTCAGCATCTGTTAGTGTAAAAACCACAACACACTCTATATTTTCCAGCAAATGTATCAAATGGGTCACTCCATTCATTGGCATGCGGACTTATTTTTCCCGCCTACTGAGTCAGTCAGAACTGGAACATTTGAGTGGCTATGTGTCAACCTCCCTCGAAGGAAAAATATCAACATGAGCAATAAAATTTATAAATATTGAGAATCATAAGGCTCCCAGCCGCTCCAAGAGGATTGTATCTCTCAATTGTGACACGTAGGAGATCCAGACAACACATACAGCAGGACTGTCCCCGATTAACAGGTGAAGAAAACAAGGCTGAGGGAAGTTAAGTGATTTACTAAAAGTTAATAAGTTAGTAAGTGGCAGATTCTTAACCGCAATCCAGTTTTGCTTGCCCCCCCCCCAATTGTGATCTTTCCTCCACATGCCAGGAAAGGAGTTGAATGGAATGAAACCAATCACATGACAGGGGCTGGACAAGGATAAGCACGTATGAGAAGCGAAGACCCCTCAGCCATGTGAAGAGAAGCCCCTCAGTAAGAGAAGACTCCGCACCATCTGAGAGAGGGAGGAAGGGAAACAGGGGCTGGCAGTGGGCACCTGCTGCTTGCAAGTTGGCAGGAGAGACTGTTCTCCAATGTTCCCGTTCAGAAAGGAAATGTATCTGAAACGCTGAGGACTCCACATACATTCTGTTAATAATTTACCAACTGAAACCATTAAAGATGTTGACAAAAGCTTTCCATTTACTATGGGTGTCTATGGGTGATTTGAAACCTCTCATTGCGTTTATAAGCTTCTGGGTTATTTCTGAGTGTCCCAACTAATCGGCAGCAGCAAAGGCAGCTTGGACCAGCAGCAAACGGAGTTTTAGTTTGAACATACAACTACCCCATTCCACACTCAGGCGTTTTGCCACTAATTCACTGAGAGACGGTTGGCCCGGGGCCTCCGTAGGCAAATTATATTTGCCAGTAGATGAAATTTATACGGTAACTTGGTATTCCTGAATGGGAAGCTCAATATTAAAAAGCAAATGTTTTCTCAGAAGAAACCCATGAAGATGTCATCAAAATCAAACATTCAGTAGAAACAAAGAAGCAGAGCATTCCTATATCAAGTAATTTTATATTCTTCCAGAACCTTCTAAGTATACAGGGACTAAAGTTCCTAAAGTGAAAGGAACAAACTGACCTTCCCATGCAGGATGAAGTAATTATTTCAAGCTGCTATTTGTAAATAAAAACCAAGCAGGATATTACCTGCTATTTTAAAGTTCTGGCTTCTTGTTCCATTTCTGACATTTCTAACCCTCCACTTATGCATTCTAGTTAGAATGCATCTGGCTACAAATACCAGGAGATGCAAAGAACAGTGATATAAGCAATGAGGGCATTTATTATTATTCACTGCACAAAACCCAGATTTATGGAAGCCCCACTATGGTTAAGCTGACTGCTCTGTGACTTGTGACCATGTGTCTACTCTGCCATGCGTTCTGGACAGGGTGTCCCTCCATTCCCCTCGGGCGGCTTCTGAATGATCCAGGTCACACGTAGATGATGAGATGCAGACACAGCAAAGCGATATCTAGCAGTTGTTTTCCTTTTTTAAACTGAATGAAATTTCCAAGAAGTTTGAGCTAACCATGTCCTGTGCCTAAGCATAAACCCAATCACTTAGCAAGGCTCATGAATGCAATTTCCATGACTGACTTACCCTAATCAAGATACACTCCTTGGGGCTGAAGAAGGAGCCCAAGCTGCCTTCAAGCATGTGGCCACACAGAGGAGGGTAAACAAAATTAGAGAAAAGGAGGAAAGGTCAGTTTGGCAGGCAAAGGGGTTATCTGTCGTATCAAGAAACCTCCTATCATCTTTATGGCTCATTTTCCCCTGTTACTGGGTAAAAACTAGACTAGAGGTCACAACTAAGATTCTTCCAATGACCAGAATTCCACAATACAAAGATGAAGATCACACCCTCGTCAGCACTTAATGGAAGAATCAGCATGATTCAATGAAATAAGATTTTCCCAGAAAACAGTACAGGTTAGAAGGAATCAATCCACAATATACCAAACAAATGACCTCACTTTTAGAGTTAAGTGTACCATCATCCATTAATCTCTATATTTCTGTGAGATAAAGCTGTATCATCAAGAAAGGTAAACTGAGACAAAGAGAAGCATAAGTAGCTCACAGCCCCATGCTCTGACTTTAACCAAATCATTAAGTCACATTGAAGAAGGTGGAAGAAGTTCACGTTATCACAGTGACCTCCAAACCGGGGTGTGCCAGCCATAGAGGG
This sequence comes from Enhydra lutris kenyoni, assembly GCF_002288905.1. Classification (NCBI taxonomy): domain Eukaryota; kingdom Metazoa; phylum Chordata; class Mammalia; order Carnivora; family Mustelidae; genus Enhydra; species Enhydra lutris. Next base: position 33,051,969 of record NW_019154101.1, on the reverse strand, counting down.
TGCAACAATGATCCGTCCATGGCTGAGAAGAAACACTGGAATTTCTATTTATATTTTTGTCTCATCTTTTAATTTATATGAGTCATATTTTATAATGTGCATGATGCATTAGCCAAGAAGTAGTGCATGCATATAATTTATAGCTATGTAGAAAGAGGAGATGAGGGCTGATAAATTTTTTACTCATAGAATGGACAGTTAGAAACTTTGGAGATAATTGGATGACTGGTATAGATCATACTAGCATTTTGATGGCTTCAACTCCAGCACAGAACTGGAAAGGGAAAATACCTCCAGAGGCTGACACGACTGCATCTGTGACTGGCCCATGCTGAAAAAACAAGCCAGCCCTGAATCTGGGTTGAGAACATTCCATTTCCAGGAAAACAGAGATTCCCAGCTTACTTTTATTTCTTGGCCTTTACAAAGGCTTTCACTTGGTTTACCAGGAGACCACCTCTATCACTGTTTTCCTCTACCACCTCCTCCAAAGTATCTCCTGTTTTAAGAAGTGTCTGCCTTGCTCTATCTGGCTCAGGATAAATGGGGCTTCCTGGCATGGTCGGGGAGTCAGAAGAGCTCCGTGGGCTCCCGCAGTTTGTTTGCTCATCCAGTTAACAACTGTGCATCTCCTAAGTGCTAGACAGGAGGCTACGACGAGTTGCCAAGACTTCTGGAGTCCAGTGGCTAGGAGGAGTAGTGTACACTCTGTAGAGAGACAAACAAAGACGGTGGTACACGGAGAGGATAAAAAGGAGAAGACTGAAGTCTGGAGTCAGAGGTGGGTAGGCGTGGGTGTCAGGAACAGCCCCTACTCCCAAAAGGATTTGCTCCTAACATTTTACTGAGTCTCAAAGAAGAGAAGAGCAGGTCAAGTGCCAAATTCCTGTCATCAGGAAAAACAGTAATGGCGGCTTGACTCCACCTGAGGAAGGAAATGTGGTAGGGGGAAGGAAGGGAGATCTCTTTCCCTGGGTAAACCTTGTCTCTGTCTCCCTCCAGTTTCTGAAGGTGTGGCATAGGCTTGGGCCTTATTCACTCAGTGGAATGCCACTTTCCCTGGGCTCTCTGGAGCTGTCTCTCCCTGTGCACCTCAGGGCCCAGGAATACATAGGCCTCCCTCAGCTGCTCAAGTGCTCAGACTCCAAGGCAAATGTGTTTCCAGGGTCCTTTAGCAAAAAGAAATCAGATAACAATGGTTTTGATAGATGGGAAGGTAGGGGAGTGGGTTGAAAGGGGACAGAATTTAATCTCCACATATATATGCCATGTAACAGTTAGAAAGGGTTTATTCAATGAATTTAATCACAAAATCCCCTATAAGAAAATTGTAACCTGAAACTCAAATTTATTCCAATGAGTCAGCATTTTAAACTATAAACGGGCAGAAAGACTGGACTTTTTACTCAAAAAAAGGTTGTTTTCCTTCAATGCTCTTCCCTTCTTCCACACTTCTGTTTTTCCAGGGATTAGTTCAATAGTGGCTTAGAATCAGGCTTCCTGCCTTAACTCAAATATTCTGGGTGGTGTAGAAAAGGCATTTATGTCATGACGCAGCACAAGTGGCCTTAGAGACACTTTTTTTTTGCTACTTTCAGAAGAAACATGACAGGATTGCTTAATTGCTCCTTCCTGAAACATGGAAGGAAGGGATGCTGGGAATGGGGAGTCAGAAGGGCAAGATTAGAGTTTTATTAGAAGCAAACAAAATCTTTTTTGTAAGAAAAACAAAGATTTTACCATCAAAATAGGAAATCCATCAAAGCACTGTGGTGCTTAGTCCCTGGTAGTCAAAACAGCTAGGAGGATGGGGGAGGGAAGGAAAGAAGTTAACCTATATCCAGAATTCTTTAATTAGATGATTAAAAACAAGGCAAAACAAAACAAAAAGGAAAGAGAGAGAGAGAAAGAAAAAAAAAGGTGCAATCAGCTTTCGAGTATTGTTCAAGTTGAACAAGGAACCTGGAATTTGAACTTACCTTGCAAAGTAGGTGCCCTCAGTAAGGAAAGCAGCCCGGGGCTGCTCTGGAGCCTTCCTTCACTGCTGGAGAACACATTAACAACTTCATCTCGTCTCTCCAAAATGGACGTTAATTTTAAAAACTGAATGTAAAAATTTTAAAGCAAATGCTCAGGCATTTTGCTTCAGCTGACAAAGGTTTCACCCAGAATGTACATCATGGACAAAAGATGAGATTCAGCCCCCTTCATCCTTTTTATCCGCCTCCCGTTTGTCATTGTTGGGTATGAGGTAGACCTAATCTACTTTCAAGCCGGCCTTAAAAAGACAAGGGTAAACTCAGGGAGAAAAAGTGAAAATGAGTGACCTTGGCAACTTTTTTAGCAATTGTGAAAGATAAGGAGAAACATAGTTGCAAGTATTGGGTAACACAGCTATAAATGTAGCTGTCCAGAGTCTCATTAATTCAATATGCACATTTCAGTCCCCATCAGTAACTCTCCACCACCCCTCTCTCTGCTTCCCTCCCTCTTTCTATCTTTCTCTCTATAAACTTTAATATGTAGCTGAAATTTTCTGATATATTTCCCTAGTTGATTAAAAACATCCTTTTTTAAATTCAATTTTTTTTTTAATCGAAAGTAAACATGGATGTTGACTGCATTTCTGCGTGGATTCCATCTCAGAAACCAGTGTTGCCAGGCATGTCGAAGCATCATTTCCAAGGTGTCTATGTTGGTGGGACCCAGGATCCAGGTAGATGCCATCTAAAGCATGTAAAGAAATTCTGAAGATTAAGCAAAACTATGCTGTTTTTCAGTGACCTCCCTTTCTTTCTTTCTTTCTTTCTTTCTTTCTTTTTTTTTTTTTGTGACGGTGGCCAGAAAATTTGAAGCTGAGGTAAAAATTAAGAAGACGGGTGAGCATGCTTTATTGTCAATGTGTTTCTAATTTTATACATTTTTCCAAAGTTATGTCTTTAAGGTGGATGTTACAAAAATAACAAATAAAGTAATAGTCATAATCTCAAATTCTAATCAACTATTTGCTTTTCATTGTAAATTTTTTTTGGCCGGTGCTCCCTTTTTCAAAATATTTCTCTAGTTCTTTGAAATTATAATTATAATAGAAGTGGAAATACATAATTTCAAAGTTCTGGACAATTTCTTTCTTCCTGTTTCTCTCTTTGGTCAAATCCTCACTGTTGTCAACTGAAAAAGAGTCACCTCCTCGCAAGGCAAGTGAAAAAAAAAAAGTGACGTTGCCTAGAAATGAGAAATGTTGAAATTTAGGAAATAATTTCCTAAATTGTAATTTTCTGGGCAACTGTCACAGCTGAATTCCCTAGGGTGCAGCTTCCAGGCCTGACTGCTGACCTTGTTTCAGCAAAATGCACATTAGTGTCACACTAAGTCCTTGTGGCCAGATCACCTGACACGCTTGATTTAAACAAAATGGAGCAGAGACTCTGAAGTTCTAGGGCAACATGTGAGTCATAATAAACACACTCTACTTTGTCTTTGACTCAGCTCGTCATTTCCATTGCAGAAGGCTTCTTTGAGAATGCTTGTTTTTGTTACTTGCAGTATGTTTGGTCCCTGGACTCAAGGGTTCTCAATCTAGGAGATAAGAGATGGCAAACAAGAAAGAGTCCACTCTCCACAGGAAAGGCAAACACATAGTGTCCTTCTCCTTTCACCTTATGGGCATAAAAGGATCATCAAAACAAACCAAGCAACCAAAAAGCAAAATTCAGAAGAGATACATAGGAGACCACCAATTATAAGCTATTAAGAAAAGGGACTCAAGAAATAAATAGGTAAGCTGCTCTACTTGACAAGAGAAGGCCATGAAAGTATGTACTGTCTCAAGATTCGGAGAGTTCATGACGATTTCCCCTCGTCCATACAGAGATACAAACAGAAGTTCAGAGCTGAGCCAAAGAATCTCACTTCAAGGTAAACTCCAACAGAAACCCCCAACAACCTTCAGCCCCAGGGAAGAGAAAGGGTTTGGGGAGCACATCACGAAGACACATAGGGTCATCCGAATCATATTAACAGCCAACATTTTTTCAGTGCCAATTATGTGCCAGGCCCAATTGCCCAGTGAAATATGATTATCTACAGTTGGCAGGTGATGAAACCACATCTCAAAGGGATTAAATAACTTCTCAGTGAACTGGAAAGTGACGACTTAAACCTTGCCTGTCTGACTTCAAAGACATGGTTGACCACTTCAGTGCTCTCTCTCTCTCTCTCTCTCTCTTTTTTTATTTCCTTGAGAAATGCTTGGCTTGGTAAGACCCATGACTACCCTCCTTGGCATCAGCCTTGTAGGCTGGACGTGTTTCTATTTTCAGGAGTTTTTATAATTATTCTTAGTAATTTCTTAAACACAGCAATATATATCATATATCCCGCCCACACCAACTCTGGGGGTTTATTCCTAAGTGAGTACATCCTTTTCATGTCCTATATTTGCTTGGCCAGTTATGATGTCATAGATATTCATCTCAGCCTTTTCTCAAACTTTATCTCTGAAATAAAGTCTTTCTCCCAAACTTTCATTTTCCTTTATTTCACCATTTCTATCACCAATCTTCTTCTACTGGTTGGTTCCAACTTAAATTAATCTGACTAGAATTGCCCACAAAAATCCAGATGTAAATACATCCTAATTATAACACAAGACAATAGGACAACATTCGGTTTGGCATTTCACAATCTTTTTTTTTTTTTTTAACTTCTTTCTTCTTTGAAGTTTCCTCTTTGAATAGTTTCTTGATCTTTAGTCTCTTTCCTGGTTTCTACTCACTTCATCTTCCATGTATCTGAAGGGTTCCCCAGAGTGGTGGTAAGACACACAAATTTTGAATTGGGATCCCCAGCTTGAAATCCAAGCTATTTGTGTAATCTTGAGCAAACTAACTATCTGATGTTCATCATTAATGAAATAAGGATAACCAAAGCACTGACTTCCTATGGTGATTACAAATCTACCTAAAATAATAGGTACCAAGCGCTTAGAAGAGTGGCCAGCACATGGTACAACTCTTGATAAATATCCATTTCTGTTTCTGTGTTTACATAAAACCTCTCCATTGTCCCAGTTGCCATTTGTATCCCTACTTACACCAATTTATGAACTTTCTGCATTTGTCTCTTTTTTTAGCTTGTTGTCCAGCCCCAAGAAGTTTTATGTTATTCACAAATGTAGACACTAAAATTTGTTTGTAAGAAGTCAGGTTAAAAGCAGGACTTGAACATTGCTCCCTTTCTACTTCCCCGTTCTAAACTGTCTGTTTACAGTACCCTTCATTTCCTATTTTTAAGTTGGTTCCCCAACCGTGACTAATCGTTCTCTTTCCCCCAGTGAGAAAATCATTGGGATATGCCACTGAAAATCGAATTACCAAATACACTATGAAAATCTACATATACTCCACCCACATTTTTCTCCTTATCTGCATGCAAATTTACATCATAATGCAAGGCAATTATATAGGGCTCTTAATTGCTTATTGGAGAAATTTTTCTCCCCTCTTCTGTATGTGAGTGTTGAGTGATCCAATGTGGTAATCTACCTGAAGCAGAGAAGAATCAGAAACCATAATCTTCTGGGTCTGTGCTAGATTTCTTCTTGGTTCTGGGCGTAAATTATCATTTGTTTAAGATTACCAATCCAGCCAAGAATTCCTCAGTATCTTCCATCAACTCTTTCAGAGAAGCTCTGGGGAACCCACTTTATTAGTTCAGTCTTCTTGTCATGGGTCAGTTTAGAATAGCCCATTTAAAGCAAAGCAAGAAAATGAGTTTGATGGTATCTAGACAAGGAATGGAGAGGAGGCTGGAAAGAGACACCCTGGGAAAAACACCATCCGAAGAATTCCTGAGCTCTTTTCAAGGACCCAGTTAGTCCTGAATCAGAGGTTCTCTCACACCCTGACCTTCATCACATCCCGGCAGTGCTCCTCGCTCCGCCACCCACTAAGCACCTGTTAGGGTTGGGTACTGTGCTAGCTAGCTGCTGGCAATACACAGAGAAACAAAAGAGAACAAGCCCTAACCTTCCCAGGGATAAGATTCTAATGGAGATGCATGGACAAGAGAAAAGAAAGAATTTTAAGATAGTGTTGTTGATTGAGTGTAATGAATAAATTATCAAGGACATGTAATTTAAAAACAAAAACGAAAACACTAAATACTCCTGGTTAGGGAAATCTACCAAGGTTTAATCTTTGAACTGGGAGATATTGGAGGAGAAACTGTTTTCAGGGAATAACACGAGGACTTTGAACCTGACAGGCTGTCTAGCAAACAGTAACACTGAGTAAAGGGTTAAGAGGATAAGTCAAAATTTCACTGTTAGAGTAGCATTAAAGTATGCAGTTGTCCTAGTCAGCTCAGGCTACCATCACAGGAAACCATAGACAGGGTGGTTTAAACACGGGAATTTATTTATTAGGTTTATTTAGTTTAGTTCCATGGTCTGGGAACGTCAGGATGCAGGGGCCAGTTGACCCAGTTTTCTGGGCTGCTTCTGGCTTGCAGATGGCTGTCTTCTCACAGTGTCCTCATATCATGGACAGAGAAAGAGCTCTAGTAACTATTTCTCTTCTTATCAGGGCACTCATCTCATCATGGGGCCTCCCATCAAGACCTCACCTAAACCAATTTCCTGTCAAAGTCCCCACCTGCAAATACAATCACATTGGGGATTTAGCATGTAAGTTTTGGGGGGACACAAACATCAGTCCATAACAGCTGGTAAGAACATCCTACAAGAGCATGCTTAGGAACGCTTTGTCTTATGTACAGAGACCATAGCTTTCCCACCACAGCCAATGGTCTGGCTTCAATAGAGAAGTCAATTTCTGCCTCTCCCCTAGGACACCCAGGCAAATGGGTCTCCAGAGATGCCCAGCCTCAACCACCAATGCACTTCAGTGCCGAATTTCTGTGACAAATCCCTCGCAATCTTTTTTTTTTTTTAAAGATTTTATTTATTTATTTATTTGACAGACGAAGATCACAAGTAGGCAGAGAAGCAGGCAGAGAGAGAGGAGGAAGCAGGCTCTCCGCAGAGTGGAGAGCCCAATGCGGGACTCGATCCCAGGACCCTGGGATCATGACCTGAGCCGAAGGCAGAGGCTTTAACCCACTGAGCCAACCAGGCGCCCCATCCCTTGCAATCTGGAGGCATGTTTTCTAGGGGGAGAATTGAGATGCTACATACAATGTCTGTTTTAACATTACAAATGAGGAATATTACTATCAAGACTACTCTTTCTTACGTGACTGAGAAAAGGAAAGAAAATAGTGTATCTCAACAAACTTTGATACAGTTACAAAGCAATTTAAATGACCATTCTAATCATGAGAAATGTTAATCTGGGTCAGACATGTTTCTGTGTTTTGAACATAACAAGGAAAAGAAAGTGCATCCTAATATACGTTGCTAGTAATTGGCTTTAATTTTTAGGTGCCCCTTTAGAGGCATGTTTAATAATAAGGAATGTTTCTGGTTAACAGGATCTGGGATAAATAGCAGAACACTTCATTCTTTGTGAATACAGATGATATGCTAATGCTCAGAAAGAATCTCCTTTAAGAGTACTTCCCTCCAGGGGCGCCTGGGTGGTTCAGTCATTAAGCGTCTGCCTTTGGCTTGGCTCATGGTCCCCAGGTCCTGGGATTGAGCCCTGCATCGAGCCCTGCATCGGGCTCCCTGCTCAGCGGGAGGCCTGCTTCTCCCTCTCTCACTACCCCGTCTGTGTTCCCTCTCTCACTGTGTCTCTCCCTGTCAAATAAATAAATAAAATCTTAAAAAAAAAAAAAGAGTAATTCCCTCCTTCGTCATTTTCAGAACTATGTACAGGGACTAAAATGAACGCCAAGTTATTACCCTTAAAAAGCAGGGGGTAGTAGCATACAGATAATGCAAACCAACTATTAATGACAGTTCAAAGTGATACAGTGATATAAATGGGGGAATAACAAGTCCTTCTAGTAATGCTTCAAAAACTATTTATGATCACTATTTAAAAAATAATTCTATGGGGTACCTGTGTGTTTCAGTCAGTTAAATGTCTGCCTTTGGCTCAGGTCATCATCCCAGGGTCCTGGGATCGAGTCCTGTGTCAGGTTCCCTGCTCAGCAGGGAGTCTGCTTCTCCCTCCCCCTCTATGTGCTCTCTTTCTCTCTAATCTCTAATTATTTAATAAGTAATTAAATAAAATCTTTTAAAAAAATGAAAAATTTAAAAGGATTCTAAAATAAATGTTGTGTGTCCATCATGGCCAAATTCACAGAGGGCCTCGAAGAAATCGGGCCACATATAACCAAATCAGGATGTACACAAGTCAGAATGATCAGGACAGTGAAACCAGAAATTAAGAGAGTCCCTGACAACACTGGACGTCTCAGAGTCGTTGCGGCCAGGAGCACTACCTCAAAGATGAAATGGGGTGCACTGAGTGGGGCAAAAATGGCAAGTCTGCTGATACGAACCACCAAAAATCATGACTAATTGCCTGGCACTTCCAGCAAGTCTGCCTTGAATCACCTGCCTTAGGATGTTTCACTGTGGCTGAAGGGAAGAAGTTAAGCCCAGCCTCTTCCTGAGAGATCTTGTGAGTGCTGACAACCATTAAACCTGGCATCAAAGTTGGGAAGAGGGGCTGTGAGGAGGTCAGGAAGGTTTGGGGGTCTGTGTGTATCTAAATTCATGCAACACTATTTTGTTGGAATTCTGGATTTTGCTAAGATAATACTGATGTTTTCTTATAAACTATTTGGGAACGTGCTTTCAAAAGAAGAAAGCCCATATGCAGCCTCGCTGGAGAAGACTAACTGGTGCCAAAGACACCAGCTGGGCTGGTTGAGCATCACTGGATGGTGAAAAGAAGGCGCCAGCAGATCAGACTGCCTGGGTGGGAACTCTGGTTCCACCAGTAACAACACCTTGGACCAGGCAAATCATAGTTTTCTGGGATCACTGCCTTCCTCATCTGGAAAATGGGGTTGTATTACCTTTCAGGGTGGTCGTGAGGCATTGTCATCCTGGAAGGAAATCTCACGTTATACCCCTCCCTCTTGCCAAAAGGGGTCCAAATACCTCTCACTGATGGGAAACATTTGAGCCTCATGACCTGATATTACCAGAAGGATTAAAAGAGTATTTTTTTAAAGAAGCCTCTAATAGGTCATCTCCAGAGCAGTAAAGCAAAACAATAACAATGATTGTCTCTAGGATAAAAGCTAGATTGTTGTGGGATGAGGTTGAAGGGAAATGGACTTCTCACTGTGTACTCTTTTGCACTACATATCATCTGGATGTTTAACCAAATCAAAGAAGAATAAAATGTGATTTTTTTAACGTAGTCTTTGAAACTCATCCCGCTTTGTGTGTTTCCTCTACCATTGGGGTAATCATGCCTTAGGACTTGACTCTACCCCTTGGACATCATTCAGTGTGAAAGGCATTCTACTTAAAGAGTAGATGGGACCCTACTTCAAAGAAAGAATCAAGCCCAACAATTACTAAAAATTGTCTTAATAGAAACAGGGTAGGATGTGCTAACAAGTGAAACTCTGATATTTTATAACTGGTTCATCCTACTCTAAAAGAAAAAAATACTTATGTCATAAAATTTTCTTTCCTTCTTCTCCAATCAGGTATGTTTTCTCTAGTCAGCTGCCTGGTTTTCTCTATCACGAAAGTAGGTCATACATCTCCTTAATTTTCCTTATCACCTCATCACCAAAGACTACCTTGCAACAGAAGGGAAAAATCAGTGTCATTGGGACAAGGACAAAAAGTGTCTTAATTTCTTTCATTTGGAAAAGAAAAACCAAAGTTACTCTTAAGATTTCCAATCATGTTGTCTTTCAAACTTGGAGTTCCCAAAGGGGAGAGCATTTTCCTTTTCTTTACCATCTTAAACAGGATCAAGTCTACTTATGTTTAAAAATAAATACTGTTTGGGGTGCCTGGGTGGCTCAGTGGGTTAAAGCCTCTGCCTTCAGCTCGGGTCATGGTCTCAGGGTCCTGGGATCGGGCCCCACATCGGGCTCTCTGCTCAGCAGGGAGCCTGCTTCCCCTTCTCTCTCTGCCTGCCTCTCTGCCCACTTATGATCTCTCTGTCAAAATAAATTTAAAAAAAATTAAAAAAAAATACTGTTTGAAAACAATAGTATTTATTCTTAATGTGACTCAGAAGCACTATGCCGTAACAATGGATTCCACAGCAAAGCAAAGCTCCCGGTGATATTTCATTAAACCCACACACTGTCAATGGATCTCTGGACTCACCACTGCCATATGCACCAGACTGCAGTCCTGTGTAAGACAAGGGAACCTGGGGAACATTCCAAGTTCCTATCCCATCAAAGCTCCCAACCACAGTGCCCTCCACACTACTAAAAATCTCCCTCAGGGGAAACGACATTCCTCAACTTCTCCCTTTTTTCACCTTTGGTATATTTACTCATGCATGTCATAATCAGCCTATTGATACTCTGGAAATCTCCACAGGAAGGTAATGAGAAGCAATGCATCTTTCTTCTATGTTTTAGAGAAAAGACGATTTGTGAGAATTATTTTCTGTGCTATAGTGCCCAGACCTCCATACTGAAAAGTCTATGTAAGGCACAGAGATTTGTGGAAGAAATCTCTTAATTCTAACAATAAGGGCTGCTTTGACTTAACTATGTGAAGGAAGCAGTATTTTAGTGATTCATGTTTAAATGAAACCATTATTTTCCAAATCCTGCCAAAAACTTACCACAACTCATTCATGTGATTTTATTACAAATTAAGATTCCCATAATTTTGGAAGAGAGACGTACATTTTAGATTCTCTCGGGAAGGGAAGCCCTGTGCTTCAGGGCAAGGAATTGCTTCTAAAAGTGGAATAAAATGAGGACCTTGTTACAATGCTGGTAAGCAGAGGACCAGACCTGCCCTCACTTCAGTAGTTCTAAGTGATGCAGAAGAGGAGTCCTGTGACTGCTAATGTTTGGGGGGCGGGGGGCACAGCCAAGGCCTAGTAAGACTTACTTACAAGGAAATACAAAGAGAGAGAGTTTACAAAAAGTTTAGTGGTTTTGTTTCATTTCTGGTTTTTAATCTATGGATGGGTCAACCATCTCCATAGCCTAGTCCCTACAAGGAATAGGAAATAAGATCGTGAAAAGGTTATATACAGTATTTTTTTTTCTTTTACATTTACTTGGAGATGGAAGCTTCTGGAACTCGTCAAGGGGTAGAGAGATGGAAAAAAGAGGATAAAAGAAATAGAGGGACACCCTCTCCCTGCCAATAAGCCATGAGCCCAGCCACTGGACTCACATGGCCTAAGAAAGGCAAAGAAAGTTGGAAATTTGTCCTTTTTTGCACCTTTCTCCAATATTCAATCATTTCCCCCCATATGAAATATTTGCTGCCTTCCTATTTAATTTTCTTCACTCACAAAAGCCTATGGGCCAGGTCAGTGATGGTTCAGCATTATTTGGAACAACAGTTTCCAGTATAGTGTCTCATTACTTTACATACCGGGTAGGTACGCTCCCTATACACAAGCACGTGTTGACTAGGCCCACGATAACACCTCTGTAGAAAGTGAAGGCATCAATGAAGCACTATGAAGACTTCTACGTAAATAGGCAAACTTGGGGGTGATTTCTCAACATTTCCAGCCTGCCTTATTTTCAGCGCCAAGAGCTCAAAAAGGTTTGCTGGAAAGGGAACTAGACTGGGAATCCAATGGCCTGGGTTTGCAGTATGTCAGCTGTCTAATCTTAAATGTCACCTCTCTAAAGATCAGTTTTCTTATTTAGAGAATAAAAGTGCTCTTGGGTCCCCTCTAGCTTTAACATTCTCCATGTGCATATTCCTGTTGGTAAGTCCTGTTAAATATCAACCCCTATTCAACAGCGCTATGAATTATAACCAGGAATGACAGCAACAAAGTGACAAAAATATGACTGCAATCATCTTTCTTCTCTGTGAAATTAGTGATTATGGCAATATCTCCAAAACTTAGTGGTAGATTTTTCTTACTATTCAATATGTCAAAATATATATATATATATACATAAAAAAATCTGGTGCCCCCACCAGAAAATAAAAAAAAAATAAATGTTACCTTATTTGTGGAGCAGTGCCTTCCCTCAAAGTTGGAGCAATTCAGACATTTTAGAAAGTTCTTTGTTTTTATCCAAACTCCACAATCTGTGTCAAAAACTGTGGATTTATTTTTAGTCCCAACCCAATAGTAGCTGGTTCCATGTATGTAAAGAAATTGTTTTAAAAGGTATTCAAGTTTTCAGTTTGTTTATAAGACATGACTCCAGATTTTATCAGCTTTAACATCCCACCATTGTGTCCCCATGACCTACAGTGACAGATTATAGGAAGGTAGAGTCTGTAACTGTGAAGGAACATTTCATCTTCAACAGAAAAGCATTTATTAAGTCATAATTATAGCTAGTGCTTCACTGATGAAGGAAAGAAAGTGAGGAAGGAAAGAAGGAAGGAAGGAAGGAGAGAGGGAGGGAGGAGAGAGGGAGGGAGGGAGGGAAGGAAGGGAAGGGATGAGGAGGGAAGGGAGGGTTAGAGGGGCACCTGGGTGGCTCAGTAGGTAAAGCAGCTACCTTCGGCCCAGGTCGTGATCCCAGGGTCCTGGAATCGAGCCCTGCATCGGGCTCTCTGTTCAGCAGGGGTCTGCTTCTCCCTTTCCCTCTGCCTGCTATTCCTCTACTTGTGCTCTTTCCCTATCTCTCTGTCAAATAAATAAATAAAATCTTAAAGAAAGAAAGAGAGAGAGAGAAAGAAGAGAAAGAGAGAGAGAAAGAAAAAAAGAAAAAAAAATAAAAGAAAAGTAGTCCTTCCATTCTAACTATGCAGTCTATTGCTAGAATAATCCTCTGTACCAACAATGATAGGAATATACAGATAGCAAAACAAAAATAGCGGTTAATCAAGGAGGCACAGACTTACACACAAGCATGAGTATGAAAAAAAAGGAGCAGGCACCGTATTAGATGCATACTGAGATGGGAACAATCAATATCAAGGTTTGAAAATGTTGAGACAAGATAAAACATCTGTGTTCTTATCCATCTGGAAGACTTCCTGGAACTGGTAGGGTTTTTCAGTGAGAAAATATGCTTTGGTAGGTGGACCAAATTTATTTAATTGAACCCAGGATCCAATTAAATAAAGCACATAAAAGCAAGTGAGATCATTAATCAAGAGGGCTTTCCCCTCACCAACAGCATATGGAGATCTGCTCCCCCTGAAAAGCCACCCAGAGCCCCAGATTCAATACAGGATCTTTGGAGGAGAGGATGGTTCAGCAGTCAACTACCTACTGGCAAGGACTGGTAGGAGGCAAGAAGTCTGACCAGGACATAGAGACAGAGGTCCTAATTAAAGAACACAAAATTCTGAATCCATGTGAAGACGAACAGCAAAGAGACAGCAGTCTGTTCGGGAGATGCCGAAAAGGAAGACATTCTCCTAAGCAGCAAATGGCTTCTGATGTGTGTCACCTGCACCTTATAGCATTGCTTTAAGAAGCCATTTGCTACTGAGTACTTTAGTGTTTAGTATCCAAGAACAGTGACCCCTTTACCTCTAGTGTCTTAATATGCCGAAACATACCACGAATTTGAAATGTCTGCGGAATATTACTGTGACATGGTCCCCATCCTTAAATCATTCTTTCTTGCCTGCTCCCCAAAGGCTTAAAAATAGCACTTAACTCTTAGAGCGATTCCACTGGCTTAAAATAAGTCACAAATATCTTCCTCAGAGAAAGTAGGGGACCCGTAGGAGATGGAATGCAAATCAGCTCACAGGTTTTGTCAACACGGAGAGAAGCGAATAGATTGGGACTAACCGATCAGAGGGATCTGGGGTTAGCTGTAGAGCTGATGTCATCTTGATCAGATTACTTCAGCCAGGAGCTGGTCGCTGGACTCAGAGAGCGGAGAGGTTAACAAGACGGGAACACTGGGCCCTGGACAATAAAAACTGGGTAAATTAAGGAGGTGACGATCAAGGGAGGAAATTCTCTTATCTCTATTAAGCCATATCTACATGGACTTAACAGTCAATAGACTTGCCATACCTATATGACAGCAATTAATTTCCCAAGGAAAGACAGTCCCCCAGCATGAGCACCCAACAGGGAAAGGGATGAGCAGGGCAAGTGCACTGTAGCCCCAGTCTATAAACACTACAAAAAGACACTCTTCTTTCATTTGAAAGCCATATCCTGTAGACTTATACATTAATTCATTAATCCACCAGACATGTATTTTGCACTCATCACATATCAGGCACTACACCAGGCCCCGAGGATACAGAAGTGAATAAATAATATAATTGTCACAATAGCTTCCAGTCTTGGGTACCTAATATGCTCCAGGAACTCTATCCCCATGAGGCAGAGGAATGCCCACAATGAACACGAGGCTTCCTGTTCCCACTCTGCCAGTGGAAAATGGAGATGAAGAAACAACGACTCTGAGAGAGCGAATAAAAGTGACAGATCTCTTAAGAAACTCCAGGGCAAGAGTGAGATAAGCAAAGTAGTATTTACAATATTCTGTGGCAAATGCTAAAACAGAGATTAAAAAAAAAAAAAAAGGAGGAGTTCCTAACTCAGCAGACGGGAAGGGAGATAGGAGGGGACAGAAGGCGGTAAGAAGGACTGCGCGTGTGTGCGCGCGTGCCTGTGTGTGTTTGTGTGTGTTCATGTGTTTGTGTGTGTAACCTGGGTGGTGGGCGAGGAGTTCAGGAGGATAAACAGTCCAGGAAGAGAGATAGGGGTCGTATCAGCTGTCTTTCAGCCATGGCCACAAAAGCTCCCCTCTACATTTCTGCACGATGAAGAATGTTCCTAAGAAAAAGCAGCAGGGCTCACACAGTGTTTGGGGATGACACAAGAGGCTCTGTCAAGACACTTTTGATCAGCCTGAGGAAGAGGGGGCATTTATCATGACACACTAATTGCTCACTTTGAGGTACGTATTGTTCCATCTATCTATGTGCCCTATGTGACTACATAGTAATGACAGGTTTTTAAACAAACAATCCAAAGCTTATGTGTCCAAATCAGTACTCCAAAGTAGTTAGTCATCTGAAGTTTAAATGCGAATTGTAGAGTCCCCACCACAGCATCTAAAGCATTTCAGGTGCATCTCTTACGACATTGCCTTCACAGCCCATGGTACATTCTGTTGGATATCCTTCACGGTGGCAAGTTTTCACCATTTAAAGTGCAATATCTGGAGGTTTGTTTTAAGTCAAAAATCAGTTGGAGCTGAATCCACAATGAGTGACTAAACTGGGTAAAAGTTATTGAGAATGTCAGATAAATCCCAGGCACTAAGCTCAGTGTATTTTGTAAATCATCTCAGCTATTCAATTCTTACCACAAATGTATAAGGTGGATATCAGTGTCTCCATCTAAGGCCTCTTTAATAATCATAAAATTAGTACATATTCACAGAGAGAAGTTTGGAAAATCTAGAAGAGTAGAAAGAAGAAACCAAACCTCGTTCCAGGTCTCGCTGCTCCATTCTAACCTGGACGACAGTACCAGGCTTATTGGTTTAGTCTTTCTTCTCTGAATGAGTGTATAAAAATGCTCTGACCTCCAAAATTAGTCATACTGTGCATAACTTTCTAATTTTTCATTACGGTTTTTCGTGTCACTAAATTTCTTCTACAAAATCATCTGTACTCACTGTTTGTTATTTTCTTATTTGGATATGTCATGATCTACTCAAAGAATTCCAATGTTTCTGTGCTTCAGATGAACCCTCTTCATAGATAAGTCTTTGTAGATTTCTATGATCCTTCCCTTCAGTTAATTTCCTAGAAACAGAATTGCTGGGTTCAAGGCATGCATGTTTTGGGGGGCTGTTACAATTTCCCCGATTTTTAGGTGAGTAAGTGAAAACTCAAAGAAGTGCTTTCCAAGGTCATAAACCCAGATAGCAAAGGTTGGATCTGCCCCAGGTCTGTGACTCTCTAAATCCTGTAATTTTTTTTCCCCGTTCTGATAAATGAATTTTGATCAAAAATGCAAAATGTCAAGAAAAAAGAATTTTTGCATATGCAACTGAAACTATGCCTGATAGACTTTTTAAAGGAGTTTTTAAAAAATGCTTTAGATTTGCATTGTTTCCCTAATGATCCTTTACTCATTTCTGAGTTTATGTTTTTGTTACATTCATCTTTAAAGCACTCACTGCACTTCATTGTTTCATTCTTAGAAGATGTCAGTTCTGTCCTTTATGAATTTATAACAATATTAATATTCTGGCCTAAGCACTGGGCTTCTGGTAGAACTGCCAAAAAGCATAATTTCTCAGGCATTTAGGCAACCTAATTGGGACAATCTTGGTTACAATTCAGGCAAGCCACAGCCAGGTGGGGAGTCCACACCCGCGTGTTTAGAATACCAAAGACTAATAGATAACCAGTCTTCTTTAAGTCCGGCTACATTCTGATAACAGGGAAGAAAAACATTTCCCACCCAAAGTTCTACTGGTTTGTTACAAACATATAGTCTGTTCTCCTGGAAGGATGAGTGGAATGAGCAATACAAGAACAACCAGCTTTCTTCCTTGCGCATTTGTCATGGAATGTGGTTTAAAATGGATTAGAAAAAAAACAGACTGGTGGGCGAGGTGCACTACAAGGGATGGGTGGGGATGTTGTGCTGAAACTGTATTTTTTATAGTTGAGTCTACAAACACTTCCAAATTGTCCTTAATCCTTTGGCCCCAGGCACTTGTCCCTCCTGAGGGACCAAAAGGATTTTAAAGATAAGGCAGAGCAGAGGATTTTAAAGATAAGGAGGAGATTTTAATGACAAGGCAGAGCAAGGAGTTGATTTAGTAATTCTGACTCCAGGCTTTCAAACCTGGGTTTGAGGATGCTTTCCACCTCTTTGGGATCTCCACCAGCTTTCCTCAGTGCACTGTCATTGACTCAGTGATCCAGAAACTCCCCTGCTTTCTTCCTCCGATCACTTACCTCGAACTGAGCGTTTCACGAACATCCCAAATGTAACTTAACCAACAGAACTTTGTATTTTTGCCCAGACCATCATCACCTCCACATGACCCACCCCAACCTACTCCTCCAACTTATCCTATGAATGAACGGCGGGGCACACCTAGATATTCGAGCCATCTGAGTTACGCTTTTCCCCTTAACCCAACATCCTGTAGGTTTCACCAAAACACATCCCTGTTCTGTCCATTGATACTTCTCTCCATCTCCTTTCCTATCCTCCCAATGTAAGCCTCAATAGAATGTCAGCTAAAATTATTGCTTCTACCATCATTCCTTAACAATGTGTTCTCCACATAAAAATCCAAGTCATCTTTCAAAACATAAATCAAGCTAGGGGCCTAATTTAAAACCCTCCAGTGACTTTCTGTCACAAAAGGCCAGACTCCTTACCATGGTCTTAAAAACGAAGTCCCTCCCACCTCTTTGCCATCATCCTCTATCCCATGCCTCCTCCTGGCCCACCACTCAGGCCTGGTTACTTCTCCAGGTGTGGCCTTGTGTGGGGCCTGAAACTTACTGTTCCCACTGCCTGGAACACTTACCCTCTCAGACCTTCAAGAAGATGCTTTATTTTTACCATGCAGAGCTCAGTTCAAGTGTTATTTCTTCAGAAGCCTTCCCTAATTCTCCATAAAAAGTTGCCCCATTCTGTTTTTTTTTTTTTTTAATATCACTCCTTACTAGTGGAAATCATCTTCTTTTCATCTATGTAATTGCTTGTTGTTCTATCTCCCTCATTAAAACACAAAGATGGACCCCTAAGAGATGGACTTGTCAAACTTATTCAACATTCTCTACCATCACATAAAGCAGTACCTCGCTTAGAGTAGGCACTCACAAAGATGTGCCAAATGAAAGAATCGATAAATGACTGACATGATGGGCAGAACCCAAACCCCTACTATTGCCTTAATTCCTCAAGAAAACAACTCTCTGATTGTTCTGAGGTTAAGGCAATAACACCATATCAAGTGAGATTCAGCTACTAGATAATTTGCTCCAAGCTGTAAATTACCTACTTTTAATAGTCACATCAATTCTTAGGCTCGTACTACACTAATGTATTAGTGGCCTGAAAAAAATCGACAAAGCTTCCAAAATACATTTCTCATGACTAGCAAGTCAGTGATGATAGAGAGAACCTGGCACATTATATTTTATACAATTAACTCCTGTTGCCCTCTTGAATTTTATTTTTTCCCCTCTCCTTCATTATTTTATTTATTTTTTTAAGTTTTTTTGTTTTAATTTCAGTTCCAATATAGTTAAATCCAGTATACAGTGTTATATTAGCGTCAGGTGTATGATATAGTGATTCAACAACTCTCTGCATTACTCAGTGCTCCTCAGGATAAGTGCACTCTTAACCCCCATCACCTATGTCACCCTCCTCTCACCCACCTCCCCTCTGGTAATCATCTGTTTGTTCTCTATAGTTAAGACTCTGTTTCTTGGTTTGCCTCTCTCTTTTTTTAACTTTGCTTGGTTGTTTTGTTTCTTAAATTTGACATATGAGTGAAATAATATGGTATTTGTCTTTCTCTGACTTATTTCACTTAGCGTAATACACTCTAGTTCTGTCCATGTTGTTGCAAATGGCAAGATTTCATTCTTTTTACAGCTGAATAATAGTCCACTGTGTGTGTGTGTGTATATATATATATATATAAAATACAATATATATAGTAAAATATATATAGAGAGAGTATACAATACATAAGCAACAATATCCCGTTGTGTGTGTATACATATATACATATATGGATAAAGTTGTGATATATATATATATATATATATATATATATATATCTGTATCCATTCATCTATACATGGACACTTGGGCTGTTTTCATAATTTGGCTACTGTAACTAGTGCTGCAATAAACATAGGGGTACATGTATCTTTTTAAATTATTGTTCTTGTATTCTTTGGGTGACTTCTTGAATTTTAAGTTAACTCCCTTTGTTTAAGGAATTCTGGATTTGAAAAGTAAATTCTTAAGTTCTATGACTAAGATCTTAAATGAAAATGTATGGATAATTGATACTATTCAGATTATTCATCTTGTCACCTAGAAAAAGTATGCATTTGCACCCAAATATATAGTCACACAGAGGAATGCAGAGACATGAGAACATATTAGGCATTAATGAGTCTGCTGTATGCATGAAACTTTCTACAGTATATAACGCATGAGTGGCAAAATAGGTCAAACAGTGGGAACCTCCACATCTTTGAAATCTATGAATACAATGCTGTCCCCACATCACCTCTTGCCTAAGAGCTTTAAAATAGAGCCTTGTGAGGAATGTGAAGAAAAAAAAAAAAAAAGTCCTAGCTCTTGTGTGGCAAATTAAAGCAGCACAGCAGTCCGGGGCTCTGGTGTCATATTCACTGGGACACATTCTTGTGGCTAAAATAGTGCTTCTATGTTGTCTGCTCTGAATGAAAAAGGATTTTCCATATGTGTTTTTATAATGAGTGTTAGGATTTGGTTACATATTTTATTCAAACTGTGAAAGCCAATGGTAGCAATTCAATATTCTAGCAATGATCTAAATGGCATGCTTACTTTCTTCATAGAAACATTATGGGGGAACACTCTTTAAACCACTCTTTGATGCCACGCATATTTTTTATTTTAGATTTGTGTCCATACACCTTTCCCCACATGAAACGCAGCTCCTTCCCTCTCCTCCCATCATTTCAGTAAAGCTGTGTCCATGTCAGGTAACCAGAAAACTGGGCTATTTAGAGGCAAGGAATGGAGAGGTATTGTGCAGGAATAATTGTGGTGCCTCAGATGTTCCCCGAGAGTTACTCTTAGGGGGTGAACATTCATTTCTCTATAAGTTTCTAATGAAAATGTTAGCAACCATAGGGCTCATCTTTCTCAGATTCACTTCCTCCCTCTTGGGTCATTTTGTTCTTTTAAAAAACGGATTTCTCTGGCCTCGTCTGTAGCAGATGTTGCTTTATTGTTTGCTAACATTATGCTAACATTACACTTACAAAACAGTCTGCAGAGCCTGACTTCTGTCAACACAGTCTATGCGTTACAGCACAAGCTGGGAGATTTTTCCCAGCTCTAGTCAGTGACTCCCTTTAGGCAAGTTGCTCAACGTCATCAGTTTCCACATGTATAAATCGGGATCCATGATAATATATAGCTGAAGTCTTTGGAGGAAAGGCCACCTTTCTTGTATTTCAAACTTCCTCCTTGCAGTCAGGTTGTGTTAAAAGTCTTCTGGCTTTCCAGACAAGAGAAAGACCCATCATTTGCTTAGCTGGTCAAGCATTTTTTAGACCTATGCTTTTTAAATACATCTTTATCACTCAAGTACTCAACTGTCTCCTTTGAAGCTTTCAAGTGTGTTCCAAAACTTGAATGTATGTGTACTCAAAGACAGATTATCAAAGTATAATTTTGCAGATAGAATATATTACCAATTTATTTTACTAGTAATATATAACTATCCTGCAAGAACCATGTTTGTCAAGCTGAGCAAAATGAATTGTTTATTTAAGGCTAAGTGAGGTTTAAGTCAACTTAAGCTCAACCCAGCGCCAAGAACAGTGGAGAAGTGACTACAGATAAGGCGTGGGCTCCTGCTATAAGGAAGTCATGTTGCAGAAGGGGACCAGGACTTGGAAAAACCATAGTCTACTGCACGGTAAGTGAGATCTAAATCGGAATGCCAACTTGCTCTGAGCCTCCCATTGAAATTTGAGACTGACAAGGGCTTCAAGAAGACAGTGACTTCTAAAGGGGTCTCCAATGAAGAACTGAATTTCCATACTGAAAGCAATGACTAAAGACAGAACCTTGAAGAAAGTAGTGATTCTTGGTTTTAGGAATTCTGGTTTTTGACATACCAGGCTATTCTAAGTGTTAAGTGTTGCCATTGTTTTTGGTATACTAGTCTAATTTCAAGTTATGGAAAATCTGTAATTCAAATTCATTCACATCATGAAATTTACTGCAATTAAAAGTTCAAATCAGGGGCGCCAGGGTGGCTCAGTGGATTAAGCCTCTGCCTTCGGCTCAGGTCATGGTCTCAGGGTCCTGGGATTGAGCCCCGCATCAGGCTCTCTGCTCAGTGGGGAGCCTGCCTCCCCCTCTCTCTGCCTACTTGTGATCTCTCTCTGTCAAATAAATAAATAAAAATTTTTTTAAAAAGTTCAAATTAAACAAAAGTCATTCATTTAGAAAGGCTTTTGACCACATTCTCTTCCCTGTGTGAAACCCTTCAAGATATGTTATTGTTGCTTTAATTTCCATTTCTGGAGTTTATATTTATTTGTCTCTAGCATTTCTTTCCAGAGGATAGGAAAAGTTAGGGAAAGACTAAATTGTATGTGATGGAGCATTAGGATAAGAGAGGAGGGGAGCCTCAAACCCAATTCCATGCTTTTCCTCCCCATCCTCTACTCACACACCACCCTAATTTTCTGTTTTTCTCAGAGTTGAATTCTCTTCATCAGACCATTTCCTGAGGCTCTAACACTTTCCACTAGAATAATTTATGTTAGGCTGCCTCTTCTTCCCCAATCATACTGCCTTGGGAGAATCCCACAGGAGGGGAAATCTCAGGCTTGGAGACTGGTGGAACAACATTTGATTAGGAAAAAACATAACCAGAGCTCTCTGCTTCTATAAGGGTATCATATGAGCTAAATACCCAAATTTCCTATCTTTGTTTCACTGTAGAATTACAGTCACTGGGACGGAATTATTAATATGAATACTTGAAGCATTGACAGTATTTTGCCTTTGACTGAATGTGCTTGGAGGTAGGGGATGAGGAGCAATATTGGGGACATACATCGGGATATTTAGGACACACACTAAAAAGTTATTCTCTGTTTATCTGATATTCAAATCTAACTGCAAATTCTGTATTTTTATTTGCTAAATCTGGAAATTCTAAATAAGAGGCCATTCAACTGGGAAATTACAAGGTCTTTGTGATCTTTGAAAGATCAGTTTCCAAATGAGTTGAGGGGAAGCCAGATTACCAGAAGAGAAGGAGCGAATAATTCTAAGGAAGGGGAGACAAGGATAGAGCCCTTTCCCCAGAAATTGGATCTGAAAAGAAAGACATGTGTTGCTATTTTATTTTTTTTACAGACTTTTTGGATATGCCCAAAATGGTAACAGCATTCAGTTAAATAAATAAAGAAATCCATTTGGTTAACGCCAGATATAGTCATCTTAATAGACCGTGCCAGAGAATGACAGAAAACATATATCTGCCATTTTGTCTTTTAAACACACACACACAAATAAATAAATTAAATAAAATAATGAACACAAACATATTTCACCATTTCTAATTCTTATATTTGAATAAAAATTCTGAGTATCATAATTAATTTAGTTTTACCTTCTTAAACATTAAACAGAAAATACTTGTTTGCCTTGGTTAAAAAAAATTAAAGAAATAACAGACTATGTCAAAAGAAATTGAAAAGATAAGAATCGAAAGAAGATATTTGCAACATACATGCATAATCAAAACAAGCATTTGTATCCAGAAATAACTTCTAAAAACAGACAAGTAAAAGTCAACAACCCAGTAAATAATAAAATAGGCATAAAAAATAAACAGACATTTAACAAAAGGAGAAACACATAATCAGAAGCCCCAACTTTTTAGAAATAAGGGAAAATAATACGAAGTCCACTACAAGATACCATTTCACACCCACTGAACTGGCACGAATTTGAAAGTCTAATATACCAAAGGTTGGAGGCAATATGGAGCAATAGGAACCATGAGCCACTGTTGGTGGATGTGTGAACTGATTTACTAATTTTGGAAAACGGATGACGGTACCTGGCAAAGTTGCATATGTTCATATTCCATTGGTCGGTGATTCCACTTTTTATACCCTGGAGAAAATTTTGCCTGTGAACATCAAGATATGTATAGATATAGATATAGATATAGATATAGATATAGATAGATATGGAAACAACGTGGCTGTCAGTCAAAAAGGGAGTAAATAGATAAATTGTGGTATATTTATGCAACCGAATACTCAACAGAGAGAACCGATGAGCTACATACATATGAATGAATCTCACAAATAAAATTCTGAACACAGAAGCAAATCATAGAAAAAGGCACAAAATATTATACTTTTCCTTTAAAGTTAAAAAACTCATGAAATTAACACCATTTTGTTGGGGATATATGTATACTAATATCCTTTTACTTACAGTTTTACTTTATATTTTTACAAACATATAGTATATATATGTATATATTTACAGCAAATATATTTGTGGACTGTAAGGAAAACTGTCAGGAAAAGGATGGGAATGATAAACACAAAAATCAAAACAGTGGTTACATCTGGAGTGAGGCAGAAGGAGAAAAAAATATAGGGAGCTTCAAAAGGATTAGAGGAGTTTTCTTTCTCACACTAGATGATAAACACAGGGGTAGTAATGTTATTGTTATAATTTACACTTACTCTATATGTATGAAATGCTTCATAATTTTTTAAGAGAAATCTACATAAATTCTCATCATTTTTTGCAGAAACTGAGTTTATTTGGGTAAAGATTGTGTAAGCCACACCCTTCAGCCCTCTTGGGTCAGCACATGCTGACAGACAGGTCAAGACCGCGTGGGCTTAGAGCCTTCTGAACATTATGCAGATTCAGCATAGCTGCAGACTTCTTGCATCCGTACTAATCACTGGCCTTACGGCTCTGTTTTGTGTTTAAGATTGAGCCTTTGAGAAATCACCCCACCCAGAATGTTACACAGAATATCCAAAACATGTTTTTCAAGGGCTCTGAGAGCGAAAAATGATTTGGCATAATGACAAATGAACCAATGAGCCCTGGGTCCAGAGTAGTCGCTGATTTTAAAGACTTAGGTGTAGGATTTCAGAAATGGTGCAATCAGGTATTCTTCTTGGGATATATTTATATACAGGTATAAAGGAGATGATCAAACTGAACCTTTTTTCATCTTTATTTCATGCCAACTGGAGTCCATAAAAATCTAGATCCTAGAACTTACCAAGGGCCAGTTAATGGGGTCTGGCTGGCACCCTGCCTACTGCTCTCCACCAGGGCTACACAAGCTCAGTGAGGCTCCCATGCCTTCTCTCCTACACTCACCTCTGTTGCCGTCACCAGGTGTTCCTGTCAACAAATCATGAGCAAGTGTCAAGACCTGGCAATTGTCAGAGGGCCAACGTGTATCTCACTCACTCACTGGTTTAGACTCCAGACTTAAGCTGAATAAAAGACAATTCATTTTCCTTCTGAGGGAAGGAAGAGATCTTCATTTTCTGATACATATTACTTCAGGGATTTCTTTTTTTTTTTTTTTTTAACCATTCCTCATATTTGTCTTCAAAATAAAGTTACAAATAGAAGTGTCTCCTCAATATACAGACGACATCTTAATTCTGACTGAATCTCACCAAGAACTCTCAGCACAGCGAATTAATCTTGCATATCTATCACTGCCATTTTGTTCCTTGTCTCAGAGCTATGTAAGGTGGAGGACGTTCCCAAACTACTGTGAAAAAGAACTAGAAACCAGTTTCAATAACTTGGCTGCTGTCATTTAAACAGATTTGTTTTTCCTGAGCATACTGAAAATCTTTCCTATAATTTCAGCATCCACCTCTCCCCTCCCCCCACCCCCTTACAACGGTCATCTCTTCCTGATGCCAGTGGATCGGTGTCCTGTTATCACTTGCTTTATTTTTCACATATCGCTTGAGTGCTTCAACTAGTGCTGTTTTCTTTCTCTATTACTTTTTTAAGATTGTATTTATTTATCTGACAGAGAGAGAGACAATGAGATAGTGAGAGCATAAGCGGGGGGTGGGGTAAAGGGAGAGGAGGAAGCAGGCTCCCCACAGAGCAGAGAGCCAGATACCAGGCTCAATCCCAGGACTCTGGCATCATGACCTGAGCTGAAGGCAGGACCCTTAACCCACTAAGCCACCAGGCGCCCCTGCTAGAGCTGTTTTCTACAAAACAATGTCATGGGCTTTGTAAGAGCAGTTCCCCACCTAGCACCAGTCTTGGTTCAAATCTGGGATTGTGGCCATATTCTTGGTGGCTAAGGTAACAGAAATGTACCCTCTTGATAAACGAGGTAAAACAAAACTCTGTTACAGTATGATTACTATAATAGCAGAAGTGTTAAGATGAGACTTCATAATACAGAAAGTTTTATCAAAGTTTTTATGTGACAATTTTTAAACAGTCTAATGCAAAAGCAAGGAAAAAGGACAACAGCATAAAATCAAAACAGAAATCTAGCATTTATACAAGCATAGCTATAACATCAAGAACCAAAAAGCTATGTAGGTCATATTTGTATGATCACTGATGAATATGAAGCTCTCGCCCTCTCTTTTCTAAGTTTTCCACTAGTTAAATGGGAACAGTAACTCCATTCACCTCCTGAGGATGTTGGAAGGATTCATGAGGCAATGCTTGTGAAACACTCAAAGTCCTTTCAATGAAAGATCCTATGTAAACACCACCTTGTACTGTTCTATCCAACCATAACCACACTCTGTTTGTTGAAAAAAACCTCTATACCCCAAAAAGGAGAAGCATACATTTCGAGTCCTATACTACTTGTAATTAGCTGACTCTGAGTAATAGGATGACATAAATAGATGGATAAAATTAAAAAAATGTATTTTGAGGTGTATGATATCTCATTCAATTTTCTTTCTTTCTCTCTACAGATTGCCTCCATAAATATTATTTTTAACACCAAAAGCTTATTTTTAATTAGCACCCTACTTTCAGTGTCTCTGATTGCAGTGTTAGGGGCAATATCGAATACTAATTGAGAGTGCTTTGGATTACATCGCTCATCGGCCTGAGAAAGAGATTTCGTTAATAAAATGAAGAGAGGATGCATGGGAAAAGAAAAACTCTATTTTTATATGGGTGAAACGGCTATACACAATAAGGAAACTAAAACCCATATCACCTCAGTTACAAGAAGGAAAACAGAAAAGAAAAGAAACTTATGGTTGGTTCCAGATTCCTGCCCCACAGCTGCGTTTTGAAATTGCACCATGGATCTGATGTTACATCATCTGATTTATCTGGTCTCATGGTTCTCCTCTCCACCCTCAGGAATTCTGGGCAGTTCTTGTTTATGTCTAAAAAGATATAGCCATTACTCTACAGGGGCAGTCTTTTGTCCTTAGTTTCAGATACTTTTTTAAGAAAAATTCAAGGATCTTTTTCCAATGAAAACTGTACTGAGAAACATAGTGTAAATATTATTTCATCCAAAACACCTTAGTGAAATATTGCCCCACATATGAAGCCCTCTGCCCCCAAACGTGAGAAGGTGGGAAGATAAAAAGCATTCATGCAAATGTCAAACATATTAGTAGTTCACATTCAATTGTATTTATTAATAATTTATGGAGCTCCTGTATGAAGAATTGTGCTTGTTGCTTCAAGCAATACAATGATGATTTAGGGAAGACCTTGCTCTGGAGATTGAATTCCATCAGTGCAGGCAGTAGGATAGGAATGGGGATAAAGAGGTACAATAAGCACACAAGTAAATATAGTCAAGAAGATATCAAGGAAAAGTACAAAATTCATTGAGAATGACCAATGAAGACTTTTTATTTGTTGAGGTATAAGGAAAGTCTTCACGAAGAATGTGTTATTTGAACTGGACCTTGAAATACAGTTGAGATTTTATGAAAGATAATAGAAGAGGGGCACCTGGGTGGCTCAGTGGGTTAAGCCTCTGCCTTTGGCTCAGGTCATGGTCCCAAGGTCCTGGGATTGAGCCCCCCATAGGGCTCTCTGCAGGGAGGGAGCCTGCTTCCCTCTCTTCCTCTGTCTGCCTCTCTGCCTACTTGTAATCTCTCTCTCTCTGTCAAATAAATAAATAAAATCTTAAAAAAAAAAAAAGATAATATAAGAGAGAAAATCCGAGACAAATGTAGGAAGAAATTTTTTTTAAAGATTTTATTTATTTGAGAGAGAGAGAGAGAACACACAAGCAGAGGGATGGGACAGAGGCAGAGGGAGAAGCAGATTGCCCACTGAGCAAGGAGCCCGACATGGGGCTCCATCCCAGGACCCGGGGATCATGACCTAAGCTGAAGGCAGCTTAACCAACTAAGCCACCCAGGTTCCCTGGAAGGAGAAATTTTTATGGTACATTTGGAGGACAGCAAGTAGTCAAGCACTGGTTACTTACACTGGAGTTGAGGATGATAGATGAAAATAGTGGAGGTTAAATTAGGACTTACCTTGAAGCCCACAATAAAGAATAAGAACCTATTAAATGGACAAGGGAGCCACCAAGGTTTTGGAGCGGGAAAACAGCCTGATTCGAGCTATGCTTGAGTATAAAGAATTTGTCTACAGTTGTGTAGACCAATTATAGAAGGCGGGTGGGGGGGGGTCCATGAGTACAGAAACCAGTTAGAAAGTGTTTGCAGTATTCTAAGCAGGAAATAAGTCTGTGGGGTGGGAGGTTGTTAAACCTGGGTATAGCTGTCTGCATGAAAAAGAAATGTCACAGATGGGATTCCCCAGGAGACATACCAAGACTCTGAAATGTTTGTGCAGGGACTTCACTCAGGAGGGCTCTCAGAAGCATCTTGAAGGCAGTGGGGAAGTTAGCAGTGAGCAGAGAGAAGAGGGAAACTGAAATGCAGTCATAGCAGAGGACTGAGCCAATCCCAGAGGAGGTTCTGAAGCTGAGATAGCCCTTCAGAGGTCTCCAATGGAAGCGATGGATCTGGACCATGTACCCACCAACTGGATTAGCCATTGGATGTAGAAAAAAGGAAAAAAGTTGTTGAAGTGAAACTTGCATGAATTGGCAGGTGATGTGATATAAGGTAAAAGGAGAAAGAAAAGGTCAGAGCCAAAGCCAAGTTTAGGAGCATCTGAGAAATACCTAGAAATGCAGTGAAAGACTTGATTTGGGGGTGAAGGTGACAACTTCCACTGAAGACATACTGGCACATTCTTACTTTCAATAACATGGTCACTAGGATCATACCCGAGAGGCTGTAGAGCCTACAGTTCATCATACTTGGGTTCATTCAGGTGCATTATTGAAAAAGAAAAGATAAAGATAACTTGAGTCCATATTAACAGCAAAAAAAGCCCTAGAGAATAGAAGAGGATTCCAGGTGGACATGCCATAAAAATTTGAAAATAAAAATTAAATTATCTCCATTTGTAAATGATATGATGGAATCCCTGGGAAACCATTCAGTGATAAGACAAAACAGTAGAATCCATAAGATGTCAGCATACAAAATTAATACATAAAAATCAGTGCCCTTTAAATATACAAACCACAACTTATCAGAGAACTTAATGCTTTTGCAAGAGCCAGAAAAGAAATAAAATAACCAGGAATAAATTTAACACAAGTAACAAACTTAAATGAAACTTACATGAGGAAGATTTTAAAGCTTTAAATCCTAAAAGACATGAAGTTGACTTCAAAAAATGGAAACATTTCCCTTTCTCTTGGATAGGATGACTCAACATTACAAAGATATTGATCAGTTCTCCTTGAGTTATATAAATTTAATGCAATCCAATAAAAATACCAACAAGCCTTTGCTGGAGTTAGTCAAGTTGGTTCTAAAATTCATATTTTTAGAAAAGGCAAGAATAGCTATGAAAATTTTGAAAAAAAAAAAAAAATAGCCAGGTGGGAACAGAGGACTAGCCTACCAGATTTAAAAACACTAGAAAGTCTCTATAATTACAAAAATATATACATGATACTCTAATATGAATAGAGAGGCCAAAGAATAGAACAAAAAAGTAGAACCAAATACATGCCAAAGGTAAGGTCACTGATCTTATTAAATGGTGTTGAGGAAAATGTAACTTATTTAGAAAAAATTAAAGCTAGATCCGTACATCAGCATAAATTTCAAATACATTAGAGATTTAAATGTAAAACAGTAATTCAAGTAGTGAAAGAAAACATAGGTGAATATCTTTATAATCTGATGTTGGGGAAGCCTTCTAATTAGGATTCAAATCCAGACATGAAAAAAATACATGGAGAAGCATAGCTAGATAAATTTAAAAAAAATAACTTGGCATAGCAAAAAATCATAAAGAAAATGTTTAAGCTAATGACAAATTGAGAGAAAATATTTACAATATGTATCACAAAGAAAGATCTAATCTACCTAATATATTAATGTCTATAAAAACACCAGGACAGAAACAACCCAAAACCTAACGTGGAAATGAGCAAAAAATAAGAGTTCACACACACACACACAAAGATATAAAAGAATACAAACATATGTAAAGATGTTCAACTTTACTCTTAATGAAAGAAATACAAGTCAATGCTACACTAACTATATACTGAGATATTTTCTCACCTATCAGATGGGCGCAAATTCAAAGCTTGACAATACATTCCCTCACATCTTGCTTCTAAGAACGCAAGCTAGTACAGACTCTGTGAGGGAGAACTTAGCATTATCTAACAAAGCCACATATACACCCTCCCTTTGATCCAACAATTTCATTTCTACCCCAAAGACATGTCTTCACAAATCCAAAACAGCATAGGCACAAGGTTATTCACTGGGAAAAATTTTGTATTATCAAAATACTGGAAACAACCTAAATGCCCATCTCTGAGAGATAAGGGATTAAGCTATGCAAAAGCCAAACATACAATGGAGTACTAAGCAGCTTTAAAAAAAAAAAAAAAAAAAGGTGAGGAAAATCTCCCTTAATTGTTTTGGAGTAATATCCAGGACATATTTTTAAGTGCATAAATAAAGTTACAAAGAGAATGTATATAGTATGCTACATTTTATGTAAGAAAGTTAAGCCCAAAATTAATGAAAATAATTATTTGTAGTTGGTGGGCAGAAAATAATAGCAGCAAGGATAGGGATGGAAATGAGACTTCCCAATATATATCTTTTTTTTTTTCTTTTTACAAGTTTTTACTTTTGAACCATGTATGTGTTTTATTTATTAGGAAAATAAACTTTAATTTGAAAATGATCAAAGAAAAGCAAATCCCAAGTTTGAACACAAATTGAAACAAATCAGTATCAAATTGATAATATAATAACATAATAATATTAATTTATGTAGTTTTTGAAAATAGTAACTCAGCCATCTGTAGCCTCTTTGTGAAGCAGTTCTCAACTGAGGAGGATTTTGCCCCAGGGGACTTTTGATGATGTCTATAGATATTTATTATCACAACTGAGGGTTGAAAAGGGAGTACTGGCATCCAAAATCTAGAGGTTAGGGATGGGGCTCAATATCCCACGATGCACATGACAGCCCCCAGAACCAATAATTATACAGCTCAAAATGTCAGTAGTATCTAAGTTGAGAAACAGTATTTTGACATCCCAGTAACAGTAAAGACACGTGACTCCCGGTCACTGTCTCTAAAGGCCATCATCCGCAGAGAAGAACCAGGGTTCATTGGAGAACATGCCTACTCAAAGACTGAGCCACAAGGTGAGTCCGAATATCTGACTGAGCCAGAAAGCCCAGATGTGCTGGAAGACCAGTGAGGATATGGTAAAGAAAGAGGGGAGCTAACTTGAAGGAGCTCAGATAGGTCAAATTTGGAACAACGTGGACCTGAAAAAGAATAACGGTGGTAACAGATTACAATACATTGAATCAAAAAAGAAACCAGAAGTCCATGGTGTTAACTCAAAAAAATGGGGGAGTAATGAAACCTCTTTTTCACAGAAAAATATCCAACAACAATAGAAGATATATTCACACTAGGAATCACCATTGTGTAACTAGGAATGTAATCATTGATTCCAGCCAGATCAGAAGTGGATACGAACACCTTTGGGGAGGGTAAGAGGTCCAAACATTCTCAAAACACTATGCCACATGTTACTTCTTAGTTACAAAAGGAAAGTTTCCTTTGCTTTTGTGAAACCTGGCATCTTTCAACTTAATCCAAGAATCAAGCTTCGCATCACCGGTGTTGGGACAAAGTGATTTTACAAGCCTCCTGATGTGATGCAAAGGGAAGTAAACAGCATCACACAGGACCCTCTCCCACCGTACCTGTCCCCAGGCAGCATAATGCAGGATAATGGGCTCTGAGTCAGGCAAACTTTGGTACCCATCCCAAAAGAGGAAATAACCAAAAGGATTTTAAAAGACTATAGGAATGTGAAATATTATGCATGATTTGTCATTGGTTCCTGGAGTTTTAAATATAGTTTTAAAAGACATTAATGGGACAAATGGGAAGGTATGTGGATTATTAAATATTATTTTCTTAATAGTAAATTTATTTCTTAGGATAATGTATTGTGAGTATGTAGAAAAGTATTCTTGTTCTTAGGAAATATATGCTGAAGTATTTTAGGAAAGGAGTACCTGGCCAGCTCAGTTGATAGAGCACTCAACTTTTGATCTTGGGATTGCCAGTTTAAGCTACATGCTGGGTGCAGAGACTGCTTTAAAAAAAAAAAAAAAAAAAAAGGGTACTTAAGGATGAACTGCTATGATGTCTGCAACTTGCTTTCAGGAGTTCCTAGAAAGAGAGAGAGAGAGACAGAAAGAGACAATAGATGTGGCAAAATTTTAACAACTGGTGCATCTAGATAAGGGATTTCCTTTGTCAACTTTTCTACAAATTTTAAGTGGTTCATTTTTTTAAAAAAGTGATGGAAAAAAAGATTTATTTGAATCCATGAGTTGATCAAGAACCAATACACTATTTGAAAACTGGTAAAGGGAAGAAATCAAGCATTTATTCTGCTTTCCCTAAAAGAACTGTAACTCAGCATAAACAGTGAATTAGGGAAGTTTCTCTGCGGGGAAGCCTTCTGTATAAAAAATGAGTAGCACCATTGGCAACCCCTAATAACTTAATGGATCTAGGCATAATTATCAATGACTGCCAAATTGTTGAAAAGAGAATTACCAGAAAGTGTGTGTCTTCTGCAAGAATTAGACACAACACCACCACCTATGAAGTAGTGTTGCCAAAACAAAACAAAACAACCCAAATTGAATCTGACCAAGCGTCTAGATCCATCAGTATGTAGGAAAAACAAGGGACAGAGGAGAAAAGGAAACATCACCAGGAAGATGCAATCAGCTACATGGAGAAGAGTTTCCTGGGAAAGCTACAGGACAACCAACTCCATTCTTTCCCATTCTAACTGTGGAGAAGGAGAGCCATAGATTATCAGAAACTTAAATGACATAGCAACCTACTGCAATTGAAGCACCTTAGTTTGAGTTCTAATTCATACAAATTTATGAAGGTTGGGGGGGGGTGGAATTGTATGAGAAACAACTGGAAAATGTAAACATTGTTGGGATGTTCAATGATGTTGAGGAATGATTTTTAGGTATTTTTGGATATGGTAATGGTACTTTGTGTGGTTTTTGTTTTGTTTTGTTTTTTAAGATTTTATTTATTTATTTGACAGAGAAAGAGAGCACAAGCAGATGGAACGGCAGGCAGAGGCAGAGGGAGAAGCAGACTCCCTGATGAGCAGAGAGCCCAAGGTGGGACTCCATCCCAGGACCCTGAGATCATGACCTGAGCCAAAATGCATGTACTTAACCAACTGAGCCACCCAAGAGCCCCTGATTGTAAGTTTTTAAAGAGCTCTTATCTTTTGGAGATCTACCCTGAAATATTTAAGGAGGAAATAATATAATATGCTGGGAATTCACTTAATAATGCAGAAAGATGTGTAAATGGAACAAGAAAGTTTATGAGTTGGTATTTGTTGAAGGTGTGTAAAGAGTACATGGATATTAATTTATTTAATTCTGAAAACAGTTAGCTATTTGATTTTTTGAAAATAAAAAATTAACTGAAAGAGTAAAACAAAGACAGCATTGGAGACAAAAAAGCAGAAGGAGGCAGGTGCGCTGCTTTCACTGAACTTCTACCTCAGATCACCTCCTGTTACAGCCTCGTCTACAGTATCGCATCAAATGCTCACGATGTTATACCAAGACTCTGGTGGGTATTGTAGAAATTAAGCAGCTCTCCCAGGTTCAAATCTCAGTTCTGCCACCCCATGTTGAGCCAGTTAGCCTCCATTTCCTTATCTCTACAATGGGGATGACAATAAAGTCTACCTTATAAGGTTGTAGGGAAGGTTAAACAGTGAGTTATTTTAACTCAAATGCTTTGGACACTCCCTGGTGCAGAGTGACACAATGTAAATATTAGTGCTTATTATTAAAGAGTGATAGAACTAGCTGAACCAGAGCCCATTATCCCCCATGATGCTGCCCTGAGGATCATGTGTGTGTGTGGATGTGTATCAGGTGTTTAGTACCCTCTGCCAAAGCCACTTTGTCCACCCTGTTGGACACACCCTGAACTGTGTTCAAATATCAGCAGCAGAGTTTCAAATACGCCGAGAAAGAAATATAGGTGTTAATAGAATCTTCTACAGTAACTTTGGCAAATACTCATTCATTTGTTCATTCAATACACATTTACTGAGACTGGTTGTGCAATAGATGTTAGGGACTTAATGTGTCTAAGTTAAAGTAGACACAGCTACTGTCCTCACAAATTCACTGATGAGGCACCATGCTTGAAGTTCCACCATCCAGCTGCTTAGGAGGCAAAGGATGCCAAGTAGAGCAGAAAGAGGGACTGAGCTGATCGATCTGTCCTCCGAGGTCAACCCTGTAATGGCCACCATACAGTATGTCCAGGATCTAGCCAATTCAAGTATGGTTCTGGAAGTCATCGGCACTAGTTAGCTCCAAACCAAGGAGCATATCTCTGGGATGGGATTGCCTGCTCACTGCAGGCAATGATCAATTGTGTAGAAGCCAGCTGGGAGCAAGAGAGAATTTTCCTGAATTCTATCCACCTATGTAAGAATTTTCCTAAACAGTTGAGGAATGAGGGGAAGATTTTAATCCCAGGAAGGATAACTGGCAAGAATAAAATAAAAGATATTTGGGCTTAATCACACCGGCAGTGTCCTAGTCCTAAGGGGTTTGTGCTTCCAGCCAGGAGAAGTAGGGAAACTACAGCATTATCAAGGTCAAAACCAAGTTCTGAGACCTAGGCCATGTAGGATGGGAGCAGGGAGTCTTGTACCACAGCGGCTGTTTGGGTGTTCAGTGCAGCCCTTTACATTCCACTTGTTCCCCAGAGCCAGACCCTGAGACAAGAATTCCTTCTGAACAGGTGACTTACTAAGAAGTTCTCCCAAGAGAAACCAAGCAGGGAATGAAGGAAATTGGAACAGGCAAGAAAAAGAACTTCTTTTTCAACAGCCAAATAAGGGTACCATTTCAGACAAAGTCCCAGAGTGTAAGTTCAGATGGATCCTACACAACTCCTAGTCTATATTTTGCCTCAGAGTTTGTCCCAACTAGAGGCGAGACAGCTGGCTCTTCTGTTCCTATCATACTATCACTGGCTAAGGACCATCCCTGAGGAACCTAAGCCTCCAAGCATTTGTAGCTTTTTGCACTTATGGCCAAAATGGTTCAGGTGGCCTCTGAAGGCAGTCTCAAGTTGCACTTGACAATGAAAAGATAACACAGAAGTCAGGAGAGGACACAGGCTATTAAAAGTGTTCTGAAGAGCTCTGGGCCAAGTACTAGTAGTGGCCACCTCATGCCTATACTCAAGATTCTGGGTCTAATTGACAGTAAAGAATAATTTGGGAGGGTAGTCATTGTGAGCACGCTATACATCATTAGTGTGCATCTCAAAAATGACTTACTACTTCCAAGTATAACAGAGCTAAGCTGCTGACGGATGCGGACTTGGAGAGTTGACTCAGACATGGGTAACACTGGGCAATGGGTGCAGGGTGTGAGCTTTCCCCTACATCCACTGCTTGCAGTCCACTGACTGCTCTGTTGCCCTCAGAGCCCCTGGGAGCCCAGTTTGACAAGCTCACTGCCTCTTTCTAGTATTTCCAACCAGCAAGCGAGATTTGGAATCATATCCATTGGGTGAAATACTAGGAATTTATAGAACCTTAAACGTCTTCATAGAATTGACATAAGATTTTCGTAAACTTGACCCCAAAGTCAGTAAGAAAAATGTCACTCGGCTTACTCAGTCATTATTCTTCCTGTGTCTCTTGGATATTTACTTTGTGTTTGGGCCCATGTCATGGGTGCTGGATGAACCCAGACCCATTCTTGAGACACTGAGATCTCTCCTCATTCCTTTCAGATCCATCCCTTGAAGCTGGATACTGTTCCTAACCTTCATTTCTTCATATCATATCAGAGGTCTCATATTAGGCACATGGAATTTTGACATCAGAAGTTAGAGTGATCTGTGATAGCAGAAGAATAAGAATGCGCTGGTTTATATGTGTTTGTAGGAGGGGAGTAGGGAGTAGGAGGTGGTGGTGTTAATTCTGGAAGGCAAAGGAGAAAAGACTGTCTGCTTTAAGAGTAGAGTAGAGCCATATATAGACAAGTCAATAATAACTCAGGAGGGTACAGCTGAAGGGGAGAGCAAGACTCGCAGAGATCCCATAGGTAGTCAAAAGAGTAAAAACACTGCTCAAAAGCATCCCTCCATAGTCTTATCATTTTATTTTTTTTTTTTTTTTGCCTTTAGCACAGGGAAATGCAGTACTATTTCTTTTACCCTAAAAATTGAGAAATCTAGTAGTAATAGCTTCAACCCTTTAACCTCAACATTGATCAACACAAAAGACTCTAAATTGTTCACTCATTCACCAATGACTAGAAATGACATAATCTACTCTGCCTGTACTGCCAATGTTCCCCTTTGAATCACTATGGTAACTAATGCTACTTCCTGAAAAGATTATGGTCATTCCAACAAACGCAAGTTATTCTTACCTGTTTTTAATAGAGTCACAGTTCCAGAAGCATGTTCAATAAATTGCTTATAATTGTCCTTTGCCCTTCAGGCTGGTAAATACTCAAATTATTTAAGGCAAGACTACATACATTATGGATCTCCTGATGGATGTGTGTGATAGTACCAATGACATAGTCTGTCAAAAAAAAAAATCTGACCAAGTGTCTATATCTAACTACCACTTTATAGAAAATACAAGTTCAAAGGAACATGTTAATTTATGTTCCTGAAATTACATCTATTGTATCTGTATGGTGGAAATACTATGTAATGGTATGTATGCTAGTGAACATCTCTTCCCACTCCATTTCCTGTGACTTTATGCTGATAGCTTAAAATTGGCCATGGTGGGAGTATCTACACCATGGAAAGTGAGAAGTGTTACAAACCAGGGCTTTCATTTCCTGAGAGTCCAGTGTTAAACATTGAACAATACACCACGGCCTTAGCCAATACCCCAAAATGTGCATTATTAACAACACCCAACTTAAGAAAAAGAATGGCAGAGGGCAAGTCAAGGAGGAAAGTAGCAGTGATCTTATGTGACTGCAGTTAAAATATCCTATTTTCCAATTTTACAAAGACCATTGCTAAAACCCCTCCCGGAACTACAGGGTGATCAGCCTTAAATCATAACCTTCATTCATTTCTTGATCTAGTTAGCTGATTCTATTAAGTCATTCAAATCTTGCTCAAATGTCACCTCATCAGAAAGTTTTCTCTAACCACTGTAGCTGACACGGTCTTTGTCATTCTCTACCCCTAAAACTGTTCTGTTTTTCTTCAGAACACTTACCACTACCTAGGATTACATTATCTATCCATAGTGAACTGAAGCTTTAGGAATACAGATTCTGTTCTATTTTGTTCAACGTAGTATCCCAGCACTAAGCACAGTACCTGGCCGGTTTTCAACAAACTTGAAGTGCATGGAAGGATGTCTATAAATTATTGTTGAATACGGAAAGAAAAACACATTGCAGAGAGATAGAGTCAATCCTCATTATTTATAGATTCTGTATTTGTGAATCTGCCTACCCATTAAAATATATTTCTAACCCAAAAATCAATGCTCACAGCACGTTGGCGCTCATTCACAGATATGCATAGAGCAGTGAAAATTTTGAATCACATAATGTGCATGTTTCCAGCCGAGGTTGAACAAGGTGATGCTCTGTCTTCTTATTTCAGCTCTTGCTTTACAAACACATGTCCTTCCTATGATCTATTTGCTACATTTTTTTGCATTTGATTTTGCCATTTTTAAAAAAGATTTATTTATTTATTTATTTATTTATTCATATGAGAGAGAGTGAGAGCATGAGTGCAGTGGCAGGAGTCGGGGTGAAGTGGGAGAGGGAGAAGCAGGCTCCCCACTGAGCAGAGAGCTCAGCTTGATCAAGCACTGCCTTGATCATAGGATCTTGAGATCATGACCTGAGGAGAAGGCAGAAGCTTAATGGACTGAACCACCCTGAGCTCCCCTGACTTTACTGTTTAAAATGGCCCCCTAAGTAGTACTTAAGAGCCGTCTGGTGTTCTTAAGCACAAGAAGTTCATAAAAGAAAATATGTGTGTTAGATGAGCTTTGTTCAGACCTGAGTTATAGTGTTGTTGGCCATGAGTTCAGTATTAAAGAGTTAATAGTATATATCAAGGAGCACCCGGGTGGCTCAGGTCATGATCCCAGGGCCCTGCAATTGAGCCCCGCATCAGGATCCCTGCTCAGCAGAGAGTCTGCTTCTCCCTCTCCCTCTGCAGCTCACCCTGCTTGCACATTCTTGCTCTCTCCCTGTCTCTCTATGTCTCTGTCAAATAAATAAATAAAATACTATATGTATACATATAGTATTATTATATATATATATATATATATATATATATAGTGTCTTTAGACAGAAATAACATATAAAACAGGTGTTTTTATTGATCAGTTGATGAAAATATTGTGACCAGAGGCTCACAGGAACCTAACTCTGAATTTCCCCTAGGAGCAATGGTTCAGTATTCACTAATTTAGTGTTTAGAGCAATTTTTTAGAATATAACTATTGCAAATAATAATAACTGACTGTATATAGTATATTCCATTTGTTTTAAGGAAATATGAGAGATAGCTAGATGGATAGATGATTGATTGAAAGATAGATAGATGGATAAATAGATATAAAGGTAAATTTGTAAAGACATAGAAAAAAACTGGAACCATATATGTCAAACTCTTAGCTCTGGGGAGTGGGATTAAGGGGATATAGAAAGTTTCACTTTGTGCCCTGTATTATAGTTCTGTATTTTTGAAATATTTCAAAAAGTAATTATAATTTTGCTAATTTTTCAAGAAATATTTTTAATGAAATTAAAACAATAAATTCTTAGGGGACGTGATGGCTTAGTCAGTTAAGCATCCAACTCTTGCTATCAGCTCAGGTCATGATCTCAGGGTCAGGAGATCAAGCCCCAGGCCGACTCCACTCTGGGTATGGAGCCTGCTTAAGATTCTCTCTCTCCCTCTCACCTTGCCCCACCCTCTATCTCTCTCCCTCTCAAAACAAACAAATAAACAAACAATTAATTCCTCTTTAAAAATACTCATAAACTTAAGCAGGAACAAGGTAAAAAGCTCATGTAATCTTTGGATATTTTCATTTGAAAAGGAACATCAAAAAGAAAGTACGGAAAATAACAACCACCAGGTAAGTGATAGAAGAGGTAAAACGGTATAAGAAAACATCAACATTTCTTCACCAAAGTGCTATATAAGTATGTGCACAAATAAAGAACCGATATCTGTGAAAACGAAGCTGCCTTTGCACCACCAACTATGTGAATGAAAAAACATGTAGGAAAAGAGAAGGGTCATCAGGTTTGACTTAACTCACATCATCAAAGGAGAACCAAGTCAGAAAAACAAAACAGGAACACAAAAGCTTAAAGAAACAGAACTATCTAATTCATAATATGGCAAAAATAAACAGACGCTGGAGCAAAGGGATCTTCCTGGATTTGACTCTTCTCCACATTCTACATTTAAGCAGCTAGACATTTTCTTAAGTAGCATCCTATTCAACTTTTACAAAAATATTGGGCTTCTCATGAGAAATTGCTTTTTCTTTTCTTCACAAACGAAATACATCATCTGCTTGAACTTGGTTATTCTCCATAAGAGTGGGTCATTTTTCATACACTGCTGGACACTGAGTAAAGACAGGAGTGCTGCTAACTTATTCCAGGCATAAGAAACTCCACGCATGCACTGGTAGATGGAGAAACAAGATTTAGTGTCCATTCCTAACATAGTGCCTGAGGGGTAAAGGCTATTCTCAGAGTTGGAATTGTTCTTCTTGTTTCATGAACAGAAACTCATGAGGTAAGAAGAATCTGGGTGATGTTTTCCCTCTCCTCCTCATAGACAACAGCAATAGAGATCAGCCCTAGGTTGACTTAGAATCAGTAAAAGAGCCTTTCAGCCAGAACCACCAACTTCCAGTAATTTGCCAAAATGACCAACACAAAGGGGAAGAGGAGAGGAACTCCCTCTATGTTCTCCCAGCCTTTTATGAAACATGGAGTTGTTCCTTTGGCCACGCACATGTGAATCTACAAGAAAGGTGATATTGTGGACATCAAGAGAATGGGCATTGTTTGAGGAGGAACGCCCCACAAATATTAGCATGGCAAAACTGGAAGAGTCTACAGTATTACCCAGCCTGCTGTTGGCAGTGTTGTAAACAAACAAGTTAAGGGCAGATTCTGGCCAGAAGTATCAATGTAAGTATTGAGCATATTAAGCACTCAAAGAGCCAAGACAGCTTCCAGAAGTGCATGAAGGAAAATGAGAAGAAAAAGAAGGAAGCCAAAGAGAAAGCTCTGGGGGTCAGTGGAAGTGCGAGCCTGCTCCACCCAGAGAAGCACACTTTCGGGAAACTGATGGAAAGGAACCTGAGCTGCTGGAACCCATTCCCCACTGATTCATGGCATGATAAATTAAAAAAAAGAAAAAAAAAAGACCTCAAGACTGTAAAACAAAAAAACAAACAAACAAAAAACAAAACAAAACAAAAAAACATAGAATCAGCAAAAGGTTAACACTACTTTCCCCAGCTCCTGACTCCTGTGCCCTTTCCCACCACCATTCCCATTAGTTCTTTGTTCCATGGGCCTCCCTGTAAGGTACCACTTTTAAAATGAATTCTGTGGATTAAACATTTGGACTGATAGATTCCTAATGAACCCAAGTGTAAGAGAATCTAGACCATCAGAAGGGCCATCTTGGAGCTTCTGCCCTGGAAGACGAGAGAAGTTGAAGGGGTAACTCTCCAGTAGGAAACTGCTGTGGTTCAAGAGCGTCACTCAGGAAGATGCCCTTCTATGACGCTGGGTCAATGTTTTTACCACCACAGACTTGACTGGCATACTCTGCGATCACCCACCAAAAAAAGCCACGCAATTGCCCTCTGAAGTCAAATATTGTATAACATGTTACAGAACAGATATTGTATAACATGTTACAGAACAGAAATTAGGAATCTTCAAATGAGAGGTTTTCCCAAAAGAGCCACAGGTAGCATGAGTACATGCCTGGTTAATGGGCATGAAATTGTACTATGTTTCTTTCCCAAGTACATTTGTTTCCTTAAACAGGCAAAATTTCTTTAATTAAAAAAAAGTTTCCAGGGCATTTATTGATCCTTCATCATGAACATTTATATTAATGGTTGAGAATAAAATGTGAGCATTTAAGGAGAGAAAAAAAAATCACTATGCAAGCTAATCTCACACCAAGCCTGAAGCCAAGCTAATTGAATTTTAAGCACAGTAGTGAGTTCCTCCTTCTTCACACCACTAATATATTTCACTGAATATAGAAATAATCTTTCATTGTGTATTTTAAAAACACATAAATAGACAACATTATGGCTCACAGATGGACTAAGGAAAGGCTTCTCCTGGGGTTTTTGTTCTCCATCTTTCTTTATAAGTCCACAAGAAAGAAAAAAAAAAGGATGGACCTTTATCAGAACCTGACCTAGACCATTTTTAGGGCAGAAAAAATGAGGAAATCTTCTAGAAAGCATCACTAATACTCAGTAAAACAAATACGTTTCAAGAGCTCAGAGTTAAATTCATCTAATGAGCCGATAATGAAAAATTTTTTCTAGGACTATTTGCCTGAGGGATTTAAGGCTTTGTTATTGGAAAATAAGAAATTCTAGACTCTGAGAAAGGCCACTTGGCTCAGCATGGCTAAATCATTCAAATTCCCTGATTCTAGCTCCCTATAGTTTCTCAACTTATAAATTCATCTAGCCATCCTTTTGGAAAAATAAAATGATGTTTCTAGCCTCTCTAGAGTTTTTTGGCAACTGCTTATTTGTGACATTTATCCTCCAGGTGAGAGCATTTTTGACAGTAGCATCTTTTTTCTCTACTGTCCTATTTGTATAAGGTCAGATTGGCCTCTATACTGTGAGCATGAAGAGCTTAATTGGAACAATATTATTATCCTTCACAATTTACAGAAATATATTTGGCCTCTGCAAAGTGTCATTTTCCTCAGAGAGAATAAGCTGTTTCCTTATTAAGCCCTTTGGAAAAACAGAAATAGTTCTTCTGAACCCTTTGGTGTTGGCAAGGCATTCCACCGTGTTGCTCTTAAAGTAAAAGAACAGAAGAAACACGGTGGTCTTGAAATTTTACTCTAAAACATCCTCAAGTGAAAATCTTAAAAATCACTGAGTCCATCTTGGAATTGGTTGGTTTCTGAGGAAGAATATCATCGAACCCGCACAGGAAGGGATTTGGTTTCCAAGCAGGCAGGACCTACCCCTCCTGTCATCTGCATGTGTGACTCTATCTTGTCCCATTAGAAACACAATTTCACCCCTTCCTACTTCAGCTCCCTTGTAGGCAAGGGTCACAGTTCTACGCAGCCACATTCCCTGAATCTCTTTCCCTCCAAGTTGTAGCTGGAAAGACCACAAGCAGAAAGTCCACCTTCTCAAGATCAAAACTAATGGGACCATTTGCTTTCTTAATTCTTTTTATCATTCCACTGTTCAGATTCTTTTCAATGGTGTTCCCATCTGTTACTCCACTTCGGCTTTTACTTTATCACTGTGTCCCCAACTACTGCGTCTCCCTCAGTTTCCCCATTTTCCCCTTCAATGATATTACCTTTCTCTTAGCCTTTTGGTCATCAGATCATCTAGCTGTTTTTCACGGCCTCTTCTCTTGTCTTCTGGGTTCAGTATCTTGTCAACTCTCCCTCTAAGGTATGGCTCTGTCTCCCCGACTTCCTCTGTGCTCCTGCAACCACTGCCCAGCTGCATGTAGCCTTCTTCTACTGGTAAACCCTAATTTGTGGTATTCAATTTACCTGCATCCGACCCCCTCCCCCCATCCCATCCATTTTCAACCCATCATACTCTGTGCAGCCATCTCTTCCTAAAATTGCATTTTCAGTATTTTGTCCTCTGGTCCCATCTATTCTAGGCGCCTGCAAGCCACGCTTAATAGTCTAC
The DNA here is from genome assembly GCF_002288905.1 of Enhydra lutris kenyoni. NCBI lineage: Eukaryota > Metazoa > Chordata > Mammalia > Carnivora > Mustelidae > Enhydra > Enhydra lutris. The sequence goes on along the minus strand of NW_019154101.1, from coordinate 33,009,506 downwards.
ACTGAAACAACAGCACTGGCCATCTAGTAGCAGAGGACCTGCCACAATCATACCAGGTACTATGCACATTGTTTTACATATATTATATTTAGTCATCTCTACAACTTTAAGAGTTGAGTTTTGTCATTCCCATTTTTATCACAGAGAAGACTGAGCCTTAAAATAGCTAAGCGACCCTTCCAGTAATGACTAGCACTGAATGAGAATGTTCATCAGTTTGTCTTTAAACCCATGCTTTTCCCTGATTATGAAGGTCTTCGATTGCCTAACGGATCTCCCTGAACTCTTGCAGCCTGCAATTTCAACATCCTCACAACCTGAACCCAATCCACCGCTAACCTTGTGCTCTGAAGGATGGTGATTAAGGTCGCGCACTCTGGAAGCAGCTTGTCTGGGTTCCGGTCTTGGCTCCACAGCTCACCAGTTCGGCCAGTCACAGCGAGCGACTCTACCTCTCTGCACCTCCACTTTCTCATAAATTCTGATTACGGCACTCGTCTCAGAAAAATGGAAGATTAAATGAGACAACGCCTCTCTTTACATGATCCCATCTGCTTCCCTGCCAAGAATGATCTTCCTTCCCCTTTCAACTTAGGAAGATGCAACACAAGCTCACCACTAACTCTTAGTAATTAATCTCATTGTCATAATATTTCCTGTAGCTAAAGTTCCCTCATTTCATCTGAAGCGTCTCACAAACATCTCTAGACTATATGTCACGTTATCTCGCTCTTGATCAGATATTATCTCATGTTGTTCTTTTGTTCTTATCCACCATTTTTCTCTTCTCAAAATGGTTATAAATTTCAAAGGATGCAGACAGTATCTCCTGTGTGCCTCACAATAAGAACTTAGCACGGTGCTCAGCACAAAATGCTTTGCGCCAAGCTGAGAACCTCAGACTTATATTTCATAAATTATTATTTACTAACTGTAGTATCAGTCACATTTTCTTCTTTCTTCTCTTTGTGGTGGCCAAATTCCTCCTCTAAGATTCTAATCATCTCCAGCCTCGATCCCAATGTCCCAACCCCACCACCTCAGGAATTCGCTCCCTCATTCAGGACCAGGAACGGGGACTGCAGGCAGGCCAGCGTGACTGAAAGAGGAGAAGATGAGAGGACACAGAGCAAGACTAAGCCTGAGAAGCAGGCAGAGCCAGCACAGGCAGAACCCATCTGTTTACCTTGTCCTATTTTAAGACAGAGCACAGTGGCCAAAAACGCTCGTTCTGGAGCTAGGCTACTGGGATCTGAACCCTGACCATGTCACTATGGGCTGATTACTCTTCCTTTGGGCCTTGGTTGCCTGACCAATACCATGAGAAAAATTATGAAGTTGATGTGACTGTCTGATTGCGTAGGAAACAGATTCAGAGATTAAAAATTGGTGTAGCGAGTTCTCTTGGGAAAAACATGAGGGAAGGCAGTTTGAGAAAACGGTGAAGTGGAACTGGAACACGGTGGCAACAGAGCCTCAGCTGTTCCTACAAAGAGCTCTGAGGCTAGAACAGAGCTCTGCAGACATATCCTGAGTCGAGGCAAGTCAACCAGACCTTTGTACCCCTGAATGGACCAATCGCTGGATGCAGGCTACCCCTGGATGGGTATGTAACCTTGGGCCTGGCAGTTCCTTTCTGCCAAGGGTAATTTCCAGAGAGGAATTGAGATAAAAGCTGTCAGCAAACAACCCCTTGGGAAATGAGAGAACAGACGCTTTGTCCTAGAGGCGAGATCTGTTGGACACACTACAGCATCCACTACAGTTGGTATAAAGATTAAATGAATTAATATCTACAAATCACTTAGCATGGTATCTGACACACTTTGGCCCAGCATAAGTGTTGACTGTTACATCACCTTCATTGCCTAAAAGGCCTCTTTGCTTTACTTCAAGATTTCCTGACTAAAATTTTAAAAGAAAGGTGACAGTACTTTTATTTTTTTTATTTCAATACCTGAGCAGCTAAACACTATAAATATTTATGCATTTTTTGATGATTTATGGGTTTGCTTTTACCTATTACATAATGCTTTGGCTTGTTGTACTTTCAAAATATTTATTTCCATACTGTCTATCACAGCTTAAGGCAAATAGAGGAGAACAGTATCTTCTTAACTAAACATGGGCATCCCTAAACACATACAGAGCAACTACTGGTTATTTAAAGAGTAAATTAATACAGATAGCCTTGGAGAGAAAGATGACTTTTTTAAAAAATGCCAAACTGAGGGGCATACTTAAATGTCAATGCCAGGAAGACTAGGACTTGGCAAATCTCTGAATGAATACCCTTCCAGCCACTCTCTGGGACCTCCCTCTCCTTCTGACAATATCCCTGAGGCACTGATATTCTTCATCCTGAGCCCTAGATACCCAGAAACCAGAGTTTGGGGACCCTGGTGCTGTTAGTGCAGGGAGACTGATATATGTATGTAGCTACCAAACTTCGAATTTAGCAAAAAGTGGTAGTATGTGTCTCTCCCCATATATACCACAATCCCTCAAAATAATGTAATGCTCTGATTCACAACATCTAATCTTATTTAATAACATTACTGAATAAATATGTAGTTTTCTACACCATGAATTTTCTTAATCAATGTTTAACAAATGTACAACTATTATATATTTCATGGTAAGAAAACATTTCAGTACTCAATTTCTAGAGCTTCACACTCTTCCTTATCCTCCGCACCATGTGTCTTCTTCAACTGAAAGGCATCGGAAATACAGATTTCCCCTTAAGGTTAGAAACAATATCTTATTTATCTATGTATTCCTACAGTACCTTGTACACAGTAGGAAAAGCAAAAGAAAAATCACCATTTGACAAATATTAATTGCATACAGATACTGAGCTAAGTGCTAGAAATATAATCCTAAGCTAAATATATAAATTCTCTATTTGCGTGTGGAGAACAATCTAGTCGAAGAAACAAACCATTAAAGAAATATATCTCTTACACCTTTTCTTTTTTCTCTTATACTTTTGATAAATGATGTTAAGGAAAAATCAGAATGTGATAAGTGCTTACGTTGGGGGAAGTTGTTTCAGATTGGGTGGGCAGGAGAAAAGAAGGAGATGACTGAAAAGAAGCAGAGGCCAGTTGGGATGGAAAGAAGGAGGGGGAATTAGCCAACAAGACGTGAGTGGAGGATTCCAGGCAGAGGATACACCATGTGTAAGGAAATGAAGGAATCTTTGGGATTACCGTTGGTGGAGGGATAGAACTATTTACAATTTAGAATGCAATTCAGAGATAAATTTGATTGAAAGCTTAACATGCAGGTTTTTAAAACTTGGCTTACTTTGTAAACAATTCTAAAAAAACACATTTTTGGATTAACGGTGAAATATTTAATTTTTTTTTAAGATTTTATTTATATATTTGACAGAGAGAGAGAGCAAAGGCAGGCTGAGCAGCAGGCAGAGGGAGAGGGAGAAGCAGGATCCTCGCTGAGCAGGGAGCCCGGCGTGGGACTCCATCCCAGGACCATGGAACCATGACCTGAACTGAAGACAGTTGCTGAACCCACTGAGCCACCCAGGCACCCTGTGGAATATTTATTTCATTAAGGATCAATCACCGTGGTAAATGTTAAGAATACAAGGTGAAAGAGAGAGTGTTCGTCCTCTGGGAGCTTACATTTCAGCAAGAAGAGGAAGTCAACAGTCACATGAAGAGGGGAAAGTGCTGGGGAAGGGGCTAGTGTGGAGGGTGAAGACGACTCAGAAGGGACCACTGACTTTAAGGAGTGCCTCCTGCCAGCAAAGAGCACGTAAGTGGACATGCGCACTAGGGTAACTGCTAGCATAGTGGGCTGAGCAAAAAGCTCAGGATCCCTCACGGGAGAGGATCTACCTGCCTGCAAATGTTGGGATGCCTGAAAGGAGGTCGTGACCCAGGAGAAGGGCCTGGAAAGAGGACAGAATATGAGGGAACATTTGAAAGAGATGACCATTTAAACCTTAAAAGGTTTTTTTTAAAAAGAAGTGAAATTAATTGAATTGGTAACAGTAAAAGCAAACAATTCCATACCATGTTAAAAGTAAATCCATGTGATTTGGCGTTATTTCATTTACTTGTTCACAATGGGCTGCCTTTCTCAACTGAGTGGTAGTGTGTGTTTTTTCCGTTTACTCCGTTGTTTCTCTTTCCATCCGACTTTTCCTCAACTTTAGCAGAATTCATCTGCCAAATCACAAGAGAGCCAGTTTTATGTACGGACCTTATCATATGTGCCCCATACATTTTGTAAAAAAATTAGCTAACACTAATAATGGAAACCACACTATCTCGGCCTTTCCCAAGTGCTGTGGCTTTGATAGCAGACTCTTTACAATGTCTTGGCATTTTAGATGGCGTTCATTTTGGGGCTTTGTTTGTTATCTCTTCAGACAGGACCCTCAGTCCTGGCTCTTCCTTAATCAGCTAAACTGTTGAATGGTAAAAGCCTCTTTTCCTTGGGGAACTAGAACACTGTAACATAATCTTTCTGCCATTCCCAACAAAAGACTGTGTCACCTGACTCCCACAGCCTCTGGTGGCCCTAAGTTTTAAAGTACTGATTCCACACACTTGTGAGTAAGAGAGGAACCCCCAAGGAAAGAAGAACAAAAGGCTGGAGGGGTAAAAAGCAGAAAACCAGAGAGAGGAAGCAGAAGAACAAGAAGGAACACTTTACAACTATGGAAAATAGTCAGCAGAGAATGTCAAGGAACCCGAATCCCTTCTCTGTCATGTAAGTTACCAGAGTTTCTAAAGTCAGAGAAGTATTTGCACCCATTTCTTTAAAATGTTGGTCACGTTTTATAATGACCAGGTATTCCCAGATATTAAATGACTCACATATTTCAGGAGATCAATTCAGTTCTGATCACAGTTTCAAATCCACTGGTAACCCAGTGAATACTACTCAGTGGGCTTGTACAAAAAGCAAACCGTCTCCTGGAGAACTCCATCTACTTTACCTTGATTAATCAAAGTGCAAGGTAAGAAAAAGGTATAGAAATTACTGCTATTTGCACTTTGAATTCAAAGAACGTGCTAGACAAATGTATTCTCATCTCTAAGGTCAAACAGCCAATCAAGGACAAAGGCAAGACCAGCTCCCCTGCCTTGCTCTGTGGGTTCACCTTGTTTCCCTCCCAGTATCACAAGGGTTTCTTAATTTAAATAAAGCCATCCTTTAGCCATAAAACAAAGAAAAGAGAGTTCTTTTGTGATGGGTTTTTTTTTCCTTAAAAAACCTCCTCTCCTAGACATAATAGAATGTAGCAAAAACATTTCTATAACATCTCTCTAAGCTTCTTTCTGCTAATAGGGAAAGACTGAAGCACACATGGGCATTGCACAGAAGAAGAACCAGCAGCCTCCCCTGGGGTATTACCTAATATTTATTTGAAAAACAATATTTATTTGGATTCATGCTTCGCTTCACACTCTCCATAAATCTGTATCTGAGAAGGCCGAGAGTTGACTGTCAGAAGTTACTGCACACGCAACAGATTTCCATGCTGTGCTTGCCTCTGGTAAAGTAACTCAACGTCAGTATTTCAATTGTGGTCTCCTGGTCTCTCTAAGATGTTCTTGGGGACCCTGGACAATACAGGAGCTCTTGCCACTGCCCACAAAGGCACAGTGGTGGCTTTCAAATGGAGTCATTCTGCTAAACCGGAGCATAACAATGAGAGGTAGAGGAGCCCCTCTCCAGCAGCTGTTCAGTCGTGCAAGGTATTATCAAATCCTCTCCCCAAGGCTGGCATCTTCCCTTCTATTCAGTAAATCCCTCTACAGAATCCAAGACTTCAGGGTTCAATTGTTGCATGGCAAGCATTGACAATCGCCCTGTGCTTTCTGCAGGGGATGGGCATACTGTGTGTAGGGGGCTCAAAGCTGTCAGCAACTTAGACAATCTCTATTAGGTCTTGCGTCCCTACAGCAATCAAGTGTGCTAACATTTGCCACCCTCCTGTAACACAATGTGAGAGTATTTTTCTTTATAAAATCACTGAACGTAAAGGGCCACAAAATGATTGAGAAATCAAAACCCATTGTTTTGCAAACGGGGAAGAGTTCCTGAGAGCTAAAGTGACTTGTCCAGTGTTATGTCTGCAAATGGTGGCCCAACCAGGGCTTAACCCTGGTGTCCTGGCTCCAGCCTGCCTCTCACTGGACCATATAAGTTATGGGAACAAAGGGACCATACCTCGTCCATTTGTCACTATATATATGTAGCTGTTAGCACATTGCCTAACACATAGCATGGGGTGGGGGGTAAGGGAAGGAAATGTTGAATGGTTGGGTACCAAATCTAACTCATTTTTTTAAGTCTTAGTGGGGTGCCGGGGGGGCTCAGTAGGTTAAGTGGCTGCCTTCAGCTCAGGTCATGTTCTCAGGGTCCTGGGATCCAGTCCTGCATCAGTCTCCCTAATCAGTGGGCTGCCCCTCCCTCTGCTTGTGCTCTCTCTCTCTCTCTCAAATAAATGAATAAAATCTTTTTTAAAAAAGTCTTAACTGGGGCGCCTGGGTGGCTCGGTAGGTTAAAGCCTCTGCCTTGGGCTCGGGTCGTGGTCCCGGGGTCCTGGGATCGAGCCCCACGTCGGGCTCTCTGCTCGGTGGGGAGCCTGCTTCCTCCTCTCTCTCTCTCTCTGCCTGCCTCTCTGCCTACTTGTGATCTCTATCTGTAAAATAAATAAATAAAATCTTAAAAAAAAGATAAAAAAAATAAAAAAATAAAAAAGTCTTAACTATTTTAGCTTATGTAGCTGGGTCTGTGAGAATGGAGTTATGGTGGGAAAAAAAAGACTCAGACAAAAGGGCCACCAGATACGTGGGTCATAAGATATGGGGTTCGCAGAGAAGGACAGGGTTGGAGGGAAATATCAGAAGCTTAAACTGAAGGAAGAACATCAGGGTAGGATGACTGGCCCCAAAGTGTGGCTCTCTGAAGCCCCGTGTCTCAAGGAAATTGTGTAGTATATGAAGGGGATCCAAAGGATCCAGGACAGAGCAGCTGATACATGTCTTACCCTATCAAGAGAGCAGGGGTACAGGTTCTTTGAAGAGCTCACTGCCAAGTTCTGACCCACACCCTTCCCACCATGAGACTTTTTGGTTTCCTTGAAGCATGAGCTATGAAAGTGACTTGTACGGCGAAGCTCTTGAATCCCGTCTCCTTCAGGGACGTCATCCAGAACCCCACTGACATCAAATTCCTCCACAGGGTGCGGACGGAAGTGCGGTGAGGAGAAGCTCACTTCATGAGAATCCAGAGTTTCTCTAGGCTGCTGCCCAGGCTCTGACTCTGGGATCACAACAGACGCTGTCCCTCTGTCCCTGCCCCTCAGCATGATGTGCTGAACTCTACCGAAACGATCTCGTACACCCCATAATCTCTTACATAGTCAACAAGGTTTAGCCACTTAAACACTAACGTATCTCAAGTATCTATTCTTCCGCTCAGCTTCTCTGCTGATGTTCAACTGCGCGACCTAAAGGCAACGCATAAGCAAAATTTTCAAATCTTAAGTGAATGCAATAGATGTTCATTATTTGTGGATTCCAAATTGCAAATCTGTCTATTTGCTGCCATGTATCTATAATCTCCTAAGCCATAAACAGGGTGTTTTCAGGGTCTATCACAGACATGTGTAGAAGGGAGAAAAATTAAAGATGCTGGACCCACACAGCCCCACTGAGGTAGAATGAGGCAATGGCAAAGCTCTCACAGACGAAACCAGTGTTCTCCACGCAGTCTATTTGGTGCTGTCTTTTTCACATTTTTTTGTGTGTTTTGTTGAGGATTTCACTTTTAAAATGAACACCCCAAACATACTATTGAAGTGTTGTCTACTGCTGCGAAGTGTAAGACTGCGACATGCCTTTTGGAGAAAATATATTTATTAGGAAGCTTTGTTCAGGCGTAAGTTACAGTATGACCGGCTGTCATTTCAGTGTTAATGAATCAACAATATATATTGAAGAGAGTGTCTGTGATGGTTAATTTTATGTGTCAATTCAGCTGCCCTCTCAGGTGCCCAGATTAAACATTAGTTCTGGGCATGTCTGCGAGGGTGTTTCAGGATGAGATTTGCTCCTGATTCCTTCCTCTCCAAAGAAGGATTGCCTTCCCCAACTGTGGGTGGGCATCACCCAATCAATCCCCTAAGGACCCTAGTAGAACGAAAGGCAGAAGAAGAGGGAATTCAGCACTTTTTGTCCCTGCCTGACATCTGAGCTAGGGCTAGAGTTTACTCCATCGATGCTCCTGGTTCTCAGCCTGCAATAACACCACCAACTCTCCTGAGTCTCCAGCTTGCAGATGGCAAGTTCTGAGACTGAGCCTATACAATTGGGTTAGCCATAACAAATCTCCATAAATATATATGGGGTGTGTGTGTGTGTGTGTGTGTGTGTGTGTATACATATATATAGATATATAGATAGACTTTTTTTTCCTATTGGTTTTGTTTCTTTGGAGGACCCTAACTAATGCAGTGTTTTTAAATAGAAACACACAAAAAAACAAGACTAGATGTTTATCAGTTGATGAAAATGTTGTGACCAGAGGCTGCCAGGAACCTAACCCTGTATTTCTCCTAAGACGCAAGGGTTCAATATTCTCTAATTCAGCGTCTGTAGTGACTTTATAGACCATAACCGCCATAAACTCAGAGAATTGACTGCAATTGTCTCTTGACTTCATCTTAAATCTCCACCTTATCCAAAAGCTCAAAGTCCCAAAAACCCAGGGATCAGGCGTACTCCTGTCCATTCATACTCAGTCAGCCGCCTTCAGCCTCAATAAACACATTCCCTCCTCCTCAGGCCGCACCCCCTGGGGTCGGGTTCTCACCATCTAGCACCAAAATGATCACCGTGAGCTCCTAACTGTACTTCCTCTGTCCACCTTCTTTCCTGCCCTTCATCTCCTGCCGCTGTGAATTGACGGTGACTCTCCTCTGCTGGAAACCCTACCTTTGAGATCTCGCCAGGCCTGCAGCCGCCACACCTTGACTCCAAATTCCCCAGGGAGCACAGAAACTCCTGCGAAAACAAACTGCTGGAGTCCTTCCTTTGCATGAGTCACCACTCCCCAAGTTCACTTGTTTGCATCTGTTGATCTCCCCGCCTAGGCTGCCCTGCTCTCTACTTTATTAAGTTAGCAAACACCTACTTCTCTTCTGAGACACATCTCAAGTGGCACCTCCAACATGAAGTGTTCCTTGATCCAAACACCGGAGGAGGCCGGCCGCGCCGTCCTCGGGGCTCCCTCCACATCTAGTACTTACTTTTCTAACCGCCTTGACCACGTCCGATGGTAATCGTTCAGATTTTCCTATTCCTTTGTCCTGTGGATAGATCTCGAGGACAGGAGTTGGTTCTTCACACCTGATCTCACAAGAAGTTTCTGCTTAGAACATGGGATTCAGTAACCAATGATGACAAAGTAGATCAGCACAAGAATAAATGACATTACCCCACAGTGTCACTTGGACTTTCACTCCTGTTTTTTCTGTGACTCCCATCATGGCTTCAGCTCTCTACTTGCCTGAAGTCCTCACTTGGTTAACTACCCACTCAGAGAAGGGGGTAAAGTTTCTCAGCAAAACTGTAACTGCCAGGTGTTGACTATTTTAAAGCTTATGGCTGAAACCAAAAAAATACCTGGCCTCCGGCCTAACCTTCGCTTTGGCCTGGAAATTCCCTGCCCCTTTTGTCTCTTACCTACAATTTAGCCTCCCTTTAAGGTCTAAATCTTTTCTCCTCTAACAAGCCTTCCCAGCTACCTCCTTCATCCACCCCCAGCCTCTGTTCTACCTTTTCTGCTTGCTACTGGCGAGGCTCCTGTCATGCACCAGCTGACCCTTCTGTTTTTCTTTCTGGGTCTCCTGACTCGTCCCTTGAGCAGTAATGAAAGGTTCCTAAAAACAGCAACCAATGCATGCCTGGCACAGAGGAGATGAGAAACGTGTTTACTACGTAAGCGAATCACAATCAGCCTTTGAGGTAGGTGTCAGAAGAGCCTAAGATCAGCACAGCGTAAGGACTGAGAACTCCTGCACTGCCATGCAACTGCCTAGGCGGGCGTCCCGATGTGATCACATTCCATCTGGGAAAACGTGTTAGTAAATCTCTTTGTGCCCCAGCTTCCCCACCTGTAAAATGGGATTAATGACAGTATATGTCTCACAAGTCTTTGTCAGGCTGGAAGGAGAGAATGCATATTAATCAGCAAATGCCCTAGCACAACACCTGGCCCACAGTACCTACACAAGGCATCGTTGGCTATCATGAATCTACTCTGTATAAATGAGAAAACTGGTGCTAAAGAATAAATTATCCAAGATCACTTGGACATAAATTGTGAGGCGGGGCTAAAGCAGTGGCAAGTCAAGGGGGTTTCAAAGAGTAAAAGGACAAAGCTGATTTGAGAATAACAAGGGTGTGCTGACCCAAAGAGAGAGGCTCCGACACAACCCTGTTGGGTCATATTTGTACAAGGGGGAAAGTGCATGCATAGAGGCCTCTTGAGTGCAGGGATTCTGAATGTGTAAAACTTCGCACTGAGGGATACGCAGTGCAAAAAAGGAGAGTGCATTCCAGAACAGGGTCCAAGGGGATGCTGGCTCAGACAAAGCCCATAGGGCTAAAGAGAGGTTGAGAAGGGCTGGGAAGGAGTTCAACAGTCTCACAATCTGGGGGCAGAGGGAAGGATAAGAGTGAGCTACCCATGATGGGCCCTCCCCCAAACGTTGAACCCATCGGAAGAGTCTGTGACAAACTGTGCATGCTTTAACCTGAGGAAAGGAGACTCCCTGTGCCATTTCACACTTGTACTCACCCAAATTATGCTCCCCTGGGGAAAAGGTCAATCATGTGCTTGTGCCAACCCCCAGGCCAGCTTCTCCCTTACCCACAGGACACAAGGTGCCCAGGGCCCTCAATGTTCTTAGTCATGTATGAAAATGTTTTCAGCTGCGTTACTTTTAAAATCAGAAGAGTACAAGGATAAAAAAGTGAGTACATAAAAGTGAACCCAGCCTGCATTATACTCATCTTTATACCAGCGCAGTCACAAAATCCAATCGTCAATGCGGAGGAAGGGCCCTTGAAGACAAAAGTCCCCAGCTAAGTAAGTGAACCACTTACCAGAGAAAGCACCAAGGTCACAAGACAGCTGTACCAGTCACAAGAGCTGGAATCCAGAGAGCAAGAAAAGTTAGGAAGAAGTCCAGAACAGGAGAGTCCTATATTTGGGAAAGAAATCTCTCTCTTGTGGCAAGACAAAGAAGTTCCCGCATCTACCCCATGCCCCAGTTCCCCCCACTCCCACCCCTGCCACCCACTATAGCAACAATGTAACTCTTAGAACACTGGGTGTCACAGACTTTAATTACACCTATGGGCCCCTTCGCATGCATTTTATGCAACATCAGTGATCATCCAAACACTTCCCCTTCCTCACTTCCAGCATTTTGGTCAAGCTCTTCCTCCCTTTCAGCTGGTACAATAAACATCTAGCCCACTGACCGTGACTCCAAATGTTTAAAGAATAACTGTATCGTGTTTTGAGCTCTTAATCATAAATTTTAAAAATTGGAATTTTCATTCCACACTCTATAACCCATACATCTATTTCTACGAAATATTAGGATCAGTTAAGAACAGCTCTCATCACTGAACCATTTTAACCGAGTAAGAAAGAAAAGGGGACATTTCTTCCTCCTATTTTGCACTGAACACAGTCCATTGAGGTTTATAAATACAGTTTATCAAATCCCTCTGTGCAAGTAGGTCCTGAGTGTTCCCCCCCAACCCTGCACCATGAGAGAATGAATAAATGAATATCTAACAGGGCCCACACAATACCCACGAGATAATCGGCATTCTGAAAGTGTCTGAAGATATCATGTATGATAGACACCAAAGAGTGACCCTGTGCATTTTACTCCTGAATTACTCGTTGGCAGAAATGGCTGAGCAGTACAAACAGATCTGAGGAGGACACAACAGATAAATTCAGAAAATAGGGTCAGCGCGATTAGTTGATGTTAGGAATGATACTTTTCTGTTCCCCCCCCACCCCCCTTCTGATTTATGCAGGACACAGTTTCTGATTTCCTTTGTTTTGCAATCCCCATATATTCTAGCTCGTTTTTCAATACAAACGGCCACACTGTTGACTGAAGGCTGGTGTGTCAGTTGTTGAGGGAAGAAGAGACCCGAGCAGGGCCCACCCCCAAACCCCAGTTCCCAGCCCCATGGACAGTTCCTGGGGGCTCTGCCCTCCTTGGAACACACAGCAACTGCCATGGGTTGATCTGCTAAAGGAGTTTCTGCAAGGCTAGTTTGCAGCGGCCGGACAAACAGAAGGGGACACTGAGGTAGCAGCATCCCCACGACAGCCATGCTGAAAATAATTATTCTGATCCACACACGCCAGCTAAGCTATGAGAATGCTTTTGTAAGCAAGGTCTGCTTTAATAGAAACATAAGTATTATGCATTGCAGTCTATTATAAATTGGTTGTAATTTTCTCCTGACACTTTCTGAATTAAACTAGTTAGTATACAAAAAAATAATAATAATAATAACAAATGCCACAAAGCAAAAAGCAAACTCGGTGTCTGAAGGTTAATGATTGCTCATGAAAGCCACAGAAATAAATTATCTGCCTAGGGACACTGTCACATGATCAGCACAAAAGCTGCAACAGCCAAAAATGTTTATGTAGAGGAAAAAAACACTGTCAGCGTCACAGAACCCTTCCCCCCACAGCTAAATTCGAGTCCTGAGCCAGCCAGCTGCTCCTGACTGCTTACATTAAACTAATTTGTGCTGCTACATTGCAGCTGCTTAATTTTTAGTCTGAACTTTATCACCAATAAGTGTTACAATAACAAGCGATATGATGGTATCTCCGAAGAAATATCCATCAACCCCCAAACAATGACAGCTTCAGAAGAGTAGATTGCAGAAAAACAAATTTACAAAAAGAGAAAATTACCCCCACACTGCCTCTTTAAAGCGGGGGGGAGGGGCGAACTTTTAGTGGGAAAGGCTTTAAAACGCTGCTTTGTTCCGAAGGCCATTCTGAAATGAAGAAGGGGGATGATTGAAAAGGTTAGCGAGCAGGGGAGGAGTTAACAAGTAAGATGTGCTTTTGCTAAGAGAGGGTGATTTGCAAGGTGAGAGCCTCAGAAGGGAGAAGGCAATTTCCCTACGACAATGCGGTCCACACTCTTGTTTCTCTTGCTCGCTGCCCCCCAAAATGTTATGCAAACCCAAATTGCAGCTTGGGCCATAATTCCCTGAGTTGCTCTAAACATTATCCTTCGGTTAGCCGGGCACTGCAACTTACAAAATTACTTGTTGTTCCCCATGTTTTCCTGTGTTATTTTTCTAGCCCAGTGTAAATGCAGAAACTCTTCTTTGGGCAGAAACAGACACTGACCTGAACTGGTTTAAATTCCTGCCAAATATGCAGGCACTGTTTTTGCTTCATTTTGGAATTTGGCTTAGACCATATGTCAGGCATTTACTTGTACTCCAAACTAGAATAGAGACCCAACGACTTTAAAAAATAAAAGATTGAGAAAAGCGTTAGGAATGCACTGAAACTTTTCCATAATTAATTAATCTGAATATGAGGGATGTTTTGAGTAGAGATATCTCATTACACTGTCCTGCTTACGGCAGGGGGTGGGGGACAATTCAACTTCACCCTGCACAGTAATTACAAAAACAATTCCTTTGAAAGCAGGGGAAGAACGCCCATGTCAGCTATTTACGGCATTTTTTAAATTCTGTGGTTTTCAGAATTAAGGTTCAAAGTGAGGGTTATTAATGTTGAGTAATAAAGTAGTTTTTCTTGCACAAAGAGATCCTAAATTTAAAATGAAAAGTTTACGCTGGAATAATTTTCTCAGGGCGAGAAGAGGGGAGCAGGAGAGGGGGGAGGTTTAGACCCACACTTGTTTTTTTTCTTTTTCTTTTCTTTTTTTTTGGGGGGGTGGGGGATTGATTTATCTATTTGTAAGGGGAGGGGAAGAGAGGAAGAGAGGGTGCTTGCGACTGTGGGGGGGTAGTAAAGGGAGAGCATCTTGCCAGGAAACTCCCTGCTGAGTGTGGAGCCCCACTCAGGGCAGTATCTCAGGACCCATGAGATCACAATCTGAGCCAAGCCAAGAGCCAGCAGCTTATCACGGACTCTGCCACGGAGACGCCCCTCCCCCACCCCTGTTTTTTCAACTTGACCTCTTTACACCTAATGGTCCCAGCTCAGGTCCTAGCAGTATTCTCTCTTTTCAGACAGCTGCTAAATCACGCTACAGGAATGAGTCCCTATGCCAAGGGACAGGGCCCTGTTTCCTGGGGTTTCTGCTGATGACCCTGCGCTGTGGCAGGGTGACTGCAACTGCTCTCCACGGACCTATCCCGGGGGACCCACAGAAGAGTCTCTGGAGCCCGTCAGGATGGCTCTGCCCCTGTGCCAAGTGGGTCACTATTGCGCAAGGCGCGGCTTTTTCACCACCCAGGACTCAGCGGGATGCCTCTGTCTGCTGTTGGCAAGGCTTTAAGACTGCTGGGAACTCAGATGCAAGCATCCTGGGGCCTGGAGGTGTGGCGGGGTGTAGCGTGAATGAAGGCGACTTTTTAAAAGGCACCTCACCAGGGCCAGGCAGGGAAGAACTCAAGATGGAAGAACAATGGAAGAGAATCTCTGAAGGGCAACTCACTTTTCTGAATGACAGAATCAGCCGCTGAGGTTGCCCTTGAGCAGACTAAAAGACCTCCTCCTTGCCACTGGAGGTCAGGCATCCTGTCAAAACTTCAAATGTGAAATGAGGAATTAATTTGATGGAATGTATCAGTCTGTCTTACCTCTCTGTCTTCTCAGAGCTGGGCTAAACAGGTCTGACTGGGACACTTGCAGGCTTATGAGTAAGTTCACGGACTTGGAGTGAAAGGCAGGTGTAGAGACCTGGGTGCTGGTGTAGATGGACGTAAGCACATGTAGATAGCACATGTATGATTCAGAAGCAGTAGGTTTGAAGATATTCTTTGCTCTCAAGCAAGCTCCACGATGATAGAAAGAACTTACTACCAGCCAGGAATGATCTCACAGAGTTGAGCGGTTTGAATTGGCTACTTTCCTGAAAATCTCTAGAAACAAATCCTTTTCGATGTAGCCTTATGCAGAATGGTGCCAAATTAGAGTAGACTCTGCAAAGCCTGAATTAGGATCAGAATTCAAGAGTGTGGCTATTTTTACCTTCACCAGCTCTCTAAGTAGCAAGGCCCTGTGGCCACAAGTTTCTTTGTCATGTCTCCAAACTTCCCTTCACCTAACTTTGCTTTTTACCTAGAAATTATGCCTTTCTGGCTTCTAATTGTCAGAGAAATGGAAACAGTTAATGAGGTATGTTGTAATTTCCAATTCACAGCATTAACGCTTATGGTCATAAGCTTGAAATATATCATTATTCATAGAGGCCAAGTATGGAAAGTAATATATATGACTAAGGAGTACAAACTATGGTTTACATTTTTGCCTCCACATGACAACATAGGCCAAAGTGACAGAAGTCAGATATAACTACTCATTCTTAGTATTATAAATGACAAATAACTTATCTTGAAATAAAACTACTTATTATTACTATTTTTATGTATTATATAATATTTTTCCTCCTAAGATCGTAAGTGATTTTATATGTCATCAAAAAAGATGATGTACCTCTACGTGTTTCACAAACTGTAGGTGCTCTTTAAACATAAGGAATATTTATATTATTTCATCTGTCTTCAAATTTTAATCATAATCCATTTTGTCATCTATTTGCAACAAACATAAATAAAGATATATTGATCAGGCATAACATTCCAAGAAACAGGACTGACAAGGGTCTTCATTCAACCAGGATATATTGTGGGTTTATTGTGGATACAGTGAGTGTGGGGCTATACTGAAGTCATGTAACTTGAGACACTTTGAATAATTTCTTCCTGCTCAAAATATGTATCTAATGTAAAAGTTTCCCCCATTCAAACAGAAAGAGATTAGACCAAAAAAAAAAAAAAAAAAAAAACAAGTAGACTTTATCTCTGAAATTCCCCAGTCGGCATGTACTTGGCTCACTGAATCCAGTATGGTGAATGATGGGAAAGATTAGATTGACATGTCCATTGGCAGAACCAACCTATTCATCAGGCATACTTGGCCTATGATACTTTTAGGTACCCACAAAAATGTTCTAATTTCTTTTAAAATCAGGGAAAAAAAGGGAACTTTAGGTCAAAGAGTGTTTTACTATATGATATTAATATGTCTTTGTACCAACATAATCATAAAATACAATTTTTAATATTTTTTAATGGAGGAAAGAGCCCGTGAAGGTAAAAGTTACCCATATTGATTTCCTATCGCTGCTGTAACAAACTAGGACAAATTTAGTGACATCATTTTCTTACCTTTCTGGTGGTCAGAAGTCCAAAACTGTCACAAGACTACAATTCAGGTGTCAACAAGATTGCTTGTTCCCCATAGAGAGGAATAATTGAGGGTCTACATTCTACTAGACCACGGCAAGAGTCCTATGGAAGTTAGAGGCCAGCTTTTATTGGGAACCCCTGGTACTATACCATATGGTAGAAGGGTAAGGAATCCCACCCATCTTCTGCACATGAAGACACACTGCTCCCATCAGAACATTCACTTTAAATTTTCTAAAGCCAGTGCAAATGGCCATCGGCAAATGGAACACAATTGTCAAGATACCTCCACTCAGTTCATTGGAAGTTTTCTACTGATAGACTCTCTTGTTCCAAAACTGGTTCTCTGAGGCCATAGCAGTGTGATCTTAAGATGATCATTAAGAATCTGATAGACACATTTTCAGGATTAGAATCCTAATTATAAGAAGAATGTGGAAGGTAGCCATTCATGGCACCATAACAGGCAGGATAGTGATATTTATCAAAACAAACAGGCCAAGCAATGATTCATCAGAGCTCCCCCCGCTAGAGAAGACCATTGAGTTAATACGCATTTCTCACTACAGGGATTTTTCTCTATGTAATATTATGTAATTGATTCACATCTCTTCATTTTTCCTTCACGAACCCAGACATGGCCCAGGGACACTAAATCCATAGATATTTCATTTTTTAAATCAGATACTTGACACGCAGTGACACATTTGCAGTCAATAGTTAAAAAACAACGGTCTTGGAAACTTTTTGTGATTGTAGGTCCTCATTTCAACTCCCCTGTAATCCATTCCTCTGTATTACCATCTATAAAATGGATATAGCAATAATAAACCAAGTCATGAAATTATTTATGCGTATAACCACTAATGGGATTGTATAGCACTTTACACATATAAAATTTTAAATAGTCCAAGCAATAGAAAGTAACATTTCCCAGTGACATCTCCACGGAAGCCACTTTTTTCTGAACAAATACAAACTTTCCACAGAGATGTCTAACCTCCAACACTGCACAAATAGACTTGCAATGTAAACCCAATTGTAAAACAGAAAAACATAGCTAAATCTGGATTTGAAAATTGGAAATGTATCACAATCACAAGACATCTTACGTACTTATTTTTGTTGTTGCTGCTGCTGCTGCATATTGTTTTTCCCACCATCACAAAGAAAAAATATCACAGAAAACTAGTTTATAGACAGATTACCAAATTCTTTGAGTCTTTTGGCTGGTGAAAGATTAGTTTTTTCAAAAAACTTCTCCAAGAGAAAACTCTTAGAAGTGTTTCTACTGCCATGTGATCATTGGAGATTTTGATTATTTGCATTATGTCATTTTATTTTTAAAATGTTTATTCTCTGATTGATTTAGAGCCCAAAAAGGGGGAGGGGCAGAGAGAGAATCCCAAGCAGACTCTGCTCTGAGTGTGGAGCCTTGATGCCATGACCCTGAGATCATGACCTGAACGGAAATCAAGAGTCAGATGCACAACCCACTGAGCCACCCAGGTGCCCGTATTTAAATTATTTTATAATATCTTCATTTTCTAAAGCCTGATAATAGGAGGTATAATTGTGGGAGACACTTTGATAAATAAGAGAACGCTATCAAAGGAACAATGTGAAATGCATTTGGAATTCCTGGCTGAAGAAAATTGAAGTGGGGAGGCTGTCCTTAACATTAAAAAGTTAACAACTGAAATCTGGGACAGTTTTATTTTTAAGGGAAAAAAATAATTCTCTACCATTGATGTGTAATTTGTACCAAGATGAGATTTTTAAAAAAGCGAAAGAGCAAAGTCAGGAAGGTCAGTTGGGTGTTAAGTGGGATTTCTGCAGAGAAATTACATAATAATACTTTGGAAAGAAGACTTAAGTGAAACTGGAATAATGACATCCTCAATACTGTTTGGCCACAAACAGTAGAAATTTCTCCCTTTGTAATGCTTTCCCCTTCATCTCTGCAAGGCAGGAGAGGGAACAGAACAGAAAGAACTTTGAACAGCAGAGAACTATATCCAACCTGCTCCAGCAAAGAGAAAAGAAGCCATGAAAGGGGGATGTTATATTATCCCCGAGTATTTTTTAACATTCCCTAGATTTTTTTTCCATTTTGCTACCATACTTGCCCAACCATGCTGGGGTGTTATGCTGTTTTAGACATGAGTTAACAGGTCTCTCACAGACGCACATTTCCACATTCCAATGAGACCTATTATATCCTTTTCCTCCCTACACCACGCCCCGCCACACACACACAGACACACAGACACAGACACACACACACACACACACACACACACACACACACACACACACACGCAGGCGCACCACTCTCTTTCTCCCCCACAGAGTACCCTCTCCCTCCACTCATTTTCCCGTAATCCCTATTGTTTAACACTTCCCAGCTACTCACTTTGTCCAAGGCCATGCAAACCCACAGGACAGAGAAAGGGTTCCTACCATGTGACGTGGTTCATTCTGCAAAAGGAAATGGCTGCAGCCAGAGAGCAGTAAAACAGACCAAATGGCAAGGAAAAGGACAACTTTTCCTTCAGCTGATCTTTAAGTGTGGGGAGGGGGCGGTGGGAGTGGCCTCAAGGGACTCTGCCACCTCTGCTATTCACCCCGGGTTGTGTGGACCAGCAGCATCAGCTGGGATTGTGCAGGAAATACAGAAACTCCGTGGAGCATGTGACTCTGGATCTCAGAGTTTGAAGTTCGAGTCCCACATTGGGTAGAGAGATTACTTAAAAATAAAATCTTCTAAAAAAAAATAATAATAATACAGAAACTTGGCGCCCACTCTGACTCAGACCTCCTGAATCAGAATCTGCATTTTAGCCTGACTCCTGGATAACTGAGTTGCACACAGAGGAGAGAGAAACACATAACTGTGTTGCTCCCCTACTACCAGGAAAGGAAAGAAAGCTGTCAGAGGTGTGAACATTTATATCCAAAAGAGGGAAATTTCAACTTGCCATGATAACGGATTTCAAGAACCAATAGCCCTAGCATCAAGGTGCAGTTTCCGTCCTCAGACTCTCCCTTACTACTCTTCTCAGAACGTACTAGAACTGTCTTTGCTGTACAGGCAGGCTCTCTTTCTCCCAGCAGCTTCAAGGTAATATAAGAAAAGTACAGTCTAACATGTAGGTTTTGGAACAGAAACTTAACCCCCTCCAGACCGCCCACCCACTCGGATCTGTAATAGTCTGATGCGTATTCCACTGTTCACCACTGTCCAGGAAATCCACACACAAAATCCACTCCCGGAGACAGGGAGTAGTGTTACCTCTCCCAGAGGCATTTGCATTCAACTTAAAAGAAATTACTGAATGCATAGTATTCGGTAAAGAAGATTAATTTTCTTCCCTTTTTATGCTACGAAGTTGGGCTGAAAGATGTTCAAGAACCCCTATATCACATCTTACAGACATCAACTCCCTTCATCAGTAAGGCCAGTCTGACCTCACTCCAGAGAGAAGAGTGGTTTGTTTCCTTGCTTGCTTTTACATCACGTGGGGTTTTATTGGTCTAGGACTTGGTAGTAATGGAAAGCAACAAGTGAGGTGAACGGGACAGAGTTACACAAAGTCATCTTTAAAAGGGGAGAATTGGGGCGCCTGGGTGGCTCGGTGGGTTAAGCCACTGCCTTCGGCTCAGGTCATGATCTCAGGGTCCTGGGATCAAGTCCCGCATCGGGCTCTCTGCTCAGCAGGGAGCCTGCTTCCCTCTCTCTCTCTCTCTCTCTCTCTGTAAAAAAAATAAATAAATAAAAATAAATAAAAGGGGAGAATTGCTCTGTGGAAGAGAAGTCAATCTGAAAAGGGGTTCATGGCCAGGGAAAGGAAGAGTCCCAGCGACAAACAGTGGTAGGGCCAATCCAAGTACTCTGGGGAAGGCACTCCCTATCTCTTCCTCATCAGACTGTAAGTTTGAGCATTTCCAGTCCCACTGAAAGTTCATCCTTACGGTGGAAATGGATACACACAGACTCTCTCTGGTCCCATTCACAAGATCTTTCCTATTATGGTTTGGAGGTTTCAAGGTATCTTAACCAAATGCTGCTGTTCATCCAGTTTATCTAAATCCTACTTTTCAGATTCCATCCTAAGGGGGGGAAAAAAAAAAATATATATATATATATATATATATATATATATATATCACTGAATTAAGAGCTAACTGTCCTTAAAACCTAGTACCAGCAAGGAAAGGGCTAATCATGAGAATTCCACTATTCTGGTTCTTAATGCCATGTCTTTTCACAATGAATGGACTGTCAAAATACATATCAGTCTTAAAACCTGGTTTTTTTTTTTTAAGATTATTTATTTATTTATTTGACAGACAGAGATCACAAGCAGGCAGAGAGGCAGACAGAGAGAGAGGAGGAAGCAGGCTCCCTACTGAGCAGAGAGCCCGATGTGGGGCTCGATCCCAGGACCCCGGGATCATGACCTGAGCTGAAGGCAGAGGCTTAACCCACTGAGCCACTCAGGCGGCCCCTAAAACCTGGTTCAATGTGAGTCTCTCCGTGGGAAACAGACACTCAGCCAAGATGCTGGCAAATCATCTTCCTGGGCTACAAGCCTGGGGGGGAAAGACCATGGTAGCTTAATGCCCAGCGGCTGCTCTAGTAAGCTTAACGACAGTCCCAGACCCTTAGCTTCTGGCGACTGCATCATTATTAACATAGGATTATGATTCATCTCTAAGGTCTGTGATCCATGAAACTTTCAGGACTCTTTAGAACTATTTGTTTCTCAGACAGTACTGGCAATGCTGCGAGGATATCAAAAAACAATCATAAAGTCATCAAGGGGGTCATCTATCCATTTTTCAACAAATATTTTCTATGTTTCTCCCATGTGCTTGGCACTGTGAGTGATGCTGAGAACACTTTGAACCAGGAAATAGACAAACAAGAATGTACGATGTAACGTTAGGACCATGACAGAAGAAGGTAAGAAGAAGATAAGAATAATGCACATAGGACGAGAGGTGTCCAGATCTTCCTGGGAGAGTCAGGGTGGTTTTCCAAATGAAAGTTGTATTTGAGCTGAGACTTGAAGGGTAAGAAGGATCTGGCCACGTAGGTGATTTGGAGAGAGACTGACTGGTTATGTGAATGAAAATGGCTAAAGCTATGCAGCAGTGAACCCTGAATGAATGGCAATAGGAAGGAATAGCTGTGACTCAGTTGGTAATTAAGGAATTGGGTAAGAATAGATCCTGTAGCCTTGCTCCTAACATGTGGTCGGTGAATCAGTAGCAGCAGCTGGGATCTCATTAGAAGTACACACTCTTGGGCTGCATCTGAAGCAGACCTTCTGAATCAGACTCTGCATTTTGGCAGAACTATATGTATCTCCATATAGTCAGGTGGTGATGTCATTAAGTAATAGTAGGAGATGGGCATAAGGAGTAGTGCTCACAACGGGTCCTGTTTGCCATACAAAAGGGTTACTTTAAGGGGCACCTGGGTGGCTCAGTGGATTAAGCCTCTGTCTTTGGCTCAGGTCAGGATCTCAGGGTCCTGGGATCGAGCCCCGCATTAGGCTCTCTGTTCAGCGGGGAGCCTGCTTTGCCTCTCTCTCTGCCTGCCTCTCTGCCTACTTGTGATCTCTGTCTGTCAAAAAATAAATAAAATCTTAAAAAAAAAAAAAGGTTACTTTAAGACCTTGAGACTAAAGAGATACTGAGTTTGCATATTCAATGTGTCTCTAATAGTAGGATGGGGAGTGAACAAAAGCTAAAATAAGTACTAGCTCTGGCCAAAAAAAAAAAAAGTCTAGGGTCTATTGGTTGCCTCATTCAGTGGAGCATGCGAGCGAGCCTTGATCTTGGGGTTGTGAATTCAAGCCCCACATTGAGAATAAAGCTTACTTATTTAAAAAAAAAAGGGGGGGGGGGTCTAAACTAATAATGCAGGGCAATGGAAGAGAGATGTTGAGAGACCTTTAACAGACAGACAGGACAAGAACTGATGATTGATTAGTCTGAAGAACATGAATCCCAAGTTTCTAACTTGGACACCTAACTGGGTGGTGGCACCATTCATACAGATGAAGAAAAGGAGAGGGAAAGTGGGTTAGGGACGTCAGATGATCTCTCGCAGGTATGTGGAATATGAGGAGCTTTGTACACAGGTATGCAAGATATCTGCTTGGAATTATATATTTGAACCTGGGCTATGGAGAGATCCAGAAACACAGGTCTGAAAGTCATCAATGCAGAGAATAATTGAAGCCGTTGACAGAGATATCATTTTCCAAGGAGGGTGTATAAAGTCAGAAGAGAACCCTCCCTCTGCTCATTTCTCCACAAAGTCTTCTCCTGCCTCTGCTACCTCCCTCCAGAATTCCCAGGGCAATGTCATTGTTACTGGTGAAGAGCAAGTTCTAGGTTCTGGAAGTTTTTGTAACATTCCTAATTATCTCTAAAATATTCCTGTCCAAAATCCCATTTCATTATGTTTCTACCTTGAACCACATGATTGTACATGAATCTGATTTTAAAATGCATAGTAATGATTTCTGAAAATGAACACATTTCCCATCCTAAGAAGTACATGTGCATTTTACAAGACTGTTGACCTAGCACCTAAATTTAGAACAATACACCAAAGGATATGTAATTCTCTGGTAATTTCCAACACCACGGCCTACCAATAATGGGCATTCATGGGAAAATGCATAAATTTTGTGTTGGCCCTCCTTCTACACCACTAAATGGAGAGCTACCCCTGCTCCCCACCCCAAACAAAAGGCTACTTAAAACCAGGGATGAATATCAATGTCAATGATGTCTCGGGTTGCCTTTAAAGTAATCCAGTGGAGTTCAAGGAGAGATAAAAGAAAATATATATGCAAACAAGTCCGGTCATGAGTTGGTAATTGTCAAAACTGGGTGAACAGTACTTTGAGTTACTTTTGTTTGTGTTTGAAATTTCCATAATAAAAGGTTTTTCAAAAAATACCAGGAATGTTGATTGAAGATTAGACTTAACTTCTTGCTCTGAACTAGTCCAATTTGACCTACCATCTTGCTCTGGACCACTCTGATTTGACCTAATTTCTTGTTCTGGACCAGTCAGATTTCTAAGGACACAGAGTAAATAACAGTTTTATCTTTGAATTGGCCAACAGTCTCAAACTATCACTCTTTGCTTAAGGCGTTTTTGTCATTCCAATTAATCCAACATCATTCAACACGTTCATTAACATTATACTTACTACATCTTCCAAATCATAATTAATAGAAATAAGACCAAGTGTTTTATGGTGGTATAAATCACTGGGAGAATCTTCTCAATTATATAGTTGATGAAAAGCAATAAATGATAATAATTCTGCAAATTCACCTCAAGATGATCCTCAAAAGATCCATAAGGTGCATTCACTTAATTTAAATTCCTACATAGTGCATTGAAATGTCTCCAATATTTCAAAAGCCAAAGTTAAAAAGAGAAAATATAATGGCAGTTATGTCTAATTTGGCTTTTAATTTATTGGACAAGAAAGATTCTTCATGAGAAATGCTTATAAATATAGCCTCAAAGTCTCTCTCTCAGTTTGCCATTTAGATCAAATCAGAAAAAAAATATTTTTAAAATATTGAATTCTTTGTCACAATTCACGAATTCCTAAGATTGAGTGAGTAAAAAAAATGTGTGCTTATTTTACAGAACATCATTAAAATAATATAGGAATAAAGAATCAATAGAGGATTGGCCATATTATCTATTGCTGTGAAGAGGATTCCTAAATCTAAGAAGGTTGAGAACTAATTAATGCTGTTCTTCAGTCCACAGTGATTTCTCACCCAAATATACCTGAATAAATGCTGCATAAAATAATTAATATGGGGGCACCTGGGTGGCTCATTTGGTTGCGCATCAAGCTCTTGATTTCGGCTCAGGCTGTGGTCTCCTGGTCTTGAGATTGAGCCTGCACCGGGCTCCTCACTCAGTAGGGAGTCTGCTTGAGGATCTCTCTCCCCCCTCCTCACTCCTCCTATGCCCCTCTCCCTGCTTGCACTCTCTCTCTCTAAATAAAATCTTTAACAAAATAATTAATATGAGTAAATACATCTAAAAATATTTTATTCCAAACTGGACTACTGCATGAATAGAATATGTTTTTCTCTTTATCATATCATTTGTTCTGGTCATTTGCCTATTTACTCTCAGAACTGTTCCTGGTTGTTCTTCAGTCTGCACCATATTTCATGGGGTAACTTTGTAAACTACAATTCCCAGGATCCCTTCCAACTGATTTCCTGTTGGGTTTGGCTAATGGGAGGCACTAGCCCGAAATGTGAGGGAGAGAGGTAGAAAGAGAAGCCAGAGTATTCTTCCCCCATCTACTTTGGTTAGTGACTAAGTCTCCTGCCAACCAGTTTACATTAGAGAGACTCCCAGTCTGTTGTTCTGCCCCTACTGGATGTCCCTCCCTTTGTGTCTCTAGACGGTGCTAGTTCCCACCTGGTGGAGCCCAGGTAACACTATCTAATGCCCTTGATTCCTCCAACTGTAAAGGTGATAGAAGGTTCCTGCTATTGCTAATCTCTGGATTGCCTTCCTTCCCCTGTCTGACTTATAAGCCTTCCCAACACCTTTATATTTATTTCCCCATAATAAATATGTTTACTGAAATACATCTGGTACAGGCTCTATTTTCCTGGCCCCTGAACTAATATACTCTTCATCTTTAATTTTGCAATTCTATAGTCTTTTTTTTTTTAAACCAATATGTGTGCATCATTTTCACACTTACAAAATGATTCTATTTATTGTTTATGATCCACTGCTTCTTAAATAGTTGCAAGCATTCTTATCAGCAATTCTATTACTTTGCTGAGTATTGATGAAAGACTGTTTCCGGACATTTGGAAAATATTGTTACTATAAAAATTGGTATCAGTGTTGTTCCATTTTGCCCAGCATGTCAGTCAATAATTACATAGTAATTTCTTACCACATGTGGAATACTAAAAATAGATTTTTAAAATATGAGCCCTCCCTGAAAGAGAACTTCCAGATTTGCTACAGAACATTGGACACATTCATTGGAAAGGACTACAGGCCATT
Source organism: Enhydra lutris kenyoni (assembly GCF_002288905.1). NCBI lineage: Eukaryota > Metazoa > Chordata > Mammalia > Carnivora > Mustelidae > Enhydra > Enhydra lutris. The sequence goes on along the minus strand of NW_019154101.1, from coordinate 32,983,904 downwards.
AGTAAACATGTTTGCATTACAACATAATATCTATCTACACCTTTACTTGCTTGTGCAATGACTGCATTCCTAAAAAGTTAAAATGTACATCAAGTCAAATATCACTTTGTTATGTAATGCAAAATGTAAACAATATAGATATTTATAAGATAAAAGTCCACCTTCTCACCTCCTTCTGCCTTTGGTTTTCCCCCAGCTTTTCAACTGTATTCCCCAGAAGTAGATATCATTAACAATTTGGTGTGTATTCTTCCAGACATCTTTTAATACATATATTAATTAATTCATTTATTCAACAAATATTTATAAGCATCAACCATAGGCCAGGCACTTTCTGTCCCAAGAGATGAAGTGGTGGACCAAAGAGCTACAGAAAGCTTATGTTCTGGTGGGGAAGGCAATGACAATCAAACACACACATGAACACATAGTAGACAGACAGCAATGGAAGCTAATAAAATAAAGGAAAATAAAGCACAGTAATGGAAGAGATAATAGGGAAAAGGGAATGCACGGGCTTTCTACTTTAATGTCTCTTTGAGAGTAGGTCACCCTGCAGATTTGGGGGGTTTTCCCTTGAATACAAATATTTAAATGGCTGACAACCACCTCTTCTAGTCTCTTGGTGTAGGAAAATGATGTAGATAATCTCTTGAGGCTCCTTTCTACCCTATCACTTTGTTATCAACAACTTCAAATTAATCACATAATTCACTCCATTTTTAGAAATTTCTTCAAAATTTAATATTTATGAAATCCTAACAGTTTCATGGTCCTTCTTCCCTCATTCTCTTTCTATTCTAACAAACAGATTCCTTCCCTATTCCCTGGCCTGCCAGCCACACAAATTACTGACTTGGGTCACATAGGCATTCAAGGTAGAAATAAATCAATAATATGTTTATGCTGGAAAAGCAATGCAAAGTGTCTGACAGCTTCACTACACCCTTCTCAGATTCTCAGAGTGCATAACACAGCCAGAACTTCTTTCAGAAAGCTCTTGATTCATCAAATGCTAAGTATTATCACAACTTGGCCATAAATTATGGACAGGGGTCAGCCCCCGAGTCAAGCAAGAGCAAATGGCTCCAGACCAGCCATCAGCTCATGCAGGACCAACATCAAACCTCTGCCTTAAACTCGGTGCCTTAATCCAGGTCTCAGTGGATACTATTTCATGGGGAATGAAATCTGAGGCTTGCAACTCTGTCAGCAAACATGCAGTAGATGTCATGAAGCAATGGAAGCAACCCGTAATAAGAAGGTATGTGCTATCAAAACTCAATGGGGAGAGAGAACTCAACTACGGAGAAAAGGCAGGCAAACGAGTGCCATCCCAAGAACAGCCTCCAGTGAGAGATGCTACTGGATCACCAAGTATCCTGCCAGCCTCCTGGGAGCATTGTTATATCCCAAACGCCAAGAACTTTCTGGTCTGTGTGTGAGTTAAGATAATCTTGGGTCCTCCTTACTTCCCCAGGGTTTATCCTTCCTTAAAGCCCTGTTAACTGAAGTCACCTTATAGCTATAAAGCAGAATTAAAATTGCATTTAAGGAAGTTTGCCAACACCATTTATGCAATATGATAACCCTCGCTGCCTGCCTAGTGAGGTCAATTATCACTAACACATTCCAAAGGTCTAGGTATGCAGAGCAATTTGGAAAATATCAATGACATAGCCCATAGGGACATTATGACCCAATGAAAGGGAAATGTGTAAATAATAATGTCCTGAATAAAATTTAACACCAAAAAATTGCATCCCTGCAACGCAGTCACAATGAAGAGCACAGATTCTGGACCTCCACTGCCAGGGTTCAGTTCCCAGCTCCCAGCTGAGCAGCTGTTTAACCCTGGGTAAATTACTTCCATCTTTCTATGCCTCAGCTTTTTCATTTGTAAAATGGTAATATTAATAGTTCACCTGCCACAGAGTGGTGTAAGGATTAAATGAGTTAATATATGTAAAATGCTAATTGTTACACTTTTATAGCTTATAATAGTGGAAAGGATGGACTATACAAATACAAACATTGAGATGATAAAAACAAAAAATGGTTTCAATTATATATTCACCTTTTACATTTGTGCTAGTATCTTAACATGCATCCATGCTCCTGGACAAGACCATAAACTCTAGAAAGTTAAGGACCATGCTTAATTTGCATGTCATTGTCCCCTGGCAACTATCACAGTTTCTGGCGCATAATAGATGCTGAATAATCTTTGCTACATTAGTAAATGGACAATCTGAGCCCGTGTCTAGATCCTGCGATCAACACGCTCCATTAGTAGTCCAGTGCTAGCCCATGATTTTCCTATTCATCTGTCCAGCATAGGTTTTATTTCTTTACGTTGCTGTTTCATTTATTTCTGGACATGTAAGTCTCCTGAGCAATAGTGCAAGGAATCAAATTTGCTGTGGCTATCTTCTTGCTTGATAAAGCACTTCTCCTACATACAAGTCTCTCCTATTTTCTAAGTACAACAATTTATTACCTCTCTTCTTCATTCTACATTGTCCCAGAAAACAAGTGCAAAAACTCAGGATCACCAGTCCCCAGTCTGTCCCTGGACCCCCCCATAGATGGTCTCTGAGTCTGTTAGAATTGATTTACCATGAGCTGTGTGAGCGGGAGAGTGGTGCTAGAATTCCTTATGGTGTCCTTAGATCTTTTTTGCCACATCCTTTGCCCTGACTCTAAGAGGAAGCCAACCATCTCTCCTCTGGCCTGTGCCACAGATGTCTTCCACATCAATACCATCTGTGATCCCGACGGAAATGATAGTTAAATTTTGTTGCATCTGTTATTGGACCTATCTTTGTAATAGGAGTAATGAAATTTGGCTTCCAATCTAATTCATCTTTTATGCAGATAGCCCAAAATAACCTGTAATGAAAACACTAAAGGTAGACACAACTGAGAAAGACAAAATGAATGTGGGAAAAAGTCAGTTCTTTTTCAGTGAAGCATGATGATTTTTAAAAGTACCAATTCCAAGAACTATTTATAATCTAAATGAGTAAAAATTAAAAATATGCAAAGATCACTTTTTTTTGGTGGATGTGAAACTGCGGAAATGAGTGTTTGATAACCTGAAATATGTTCCTTCTAAAATACTGTTTTGGGGCACCTGGATGGCTCAGTGGTTGGGCCTCTGCCTTCCGCTCAGGTCATGATCTCCCGGTCCTTGGATGGAGCTCTGCATCGGGCTCTCTGCTCAGCGGGGAGCCTGCTTCCCCCTCCCCCACCTGCCTGCCTCCCTGCCTACTTGTGATCTCTCTCTCTGTTAAATAAATAAATAAAATATTTTAAAAAATAAAAATTAAAAAAAGTAAAAAGTAAAAAGTAAAAATAAAAGATGAAATAAAATACCGTTTTTACAGTGGAATTGGGAGGTGGCTATTGTTTTGTTATCATTTTAATTATTTGTGGACATATGGGATCAAGGCAGGGAACATAAAAGTGATTGCAGTTAAAGTATAGCTAGAGGAATTAACTACGTGTATTTTCTAAAGGAACATAAAAATGATAATTCTGTCACTCAAAATTGAAGATGTTTAAATTATATATTAAATTGGTAATTTTTAAGATTTTCAAATAGTGTACTCTATGTTGATTAAACAAGATGTCAAGAGTTTTTGAATGGCAAAATAGTTTAACAATTTTGATGTTTTGGTGTTTCTCAAAAATATATCTTCACAATTTCTGAATTAGGTTAATGTCACAACCTTATGGATAACGAATTTCTCACCCTAGAAGAAATCTTAATCCCATTTTATTTAGTTTTTTGCATGCACTTTACATAGTTAAGAACACTTCTCTGGTTTCCTAGTGGCCTCACACGTGACTGGTAATAAGTGGGACCAGAGCACCGTCCATCCCTCTACTCCCCATCCAGGTCCCTGCGCATCCAGCACCCTGCACACAAAAGGGTACAGAAAGTTTAACAGTGAGCCAGCAAACCCTGGGAAAGCTATCTGAGGATCAGACTACTCAAAGTGCATGGGCATCATCACTGTAACTTTACTAATGGTGAACATTTATAAACATTTCTTTTGCCAAAAGGGATCAAATAATTTTTGTTTTGAACAAAAATAAAGAATTTTGCAAAGCAAAGATTTATGAGATTAACCAAAGTAATTCTGGTTAGGAAAGGTTATAAAGATTACTGAATAAAACATTCTTAGGGCCATTTCATATTGAATAAGCAAAAGTTCTGTCTTGAGAAGAAAAAACAAAAACAAAAATTAAATGCTATTCTAGAGAAACACATTTTGAGTCTTACCCCATTCTCTTAGTTGCATCAGTCTCATAATTAGGATTAGAATGTCCTTTAAAGAAGTTTATCAGCATGACTTACACAATTTCATGAACATATATGGAAGGGAATACAGTTCTGGGATTAACATGCCTGGGTGCAAATCCAGATTCCATCATTTCCTAGCTCTACCTGAGGCAAATGCTTAATTTCTCTCACTGCCTCAATTTACCTTGTGGGGAAAAAAGTACACTAATATCTACCTTGAGGGGTTGTTCTGCATATAAGAAAGGTGACATATAAAGTTCTTGGAACTGCCCGGGTAACTAGTAAGTATTAAATATTAAGTCTCTATTATTGTCATTGTCATTGTGAGGTTAGAAAGTCATCAACAACAAATATCTGTGGTTGTGAATGCTTTAGAAGACACTGTGAGATGCTGTGGGGCACCTGGGTGGCTCAGTGGGTTAGGCCTCTGCCTTCAGCTCAGGTCATGCTCTCAGGGTTCTGGGATTGAGCCCTGCATCGGGCTCTCTGCTCAGCGGGGAGCCTGATTCCCCCACCACCACCCCCCGCCTTCCTCTCTGCCTACTTGTGATCTCTGTCTGTCAAATAAATAAATAAAATCTTAAAAAAAAAAATAAAGACACTGTGAGATGTTGCCAAAAAAAAAAGTGTGTGTACACACACACACACACACACACATACTCTTTATATGTATATATATATAAAATGTATGTATATATGTGTGTATATATAAAAAGTATATATATAATACATTTGTATGTACACATAATACACATTATATATACAAATAATATGTATATAATGTATAATATGTATTATATATATACACATCCTTCTTAAGGAATCATATATATGTGTGTGCATATATTATATATACACACATTATATACACACACATATATATATGATTCCTTAAGAAGATTATGATCCAGTGGAAGAAGAAGGGAAAATGCAAATATAAGTGATAAACACAGGAATATAAATGGCATAAAGAAGTCTAAGTAGGTTAAGTTGACTAATGTAAACAAATATAATAAATGTTAATTTTTACAATTACCCTACTACTGCTTATTAATGATCAATAAACTAGTAAATTATACCCATGATGACACTTTTACTCCCATCACAACTGCTTTCTAAATAGGTGGCTATAAAATTTTTAAGGAAGTCTCATTCAAAGAACATTTTGAATGAAAACATAAAGGTAATTGCTAATTACTTAGCACAAAAAGGAACACGTACCTCAAAACTGCAGCTAACATAATATTTATCTGTGAAACACTGGAGTCAATCTCTTTAAAATGGACATACCAGCACTGTTAGTCTTGTTCTTGGCATTCTAGCCACCGTAATAAGACATGAAATGGAAATAAGAGGTAAAGCTATTATCATGTGCCAGTGGTGCTGTAGCCTACTTAAAATTTACAAAGAATAAACTAAAAATTAATACAACTAATAAAAAATTTACCAGTATAGTTGAAGACAAAGTAAATACAAAAATCCAGTTACCGTTAGGGCATCTGGACGGCAGTCAGTTTAGTGCCTGCATCTGTCTTGGTTTCGGCTCAGGTAAGGATCTCAGCTCATGAGATCAAGCCCCGTGTGGGGTTCCTGGAGTCTGCTTTCTGCTTGAGATTTTCTCTCCCTTTCCCTCTGCCCCTCCCACTCATGCTCTCTCTCTCTCCAAAATAAATAAATCTTTAAAAAAATTCATCAACTGTCTTAGATAATACCATTAATAATAGTAAATGTAAGGATAAAAAGATTCTTTTCACAATTGCACTTTAAAAAGTTAAAAACCTAGAAATAACTTAGGAAAGAGTAGGATTTCTAGGGGCACCTGGGTGGCACAGTCTGTTAACATCCAACTCTTGGTTTTGCCTCAGGTCATGATCTCAGGGTCATGAACTCAGGCTCACGAGTTCAAGCCCTGTGTTGAGCCCTGAATCTGCTTAAGATTCTCTGTCGCCATCTGCCCCTCTCCCCACTTGTGCTCTGGCACACATGCACACACACTTTCTCTGTCACTCAAAAAAAAAAAAAAATGCAAAAAAGAAAAGAAAAAAGAGTAGGACTTCCACACACCATCAATAGCACCCCGCCCCTGGGTGTGTGGGGAAGGGGGAGGAACAAATCCTTATAACAATTTACCAAAAGACAAAAAGAAAGTTGAATAAAGATGATATACCATATTCCTAGATGGGAGAACGAATATTATAAAAATACCTACTTTGCATGGGTTGATTTATAATTTTAAGGTAATTGTAATACCAGTGAAATTGTTTCAGAGTTGGCAAGGTGATTGTAATATTCTCCAAAAGGATGGCTATAGGATAAGGTCAGATTTCATTTGAATTTAAGAAAATAAGAAAACATGTCTTACACATCCAAGCTTATGAAGTAAGGATCATGTACATACACATGCATAGGAAAAGTCTGGAAGAAAATTACTTTAAAAATGTTTATCTTTGGCTGGTGAGATTATGGATGGATTTCATTTTCTTGTTGTCCTTCTATATTTGCTAAAATCTTTACAATAACTACTTATTGATTTTAGAATCAGTGGAAATATACCTTTTTAAGAGAAAAGAGGAAACAAAACAATAAAGAAATAGCTTGGGCTTTGGAAGCAAGGTTGAACGCCAACAAAAATGATAATTTTACCACACTCAATCAAAACTAAATTGATATGCTGAAAAGCCACTTACAAGGACTTGTAAGCATATACTTAATGATTAAATTCTGTGCTGAGACTAGGCAACCACACGAATATCATCTGCTAACTAGTTAATTACTGACAAAATACCTTTAAATGCCTAGATTTGGCATGAAAGAAGAAGAGAAGGCAATACAGGTGAGAAAAGCCTAAAATGAAGATGCCTTTTGAGGAGAGCAAGAAGTTGGGGAGCTTGGAGCGGGGGGAGCAGGAGAGTACTTGGATGGAGAAATGAGATGTGAGGTCACTGCCAATGAGATCCAACAGATTTTGTGGATTCTGTCCTGGCCCTGGGTCAAGAATGACCAAGGCTCCTTAGTCAAGTTCATTCCACTTTACAAGGATTGACAGAAGTCTCCCATGAACTCAGCACACAATTAGATGCTGCTTAGTCACAAAAACAGTGGGAAAACATGCCCCTTGATCTCCAGGACCTTTCAATCTGGTTGTGTAGTCAAGACAACACGCGAACAACTTGAAAACAACACAAAAGCATAAATAGATTATGTGCCCATATGAGAGGTTCAGAGAATTGGTGTAACAGGAGGCCACTGAAGGATAAAATTTAGGGGCCAGAGTCAAAAAGACAATGCTCATGCCCCAGGAAACATGTTGTGTCTTGTGAGTTCATCCTTGAGTCCTCCATTCCCCCTTTGATGTTGCACAAGAATCTCAAGTCCTAAAAGCAAGCCGGTCTCCAAATTATAAGTCAGTCCTTAGAAACTTTGCCGTCCCTTAAACAATAGCTTTGTTTTGAATCACATTCTTTAAAAATCCTATCAGTGCCTAATCATAGCACTTTTCTCTGACAAAACCCTTACTTGTCCTAAATTCATGAAGCTGGGATGCCAAGATGTTTTCCACTGAAGTCAATTTAGCCAAGCTGTGATAATGTAAGAGACTCAAGAGAAACTGTGTTTTAAACAGCTTTGAATCAGATACAAAAAAACCAGTGTGGGCAACGATCCATCCGGAGAGCGAGCTTTTCACATAGACTGCTCTTGAGATCCATGTCAATATCGGATTGCATCAAAAATTTCACAGGGAATTGGATTATTTCATTTTCTTTGACTGGAATTCAGAGACAAATGGAATTGAGAGTGAGAGCTGAAGAGATAAGGTCTTTGTTTCTGAAGGGATACCAAGGCCGTAAAGTGATCAAGAGATCTCCGATGGAGAAGGGTTCAAATTATAGACAGAATTAAGCCTAACACATACAATTGCACTGGCTCCCACAAAATAAACATGACACATAGCAGTACAGTAGGTTGGCTTAATAAAATCACAATAGTACTCATTACAGCAAGTTTCTCATTATGTCCTATGGAAATGAGATCTATAGGAAAGGGTGCATTCTTTTACAAGGAATTAATTTAATCATCCAGGATATTTCTAGTACATGATGAAATCAAACCTAGAGTTGGAATTTAAGCATTCCCAGGATGAAAATACTTGGTCTCACATTCTGTCCTTCTGCCGGGCAATAACACTGAACATAAAACACACACAAAGTGTACTTTAGCTTCTTTAGTAGAATTTCTTTGACACCTGTTAAATTTTAAAGAGCTCTGTGAAAAGCATTTTCTTAACTATTCAACTCGCTCTTGATTCATTTATGTGCATGGGAAATGCTCTGACAGCTCAAAATTGAAAGTACACTGCTTACTAACATTTTCTCTCTGGTGTTCATTCGCACTCTTCCTTAACGTGGGCCTACTCATAATTGGACAGCCTATTTGGAATTCTTATGGGTCTGAAATCCAGAGCAATTTAAGCCCCGATTTGGAATAATAAAAGTCAAATCTTAAAGCTATGTCTATATGATTAAAACAACCAGATTTCTACCAGCTCTGTTACTCCAATCACCTTTACCACTGATGTGAACCTCTGAGTGGACGGTTGCATGGACCTATCACACTGATAAAACCCAAAGTATCAAATCAACCATGTCTCAGAGAAGTTGACGACCACACAGAGACTGAATCCATACACAACAACCTATAATTCTCTCCAGTAGGTCACATTCTTTACTCTTCTGTGTCAAAAAATTGTCCTTTCCTGAGATGCCTTTTCTCTTCTTCCCCTGTCTGAGCCGTTTGGAAACCACCACCTCCAGAACATCTTCTCTGACTGCGAGGTAAAAAGATCAGGCTCCCCAACACTTTCCTTACTCCGATGCACCTTAAGCAAACACTCCCAAAGAATCAGGCAACTCGAATTCCAATTCTGAATTGGTCATTTGCCAACTGCATGGCCCTATGCAAACTTCCGTCCTATGTATGTTGGGGGTCATGACAGCACTTGCCTCATAGGGTGGATGTGAGGATTAACGAAAGGATATTGACATGGAGTGTGGAGAAGAGCCCAGCACAGCGCAACATTTGATAAAGATTAGCCTATGGACATTCAATCAGACCCACTGTTTTTCTTTTAACACATGTAAGCTATTTAATGTTACTTAGGCTTTTTTTGTTGATATTGTGCATGTTATGTTATATATTATTAATACATTCTTTAGAAATTCATGCAATCTAAATTTACTTGTTAGACTGTTGAAATGATTTTATATTGAATGGGGCCAAATTATTAGGACAAACCCATCTCCAATTTTATTAAGAATATAGGTTTTGGGGCACAGAAAGTAGGTTTTTCCCCCTCAGGAATACATCAGTTCTACAATCAAAGTTTGTTGGGTCTGGCTATAAATAACTATATAGACTTCATGACCAGAAAGAATAATAACATTATTTCTAGATACTCAAGTCTATTTAGTTGTAAAAAATAAAATAAAATAAAATAATAGAACAGCTAATCGTGATAAAGTATACACAAAGAACTGTTGAGAAGATTTTTTAAGATTATGGACCTACAAATGTTATTTCTCCTTCTGTGGCTATTGTTTTGGTTTTCCTCATGTTCTGTTAGTTCCTTTTTTTTCTATCAAGCAAAAAATAATGATAAAAGAAAATTCAGCATCCCCTTTATATGAGAGCTTTAAGATCCAAGAATCTGAATGTCCTTTCTTAAAATGGCTGACAAAGTACTGAGTCAAAAAATTTTAAAGAGCAAACAAACAAAAACACAGATGAATCCTAGTGAGAATGCCAAACTCCAAGGACAAAGAGAAAATCTAACAGTTTTCCAAGGGGACGAAAAAAGGATTACCTAAAAGAACAAAAATCAGTTTGCCATCATATTTCATATCAATGACTGAGAACTAAAAGATAATTGAGAAATGCTTTTTAAATCTAAGAAAAATGACCTTGAATGTAGGATTTCATAACCAGATAAAAATAAAGATATTGAGATTCAAGCAATGATATATGAAACTTACCACCCAGGCATCTCCTCTGGTTGTATAAAATACAAAATGCAAAAGAGGAATTTAAAACAAAAGAGGAATTTTTAAAAAGTACAACATGTTATAAAAGGATAAGAAGAAAACGAGCACTTATAATTAAGTCTGAATTATTTTTGATAATGTGGCTAAGAAGTTCAATGCAATTATTAAGAAATACCATATGAAACAGAGGAATAACGTTTTAAAAATGAGTAAGTCTAGAAAATTCCAAATGATGTAATCAAAATAAAGGAAGTAGAGGAGGAAAGAGAAAAGTAAAAGGATGCTACCTGTCTTGTCATTTGGAGGGGGGTGGGAGAGAAGTTAGAGATTCAGGTTAATTCTCAATGTTGATTAAAATATATAGGTTTAACTATACTAATTAAAGTTGTATGCATGGGCAGCCCAGATTTAATGTGGGAAGGTTCTATCTAAGAATGTGACTTTGGGAGGTGTGGTTCAGTGGGTGCTGTCACCGGAGCCAACTACCATAAGGAGAGTCTATCAGACTGATTGTGTATGTTCCCTGACCTAGCAACTCTATTTCTAGGAACTTAGCTACAAAATTGTTGCATACAGGCACAAGGATATGTGTATAGTTAGCATTGTGGAACCCAATCCATATGCTCTTCTAAGTGGGATTGGTTTATAAAGTACTTCTTAACATGGAACACCTATGTAGCCATTAAAGAGACTGAAGTAGACTTATTAACACAGACATGGAAAGATATACTGTTACATGAAAAATGTGCTGAACCCAATACGTAGGATATGACCTCAGTTTATGAAACCTAAAAACCCAATGTACCTGTGTTTATGCACATTTATGTTTACAATGCAAAGAAAAAGTGTCACATAAAAAGAAGAGGAATAGAAGTGAAGATACATGGTAAAGAAGGATTTTTAAATTTACTAAAAATACCTTTGTATTCTGAATATTTTTATAATAAACGTGTATTACTTTTGTAATTTTATATAGAAAACAAGAAAATCGTATCTGTATATAAATATAGATACATATAAAACTTTAGTGATGCAAAGTGTTGTATTTTATGGTTTAAAAACTACAAAACCAACCTGTTTTAGAGAGTGGAGAGATGGAAATTATATATTTAGATATGGGATGCATATTAGATTTTATGTGACATCATTATGCAGTGAAATCTAGTTAGTGGAAAGAGGCAGGAAGGAAGAAGGGAGGAAGAAAGAGAAGGGAAGGAAGGAGAGAAGGAAGGAAGAAGGGGGGGAGAGGAGGGGAGGAAAGAAGGAGAGAGGGAGGGAAAGGAGAGAAGAGGAGAGGGGTGGGGAGGGGAGGAGAGGAAGGAAGGAGGGGAGGAAGGGAGGGAGAGAAAGAAGAGACCGGAGGGGAGGAGGGAGGGAAGGACAGGGAAAGAGAGGGAAGGGATAGAAAGGGACCAAGAGGGGAGGGAAGGAGAAGGAAGGGAAAGAAGGGGAAGGAGAGGGAGGGAGGGAGAGAGGGAGGTATGGAGAGAGGGAAGGACAGAAAGAGGAAAGGAAGGAGGGGGAGGGAGGGGAGGGAGTGGGAGGGAGGGAAGGAGGGCAGCAAGTAAGTACCTGAGACAGGCAGATACTGCCTCACTCAACAGAAAATGGTCTCTTTTCAAACCATGATATGACTTATATTTGCCATAGGCTTCTACTCTGCGAATTTTGGTATCTCTCTCTGAGTAGATTAAGGGTCTCTTCAACTCAACTTTCCATCTGGACCCAACAGCTAAACACTAAAGTGAGAGGAAAGCAGATACAGACTGTCAGGGCAGCAATTGTTTTACCTTTGGGAACAGAAACTAATTTTGCTCAAAAAGAAGGTTTGCAGACACAGCATTTCACATTCGGCTTCATAATGCTACACACACAAAAATGATTTGCCGTAGAAAACATGCAACAAAGTGGGTGCAAGCCAGTTGTCCTAGAAAAATGACCAAAGACAATAATAGCCAATATGTTTATCAGTCTCTCTCTCCACATTTATGGAACTTCCACTCTGTGACGAGATACGGGGGCTAAAAAGTTGACAAGGACATCATCTGGGCACTCAAGGAGCTGACAGAAGCATGACAGGTATACTCCTAAGTGGATAGTTGTAGAACAATTTGAGAAGTTCCATAACAGAGGCAAATAAAGAGCCTCCTGACTGGTTATGCAGTTCTAAGCAACTTTCTTGGTCTATTTGTGCCTCAGTTTCCTCATTCATAAAATAGAAACAGTAATTATACTACTTGCTAAGGGTGTTCTGGGGTTGAGATGAGAGAACACACAGACATCCACACACAACGTCAGCAGTCGGTAAAAGTCAGCTACTACTATTTGAGGAGGCAGAATGAGGATCCTGGACTCAGACTGCCTGGGTTTGAAACTTGACTGTGGGAACCTACTACTTAATCACGCTGAGTCTTGGGTTTCTCATCCAAACATGGCGGATGATCCCAGTAAGTGAATCAGAGGCTGCTGTGCAGATTGAAGGAGATCAGCTAAGAAAAGGGCTTAGATCAGAGACTGGCACCTACGAATTCGATTCATGTTAGTCATTATCACTATCAAAATGCTTCAAAAGGCAAAAGAAAATAACAAGGAACTCTTCCTGAGAGTGACAGAGAATGTTCTGAAGGGGAAGTGGAAGCGACAGGAGGGCTGGCCTGGAATAAAGAGCAGGAGGGCTCCAAGCAGGGAGGGTGAGAGAGGAACGGGGCACACCAGAAACACAGCAGGAGTGAAGGCAGAGAGAATTTAACGATGAGGAGGAGGAGGAGAAGGAGGCTGCATAAATATCCTCTAGGTTCTGAGAATTATGAGCCAAGTTCAGAGAGAAATGATAAGCCAGACCACTCTGTGAATGCCTCTGGGGCTGTTGAACAACTTAAGAGCCGGGCCAGTGTGTGTCCTGTGAGCAAAACGGAGATAGGTCCCCTGGAAAAACAACATCAAAAGGTGGGAGGAACCAGCGGAGGCAGCCCCAGAAGAAAGCTTAGAGAGGCAGAGCTGATGACATCAAAAGAGGAGAAGGGAAAGAGTTTCAATAAGAACGGGCTGGTCAACCGTGTCAAACGTTGCATAAATGTCAACTTGGGTGACAAGGAAAAGTGAGACCATTGAACTGGCTGATGAGAAAGATGCTGGTGAGAAACCCTTTTTAATTGCGGTGTTGGCGGAAGCCAGACTGTAATGGGTTGAGGAATTAATGAGATGTGAAGACACTAAGTATTGGCTAAGTATAGACTTCTTTCAAGAAGTTTAGTGATTAAAAAAAAAGGTGGGGGGGTGCGGGGAGAAACCAGTCTCCTAGAAACCAGAAGATGTGCATTTTTAAATGTCCAAATAAGCAAAATGTACTTTTGGGGAAAAGGGTGAGACTTCCCAAAGCATCCAAAAAAGCAAAAACAAAAACAAAAAACCTACAGGAGGAAGAAAGTTGAGACAAAGGACCTCAATACTTGGTTGAAATGGGATTAGGAGATTAGAGTCAAACTGGGGGTAGGGCAGAAAGTTGAAAGCCACAGAACTTGAAATGACTAGGAAATTAAGATTCAAAAAAAGAGGGGGAAAAGGAGAGTAAGGACAATCTAGTGGATTTGCTGAAAGAGCATGAGGCAAGCTTAAAGTGTAGCAGAAGAAGGGATCCCAAGGACGTAGCTTTCCCCTGCATCTCTCAGGAGGAGCCGGGGGCAGAGTAGCTTCAGAGAACAGGGTTCTCCTTACTTAGAATTTGGACTCCTGTTTGCTAAATGGTCCTCAGTTCTAAACATGAAGGCCTATGTTGTCAGCGACAGAGGTTTGTCCCTAGGTGGTGTTAGGGTCCCCTTTAGCCAGAGCCAGACTCCAGATTCTTTTGTGGAATAGTCACCTGCCTAGAGCCCTTGGCCAAGAAGTAGGCCTGTCCCGAACAAGCCGAGCAGAAATTGATAATGTATCAGAATAACAGAAAGGGCTGACGGGCAATCTTAATGGTGGAATTTTGGAAGGAAAGAGAATACAAAAAGAATACTGGATTTTTTTTTTTTTTTCCTGGACTATCTAGAAAAATCTGCCTTGGAATGTTTCAATCAGCTCTTGGGTCAGAGGCTAGGTGTTTTTGGAAAATATAATCAGTCGCTCTGCTCCATGTGGTTCCCAAGTCCCACATCTGTCAATTGAGGAAGGTTCATTTTAAGTCCCACCAACTCTGCACGTTAGGAAATCGAATAATTCTCCCCTTTGCGTTTCTTTCGTTTTCACAGGAACATGTGTCTCCGGTGCAATGCTGATGCCCTATCTTCCTAACCATATTGTTAGCCCCAATTTTGTTTTGGTTTCCTTCTTTTGTCTAAAAGGAGTTAGCAAATGTGTTAAAAGATAAGACAGTTTTAGGACACTCTGGGTGAGGCCAGCTCTTGTCCAATCAGAGAGCTTTTATCTGGAAAACACTCCCTCGCCACGGCTGAGCCTCCTGGATGGAAATAAACATTTTGATGAAACATTCTGTAAAGAAGAACTGGTTCTTAAGTGAAGGAATTGGGGGGCTGTTAGATATAATTGCTGATATTCTCCTACCCTAGTGACTTGGGAGACTAGAAAAGATGAGAATTATTAAGAGGACTTGCAAAGGCAAAGGGGGAAGGGCCAGATTACTCGTAACCACCCAATGTCTCTTTTGTAGGCCAGGGAAATTATTTTTATACCTGGTTTCTATTCCTATTCTGGTTCCTAGGTAGACAGATGTCTCAGGATCTCTCTGAACGCTTTCCCGCGCATGTTCTGTGCGTTCAGAATACCTTTCGCATCTTGAAAGTAAATGTGGACCAAACTCCTAACTAAGACATGATAACATTTAAAGGTGAGTACATAACTTTTAGAGACGAGGCAATTTTTTTTTTTTAAGAACATTTCAATCTAGTTTCACGATCTCCTATTTTGCTAACTTCCAGAGATAAAGAAACGAAGACTTGGCTTCTTCGCCAAGAAGACTTGGCTGGCTGACCAGCCAGCCTCATAACCACGCAGTAGAAGGCCATAGCTGGGAACCCACCATTTGGCAAATTATATCTGCCTTCCCTGTTTATGGGATGGCTGGTATATGTGTAGGTCCCACATGAGACTTGGTGTTTCAAGCCAGAGGGGCACAATGAACCCTCCAGGTTAAAAAGGGTCTGGCAGGGGTTGCCATGTCTCTGTGCCAACCCCCCCCACATCCCCATAAACCACCTGTGCCACTCCCCCATCACCACAGTCCTTGACTGGAGCTCTCTTGGATTTCCATCAGCCAGCACTCCTTGCAGGAAACGCTCCCGGGGATAAGATGGGGCTCCTTCTAAACCATTGGAGTCACTCTGTTTTTCACTGCCCTTCCAGGAAAAAAAAAAAAAAAAATCGCATTTAACAAGCACTAAAAAAAAAAAAAAGGAGGAGGAGGAGGAGAAGAGAGGGGCACCTAAGTGACACAGTCAGTTGAGCATCAAACTCTTGACCTCAGCTCTTGTCTTCATCTCAGGGTTGTGAGTTCAAGCTCCACATTGGGCTCCACACCAGGTGCAGCACCTACTTTAACAAAAAAAAAAAAAAAAGAGAGAGAGAGAGAGATCGGAAGAAAACAACCTCCAAGAGGGTAAGGCTGTGACATCATCCTGCAGAATTTCCCATTCTGCCCAAGATGCTACTGTTTGTTTTGCCTCCGACTCGCCCGGAGACCTGGAAACCCCCAGCAAAACAGCTTGGTGACTTAGTTTACCTCTTCTTGTAATATTTGCCTGCTCCCCTGGGTTGTGAAATAAAATGTCCTTGGAGCGTTATGAACTTCCATGTTTGCATCATCTGTTCCCTAGCATTTAAAGTCTGTTGAGCTAATCCAGATGGAGGCATGCAGCAAAATCAGAATTCAAATGAACCAGGTGGACGCGAGTTAGTATCACTGTGTTATGAATGAGGCTGCAGCAAACGGAATCACATGAGCAAGGAACAGCAGCCTGCGCGCACCACCTCTGTGAGAGGCCACACTTTCTGCTGGGAGTTTTTGTCTGTTACTCTTGCTGAGTGAATCCTTAACACAATACACTTGGAAGGCCTGTGTGAGACAAAGCAGGTTTAGGCTTTAATTTTTCTTATATTCTGATTAGGGGAAAGAGTTTGAATCCAGAAGGATGTCATTGAGTGCAAACACAAACCTGGAGCGGGGCCCACTGGGCACGAATCTCAGAGGCTATTAATCTGCAACCTTCAATTTGTAAATATGCAGGAGACTGAGTCAGTAGAAAAAAAAAATAATTTTAAACATCTGTGGTATTCTTTCTGTTCCAGATTAATTACACTGCTTGTTTGTTGACGCTGACCAGAATTTTCAATCTTCTGATGCTATGCGTAAAACGTCATAAGTATTTTTCTCTGCGTTTATCATTTACTCCCATGAAACTTTATCTCTGCCCCCAGTCTGTCTCTCATAATTTATTTTCGGTCCTAATTTTGTTCTTTTGCTCACCTGCCCTAGACTTCATTTTCCTTTTACTCCGAGCAATATGCAACTCTTTTTCAGCAAGTATTTATTATTACTTTGAAGAGATACCTTGTTAATACACAGTCCTGCACACATACACATCATTCAATCAAAATGATGATACACGTGAAAATCCAAACATGCTGTTTAATCATTTAGAGAGGCTGATAATTATTTTCAATCAGCTAGGATTGCTCTGCCAGTTCAAAGAATTATTAATGAGAGCCAAGTTTGTTAGTAGATTGTGAGCAGCCCTTTTTTGTGAGTGGGGAAGATGTCAGGAAGGTCATTCTAGAAGTTACTATCCAACCCTTAGATCATAAGCTCATGAAGCCTGTCCTTTCCTTCTGAGTTTCCAAGAGCCCAACGGCTACTATCCATCCTGTGATCCGTGAAGGTACCGTGCCTGAGTTGATTACTGGCACCTCTAAGTAGAGGAGAATCACAAAGATTTTCGTTGGTTTTTTTCCTAAAATAGCCCAATTTGGAAATGAGAAATGGGCAGATCTTTTGCAATGTGTAAAGCAGCCATAAACATAACCCTCACCTCCCACTCCAGTCTGCCCTGAGAGTCATTGTCCCTTCTCTTTCCCCTCCCCCACAACCAATGTCCTGTGTCTTCTCTGGCCCCAGGATGACCAGAGAGCCCCTGTTTGGGGACTCAAGCTCCCTTCCCTCACTCTTGGCCCCCAGAGCTTCTCTTCAAACTCCAGCCAGCTCCCATGATCTTCCTTTCCTCTTGTCCAAAAACTCGAGGTCTTGGCCAGCTTTGGATTTCTTTTTAACCCTGCTGTGATCTACTCTATTCCCTGGAGTTTTCTCTTTCCAGGCCAAGGCATACAGCAGCTCACTTCTTTCCTCCTGCTAATGATAATCACATAGCTCTTTTTGTTTTGTGGGTTCTACGGAGAATCACCAAGGAGAAAAAGAAAAACAAAGGAACCCACATGGAAGAAATGTGATTATATAGGGACCTTTATTGATCCCTCCCTACCTGTTGAGCACGGCCTTCTAGAATCTAATAATTATAGTTTCTGGGCTATGCTTCTGGGATGGCCTTGGAAGCCCACTGGCCATCTACTTCCCTTGGCAAATAGTTCACTAACCTCTCCTCTCAACAAGGAGGGCAAAATGAAAAGCAGATTGTGCTCCCTCCTTAGGTAGTTTTTCTTCCTCTCCAGCTCTTCTGATGGATAGCACATGCATCCTTCGTCTCCTACCCTATAGATACTAAGATCATAACAGAAGCTAAACTAAATTAATACACACACACACTATAACTCTAATCATAGTGGAATTATTTGACATTGAGACTATTTTGAAAACTTCAGAATGCCTCTTCCTTTTCTCATACCCACCCTACCGGATCCCCTCCTACTATTTTGTTTTGACTAATGAGGACTTTCTGCTGGATGTTAATAATTTAGCATCTGTATAGGGATGTGCTCATAAACTGGCTCTCTGAAAAGGACAAATACACAAAAAGGCCTGATTGACAATGTTTGCCCATGGCTGTGATGTAAACACTTCCACCATGGTTCATTTCAAGCTACCAACGATTTAGGAACCGGCTGGTACGAGCTCTTCCAAGCCAGTCAGAATCAGTTCTAGCACACCCCTTACACTTCTAGGCTCTCCTCTGCTCAAAGCTTGCCCTGTGCTTCATCTCCAAAAGACTGTCTTTCATTTGCAAAAGCAATATAATAAGTAAATCCCAGCAGAATGTGAATGGCTGAATGAAAACTCTTCATGTTTCTTCCCTGCCGGGGCCATGGGACTCATCATGGAGGGCTTCTGGAAGAGGTCCTCGACCCAATGGGTGAAATCCACCATCAGCAATGGTGCAGCCTCTGGGCAAAAGGTGCTCCCCACTCCATGGCAGCACAGGGAGAGACAGAGGAATGCCAGGATGAGCTCAAGGAGCTTAGGAGCAGGGACTCCTAAACCAGAATGCCAAGGTTTGGGATATTGGGCAAGTCACCTGACCTCTCTGTGCCTTCGTTCTTCATTTGGAAAATGAGGATAGTAATATTGTATTTCAAGGAACCTGAGCCATCATCTATTGTAAAACACACCATTATTTTATGTTCCATTAAGAAATTTTAAAACGCTGCCAATTAAACTATGACATGCCATTAAAAGTAAGACATATCCCAATTTCACAGATGCTAAGTTGCAAGAGGAAAATCTGTTTTAGAGCCGATGGATGATGGTAATAGCTTCCTCATAGGGTTGTTGGAAAGATTAAATGAGCTGCTGTATGGTTAGAACAGGGTCTGGCACGTTGTAAGAACGATGACTTCGCGATTATAGAATTTGCTATTATAGGATCATTATTATTGCAAAGAGATTAAGGAAGATAAAAAAGATGCAAAATATCTGACTCCAACATTAACACTTCAAATTTCTTTGCAAGACGAAGTAAGAGCTAAAGTGGTTCTAAACCTGCATTTTTCAAGCTATTTTTCTTATAACCACATGGGCCTCAGGAACAAGAGAAAAAGAACGAGGGATAAGGTAAGGGTGAGGTAAAAGCCAAGCAAGAGAAATTCTCAGTCCCCACAGGCAAAACTCAACCAAAGCAGCTCCATTTTTTATCAGTTGAATGGATTGGAATTGGATGTAAGGTTTCATTTTCATTGTATTCCTGGGCTTAAACATATATAGGAGTGTCTAGCCAGCTTACAAAACACTTGCCCCCGGTAGGTAGCAACCTTGGCAGCTGCACAGGGATGACCTTCCGCAATCATAAGCTAATTCGCTCTGGGACTCGCAGATTCCTGAGTCCAGAAAGTGCCCCTGGTGGTTGGCAGGCAGGACCCACCCTAGTCCCTTCTCTCCAGCCGCCGTGCTGGCTCCGGATCCCGGCAGTGCCCTCCACCTACCCACCATGCTACGGCCATCACCACGCACATTCCTGTCTGCACTGGAACTGTTTAAATGTCCAAGTCCAGGAAGCAAGGACCGTAGCGAGAAATTTAAATACAGTCGCAAAGTTTATACCCTAAACGACTCCCTAGTGGTTCCCTTAGCAACAGCTCTTACATTTTAGGGCTCACCTTGGCTACAGGCTGCTTTAGCAATTGTTTGTCAGACCGATTTCCAAAACAGCTCGTGTCCCACTCAGAGCCCAACTATCTAAGCAGGAGTTGGAGTGGAAATACAACACATTTTTGAACAAAAGTTTAAAATCTCCTTAAAAGTACTCATAGCCTCCCTGGAGATCCAGGTCAATCAATCTCTCTCTATATATGTACATACACATACATACATACATATATGTATATGTATATGTATAAATATATATATATATATATATATGGAAACTACATATGCATATGAAAACTAAGTGGGGACAACAAATGACCGAAGCTGCTGTACTGTGATTCCAACTACCTAACTAATGTACGTAGACACGAAGAACAGTATCTGAAAATGAAAAGGGCCCTTTAGAGGCATTGTAAAAGCAGATCAAAGAATGATTTTATATTCTTGTTGAATATTGTTGGATTTGTTTTTTATTAAAAATGTCAAGGGGTGGGACGCCTGGGTGGCTCAGTTGGTTAAGCAGCTGCCTTCGGCTCAGGTCATGATCCCAGCGTCCTGGGATCGAGTCCCACATCGGGCTCCTTGCTTCTCCCTCTGCCTCTGCCTGCCATTCTGTCTGCCTGTGCTCGCTCTCTCTCCCTCTCTCTCTGACAAATAAATAAAATCTTTAAAAAAAAAATGTCAAGGGGTGTCTCAGTGGCTCAGTCAGTT
The DNA here is from genome assembly GCF_002288905.1 of Enhydra lutris kenyoni. Lineage (NCBI taxonomy): Eukaryota > Metazoa > Chordata > Mammalia > Carnivora > Mustelidae > Enhydra > Enhydra lutris. The sequence goes on along the minus strand of NW_019154101.1, from coordinate 32,963,317 downwards.
AAGCATCTGACTTCAGTGGGTCCTGATCTCAGGGTCCTAGGATCGAACCAACCCCCCCACCCGCCCTGCCCACTGAGGCCCGCATCAGGCTCCCTGCCCAGCAAGGAGTCTGCTTCTCCCTCTCCCTCTGCCCTTCTGCCTGCTCATGTGTGCTCTCGCTCTCTCTCTAAAATAAATAAAATCTTTTTTAAAAATGTCAAACACCTTTCATACAGTCATTCAACAAACATTTGTTATAATCATAACTTGTGTTTACCTTGGTTTGGTTTACTCCACCCCGTCCTCATGTTTTCTGTACTTCTCTCATATCCCCAGTTATTTGAGCCTATCCATTTCTGTGCCTTGGGTGTATGAGCTTGACCTATACCATCAGGCTCTTTGATGGCAAAAGATTGTCTATTTTTACCCCGTACACCATCGCTACTTCCCTCCCATGGATAGTGTAATACTTGAGTTACATAAAATCAAGGGTACAAGGTCAGCTAACATACCAGATGAATTACAGAAAAAGCTCTTCATGCTTTCCCCCGAGTAGGGTTGGTGATCCCCAAGAGAGTATAGAGAGCACCTGAAACTCCAGAGCCACTTTTTGAAAAGGGATGCCGGTACCTGTTTAGGGTAAGGACAGTGGACCAATCAAAGTTCAATTAGAGAAACAAATCTACCATGAACAATACAGAATAGGGATTTATGAGAGGGGCTACACTTTACATGTATGGGAGCTGCTGGAAAAATACGTGTATACAAGTTGCTTCTGTGGCTGGTGTTGGGCATAACGTTGCCATGGGACCAGCAGTCAGGAAGGAGAACACATGATGTATGGGAGAGCAAGGACAAATTAGAACCTGAGATGATCAGCTGGAACCTGGAATCTTCCAGGACAAACTGGAACTCACATCTGTCTCTCTTCATCCTCAGTATCAGCAAAGAGGTGATCTGCACTGTGAAGCCAAGGCGATGTACCACACGAGGGCATGTCCATCCGGCTAGTGGCTCTTGCTGGAGGAGCTGGGGCCTTGGGTGGTCCACAAGGTGAGCAAGCAGATAAGAACCCACACAAAAGACCTGCCATTGTGCTTGGAGTTCCAACCACCCCTACCGGCCCACCCCCTGTGAGTTGCTTCGGTTATGCCTTTCTTTAAATATATCTTGTGCTCAGTGGTAACCTGGAGCCATACAGGGAAAGGGACTATGGGAAACATCGTTCTGATGGAGCGACTAAACAAAACCACACCACAGACCTCCCCACTTCCCTCTCTAGAATGAGTTCGTAAAAACGACGACTATAACAATTCTAAATTCAATTTAATGCTAGGCTTGGCACCCAATCTGGAGGCCCTGTTATTTCCAGAAGAATCACTTAGAGGTCTCATTCTTGTGCCTAAATTTAGGAAAGGAAAAGTCAGTGCAATGGAAGAACCTTATAGAAAAGGAATGAAAACAAAGTATACAGATTGGGAACTATTTGAAATTATACTAATGTTCGTGTCTTCCGTTACATAAAAAGCAACCACAATTGCCCCCCTTATCTGCAAGTGATACCTTCCAAGACCCCCCAACCTTATATATACTAAGTCTTTTCCTATACATACATATCTATGCTAAGCGTTGACTTACAAATTAGGCACAGTAAGAGATTAACAACAATATTACAACAGAACAATTATAATAATACACTACAATAAAAGTTATGTGAATATGGTCTCTCTCCCTCTGAATAATTTATTGTACTGTATTTAGCCTTCCTGTGATGATGAGAGATGCTAAAGTGCCTGTGTGATGAGACAAAGAGAGGTGAATAGCGCAGGCACCATGACATACTGTCAGGCTACCACTGACTTTCTACCATTATGTCAGAAGGAGGACCACCTGCTTCTTGATGGAGGTTGACTACGAGGGACTGAATGAAACCCTGGGTACCTGAAACCACAGAAAGCAACCAGGGATAAGGGAGAAACTATTATACCAATTATGCATTCAAGAATTTTCCAAATGCCTTACTTGTCTTGGGCCCCCTCCAAAAGAAAAAAAAGCACACACAGAGAATCAGGGGAGAAAAGAGGAGGTTGATCTTTGTATGAAAAAGCCATTCATGTGTTCATTACAAAAAGCTTGACCAAACATTGATAGAGTTCCTAACTAGTTCCTCTCCTGGGCTGGACACTGTGCCAATCCAGTGTCCTCCTTGAGGACGTCTTAAGGGAGGATTGGGATGAGGGTCAGAATTGGTTCTCAACATGTTTGAATGGACAGCTGCTGTCCATCAGCCTTGCACCTGAACAAAGTGCTGGCCACTGGCCCTAAACCGGGCATGGCCAAGGGCAGGTGTGGCCAACCGACACAAGGAGCATACTCTTGGAGGTAAGACAGAAGCCCACTACCAGAGTGCTATCGGAACCCTTTAGATTAAAAATTATGTGCAAACATTCATCAAAAAGGGCACCCAACTAAAAGCATCATCATCATCATCATCATTGTAATTACTACTAGTACAATCACGATCTGCGAGTAGCAGCACATTTGTCCTACCCAGACGTGAAGTCCAGCCGGCTCTCCATGCCGGCTAAAGCAACTGCAGGTCATAGACCCAATCAATAGAGGCTGAGCTACTGGACGAGGCCAGAAAATTCTCTACTTGTATTTTTTCCGCTTGGTAGAATAAGTACACTGCACCGCATTGGTAAAGACGGTGCTGTGCCTCTTCCCTTTCCAAAAGGTGGACTGGACATCACTGTTTTGGAAACATGACATTTTTCACATTCATGAGTTGGGTTGGGTTTTGTTTTGCTGGGGTTGTTTCCTGTATAATGATTATTCACATACACCTGACTAACCACCTGTCAAATTAAAAGTCAAGGGCATCCCGTCAGAACTCCGAGGATGTATTTTTCTCCACGAGGGAGGCCTCACAAGAGTTACCTGCCGGAACCAGCTGGATGGCCGCACCTGATTGCAGGCTCACTCTTGCCCCGAGGTCCTTCCTACCACTCCCAAGAGTCCAGGCAGATTCCTGGGAAGTCTGATTCCACAGGCTGGGGATTTAGTTGAAGTCAATTGAGAAGACGGCGTCATCTCTCTCCCATTTGGACGCCGTGTAACACCCGTCTTAACGGTTTCTGTAAGGTTTATTTGGCTATCTCTGATAGCCAAATAAAATAGCTAGCCAGGGTCCAAAATGCTGTGGATCACACATTGTCCTACGCAAGTTAATTGGTAATGCCAAAATGTGCCTAAAAATTGATTTTTTAAAAACCAGGCATTAAAGAAATATAATCAAGTGAAAGCAGCTGTATTGAAACATTCCTATAAACTCCAAGCCAGCACATTTGGTTTCTTAGTTATTCTTCCACGGCAAACCAGCAGGTATTAAATGTGGGTATGGTAAGTGGTAACAATTCTTCAAGTTAAGTGAAACTCCTGTCATTTCAATATTTCACTAACCTATAAGCAGCTGACTTTAAATTCATCTCATTTTTATTAATGATTATGGTGATATATAAAATGATGATCATCAGTATAAAATAGATACATTTGCCTCGTCAGTATTTTATACATTTATTTATTACTTTTATAAACTACAAGTACCCACCTAAAAGCATTTCCTGCTATGCTTCACTAGAGAATAAAAATTTTGTTTTTTGAAAATTTGTATTTGTTTATTGGTCCTTTCCTCTGGTCTCCTAGTTCTCTGACAAAAAAAAAAAAAATTATCCCCGGTAATAAAACATAAATATCCAGAGCTTGAAAACACATGACAATGAAGCAATGATCACATTTATACTTATTAAATGTAATAAAAAATGTAATGCATGCCATCACTAAGAATTCACTATATGCCAGGGGCTGTGCTAAGCACATTATGTCTGTTATCTCCTTCAATCCTCCTAACACTCCTCTATGTAAGTGCTATTGGTAGTAGACCCATTTCATGTATGAGTAACATAAGATATAGGGGAAGAGAAATATTCAAAGCTACCCCGATTGTAAGTGGTACTGCTGGGATCTCAGCCACAGTTCTGATTCCAGAGTCTGAGCTCTTGGCACCCCAGCTACGCTAGTGATAAATGAGTGATCTTAACTTGTTATGGATCACTCTGAGATTGTGATTAAAGTTATGGAAACCCCCCCTCAGAAAAGTGCATCTCTCTCTCTCTCTCGCACATGCACACACACATACACACTCACGCGCTGCATACCATTTCAGAGGATGTCTAGACTTCCTTGAAGACCATCCAGAGTTTCCTCAGAGTCCCTAAGCCCCAGACTATAGAACTCTATATTTTCAGTATTTCCTTCAGCATCAGTGTGTGGGGAATTGGGTCATTGCCTGTTTAAGGAGCCCTGCTGTGCAAATGAAATTTTACCTCAGTGTGGACAAGGAGTGGCCTGGATCCTCAGACCCCCAAATGCCTACCAATGGCCAGAGCAAAGAATTAAGATGAGAATAGAGTGAACAAGGAGAGAAAGATGGCGGGGGTCAAATCCACATGTCAGAAATAAGGAGTTCTGCCTTGAGGGTGTCTGTGTCAGGTTCTCTAGGTCCCACAAATATAGATGAGGGAAGAATGAATGGTTGTTGTAAGGATACACCCTAGAAAAAGAACCTCACAGAAGTAAGAACAGATACTGTGGTAGGGGGAGAACTTTTTGAGCATGAAGTTGGACCAGAAGACTGTGCAGGTCCCACACAGCCATCCAGATGCCAGCAGTAGGAGCATGTGGGTTTGACCCCCCCATAGGTCTTCCCTTGTCCACTCCATTCTCGTCTTTCTGACCTGCTTGTTCTTTACTCCAGATCACTCACCTCACTCATCCCTCAGAAATGCCTAGGTATAAGTAAAACCCCTTGGCTTTTGCAAACTCCAGTTTCTGCCTCCTTGTAACTTCAGGTTACCCTGACACCCCACAGTTCTGACCTGACTTCAGCGCTTCTTTCTCTTGTCTTTTTTCAGCTCCTGTTTCCACCACCAGAATGAATAGGGTCAGGTGCCTTATTCTTTCAGTATTTCCCAGTTCAAGAGCTTGATGGCAGCCCATGGTTTTGCATGACGTCATGCCACAGGTTTTTAACGAGTCTTCAATTCGGCTGGGATTGTGACACATGCCACCTAAGCCAGCCAGCTGCAGCTGGTTGCAGAGAGGGTAGGGGACTCCTCTGGGGGTCTGGACATGTCCCTGCCAGGGGTGCGTTCCTCATTAGAAGATATGAAGTAGGGAATTTCCTGTCAACATCCAGGGACAAACTACAGGTCAGACCCTCAGGACAGGCTACTGTGGGAGATGCCAGGACAACCTTCCACCCTTCACACTGGATCCATCTACTACTGGGGAAAAACATCTGCATCTGATGTCAGCCTGGGCTGCTCCTCAGCTGTGCACCGTCCAGGATCCCTGAGTCAAGAGATCTCTGTGTCACACTTCAGGACACATCCCACGGGTTGCTCACTGAGCTTTTGAAGGAGGAAGTAGCTTAGGGGCACTGTGACACATGCAGTACAATAGAGTGACAGAGATAGACAGGAAACATCATCTAAGCTACCCACGCATTTGGTGCAGCAGGAGGCCAAGCCTGCGAGGAGCTACGTGCACGGAGAGATGGAGAGACATACAGAGAGTTGGCGGCGGGGCCCCAATTCCCAGCCCACTTCTCTCTTTATCGCACCTGTCCTGTCAGCCACGTTGACTCTTCATTCCCTTGCTGTCATTGAACACCACCGTTCTGTAGCAAAACAGAAAAATAGAAAGGCCTATAAAATGTCTCATGCTATAAAGATTCCATTCCAACTTGTATACATTGATAGGGTCTCTGTGACCATAAGTATATGATTTATGGGAAATAATCCTAGATCGGAAGACTCACTCCATCACTCAGACACAGGAGTTAGCCTCCATTTCTTCTTCTGAGCTCTAGCTATTCACTATGCGCTCATCATTTATCCAGAAAATATTAATGGGGTGTCCGGTATTTTTTGGGTTCTGAGTATAAAATCCTGTAGAACAATTGTTTTGTTCCTCAAAGACCTTTTACACTCTAGGAGGGCAATATAAGAGGCCTGCCACACCCAAGGGGTTACGGAGGCAAAGGAGGAGGGGAGCAGTAAACTCGTGGCTGGAAGGGGGTCGGGAAAGCTTGCCAGATGGACACTTGAAATGTGAGGGCTCAGGGAGAGAAGCGATGAGCCAAGCAGTGCAGGGGGTTGGGCGGGCAGATGAGGGGAGCATTGCGCATCTGGGGAAGGCACACGGTATGGCCAAAGCAGAGCTCCAGGGGAAGTCGGAGTGGGAATGGCCAGAGGTGAGGTGCGCAAGTAAGTAGGGCCTGGTAAGAACGAACTTCAAGGAGCATTCTCCCTGCTTACCTATTGACCTTGAGTTACATAGCCAGATTTTGGTTTTACAACAGTTACTGTAATGGCCGCATGGAAAATATGCACCAGGAGCTGAAGACTAGAAGAATGGAAACAGGTTAGGAGCCTGTTGGCGATAATTTAGGAGAGTGATGATGGGTCTTCTGGCTTATGGCAGTGACAATGCGATCAGAGAGAAGTGGGCATATTCTAGAGATTTTTAGAAGATATTATTTAAAGGGCGTGGAGATTGATTGTATGCCGCAGGAAGCAAGGCTGTGTGAGGAGGGAGAAGGGAAGAGAATGCAGCACGGTCCTGACCTGGGTTGGGCAATGGGCACTAAGAGGTTTCATCTGGGACATTTGCATAAGGTTCTGATGAAACAGCCAAACACAAAGTTCTAGTGGAAAACTAGACAGGAGATCCCGAGTTCAGCAGAGAGGTTGGCTGGAAATACGATCATCAACTTATATAGGTGAGTGGTGCTCAAAACAGAGTTCCCCCAGAAGCTTTTTCCAACTGCACTCACCATTCCCTTGAAATTCTCCCATGCCTTTCCTCCCCAGCCCCAACCCCAAAAGGACTCTCCACTCCCAATTCTTGAGCTCTCCATTCCTAATTCAAGAGTAGAGTAAATCATTAGCGTTGGTGTATAAAGTAAAGGAGAAGACAACAGGAGACAGCACCATTAGAGACACTGACATTTATGGGATGGGTTAAAAGAAAAGAGCAGTGACAGAACCTGAGGAGCATCCAGGGTGATGGACGGGAAACAATGAGTACCAAATCCCCCAGAAATCGGGAGAGGAGAGGATGTCACAAAGAAAAGATGTGGCCAATCATGTCAAACATGGTAGAGAGGTGATGTGAAATAGACCCCAGAAGTGTTAACACTTTCTGCAGTGCCCCAGAGCTGTGACAAGGACCACATAAGCATAAATATATACAGGTACTTCCTACAGTATAAAATAGTATACAACATAAGCAGTTATTATTACAACCTAAGAGTCAAGTCAGTTCCCACTGACTCCAGGTGTCCCTCCCTAGACCCTGCGGGCCCTGCTTCCGAGGTTGCCTCAACACCAAGTTTAGCTGGTCTGCACCCAGGGCAGGGGCTATGTTTGCTTGGCCTGTGCTGGGCACTAGAGGAGTGCCCAGCCTCCAGGAGATGGGAACACGTGCTTGCAGAATGAATGGATGGTTAGGATTGCATCACTGCCTTCCATGATTCTCTTCAGCATGGAACAGATCCCAGTTCACACTGCTTCTTTTTTTTTTTTCCAAAAATAGAATCTAATGTGCTTATTCCTTTTTCCTGGCATCTCCTGGTTTCTGTTTTATTTTATGTCCTCACAGTTTAGTTTAAAAAAAAAATCAGATCCTTATAAAAATTATTTCTAATAGAAAAAAAATGTTTCCTACAGAAAAAAAAGATACCTAAAAAATTATTTCCTCCCTTTTATAACTTCCGTTCTGCTGGGTGCCTTGTATCTCTCGAGAACCCATGTTTGTTGTCTGATCTCCAGCATGTTCATATCCAAATCAATCTTGAACTAATTTTGCAAGTAAAATGTTTTGAACTCACCCAAAGTGCTTTCCTAAATTCTAAACATTTAACATCTGCTTGGCTGGACTCAGTTCCTAGTCTTTTTAGTCTACTTCAATCTACCAATTTGACTTGTCATAATTTATCATTTCAAAATCTCTATTATTTATTGCCCTTGATTACATTATCACAGGTGTTCTGTACTATATGTTTCCCTCTATTTTCCTGATATTCTCTTGTGAAATCCTCATATCTAATTTACCAGGGGCTCATTTCTACTCTCTCTCTCTCCAGATTCTGCAAACTTATTTCTGAATCTCCTCCTAGCTCTCATGTACATTTTTAAGGATGATAAACTCAAGAAGTTTATCTTCCAGACTTGCAGATTTCCAGGGCATTTCCATTTCGGAGACCTACTTTTTATGAGCAGATATTTTTACAAGGTGGTTCTACTACTCATCTATTCTTGATTCTCCAGTGCTTACTCAGTTTTTCCAGGGCTGAAGATGAGCCTCCTGGACTCAGCGCGTGCACCCCTCCCCCCACCATGCTCCTAGCGCCTGAGCTCAGGGCTGAAGCACACAGGCCTTCCTCTTCCTCCTTTTGCACCCTGCAGGGAGCAGTGAAGAAAAGAGCCCCACCCTGCAACCTTTGGTCCGAGCCAACCATTGCTCTCAGCCTCACCACCCACCCCTTTGAGCCCCAGGATAATAGCAGATAGGGAAGGAGCACCCAGCGGTTGCCTAGCAAGTATCATGGTAAAGCGAGCAAGTTTAAGAGACACTCCTGGGCTTTGGTGTCTGCCCCACAACCTACAAACACGGAATGGGTTTCTTCTCTCTTCCTGTAGACATGGAATTCAAGGCAGAAGAAAGATCCAAACAGCAGAGCTGCACAAGCCTTGTCCAGATGATGTATGGGTACCTGGAACTGTACCCCAGCCCCAGCTCAGGATTTATTAAATACCAAAATCACAACGCATCCGTATAGACAGATAGATCCATACCCATTGGAAGTCTCAGGAACAGGCAGCTTAGGACCAACCCTCTTCCGTGTTAGGAATTTATTCACCCCCAGGTCTTCTGATGTCCCTATCTGTTGATGCCATGCTCACAGGAGAGAGAAGCTTGCTTACCGGGCTTGGGTCAAGAATTTCGAGATCAGTCAGCGAACTGTCAGGAGCAAAGGGTTAATAAAGACATGGACATTGGGGAAGTTACTACAGACCACAGAACCAAACCAATCTGTATGTATTATGTCCTAAAACATCAGCTCTTACTTAGAGAAAATATTCTTGCTCCCCCTCCCACATCTCTGCCAAAGGGTTTCAGTCCTCCCAACTGATGGGTTTTTCTCCAGCAGACCTCTTCAGCAGCCTCATCCTTGGTCCACAGTGGAAATAAAAACTTTTGGCCTGCTTCACTTCTTTTAGTCTTTGGGAAAACAAAGAAAAAGAGCAACTTGGAAAAGCTGTCAGTTAAAATTTCGGTATGCAAAAGATAAGATATGCAACATCCTGAAGCCTTGTTTTGGTTACTTGCAAAGTGAAAATAATCGGCTCTCTTAGAGTTGTAGTGACACCTGAATGATACACTTAAGGTAAAGCACAAAGCGTCTTGCCTAGAAAGAGCTCAGTAAACAGGAGCTGTAATCATGTATGCACGTATATATGTTATCTTTCTTTAAGATGTATTGCTTTGCCAGGAAATACACCAACAGGATCACCCTAACCTCCATAAGTTTCCAATGAACCCACATTCCTTCATACCAGGAATTAGATCATTTGTATACACAGCAACCATAGGTCCCTGCATGTTATTTAAGTATCTTACCAGTTGGAACCCTGATTCCACCTATCACTCTGGGTTCTTCAGCTCTCTCATGCCTTCTGAGGTACCCCATTCTATGAGGTACCCAAAGGTCCCTAATGCATAAGCAATTTATTTGTGCCTGTATCTTATCGGAAGGCATTCTACCAACCTAAGGGAAACTACCCATGGGGCAGAGGCACTCTGACTGTGGAAAATTACTGATCCGCACTGAACTATATAAAAATCCATTCGTAAAAATCCTAAGAAGAGCAAACACTTCGCCTGGCAAGTTCTCCAGCAGGGTCCTTGGCCGGCAGGAACAACCACCCTCGCTAGGCACCAACCAAAAGGCCAGCCCTGAGCGGTGACAAATCTGGAATTCTCTGGCAGATGCCAGTCCAGGGCCGGCTGCACAAAGAGGACCCTTCTTACTAACTCAGCACTGACTCTGAACACACTGAGAATTAGTTTTGGCTGTGAGGGAAAAGCCAATGTGGAAAATATAATCTGATGGACAGGATTTGAAATGAAAGACACAATACAGCCCAAGGTTCCCAGGCCTAAACTCTTACAGGGCAGAAGTGTAAACACTTTTTGGAAGCTAAGACCTGGACACAATATGATACCACAGCAAAAACTCAAAAAGTAGCAAGGGGTTTGAAGACTGAAAGCCTAACTCTTATTTTCACGCTGTGAATCACCGGGCTCTAACTAGAGAGGAAAAGGTGTATCAGCCAGCATTGACCTTGCCTTGCCTGTGCTGAAAAACTCTCCTACTGCCTGCAGGGCTCTCGCACAAAAAGATGACTAAGACAAGTCCTGGCTTTGGAGGTGTTTGTACCTGGTGGGGGAGGCTGGCAGGTAACTAAAATACGAGCCTTACTATGGAAAGCGGCAAAAGCTGAATAAAAGCAACAGACAGCAGGAGCAGATAGCTCTAATCTACAGGGGGATGCGAGGGTCCACCCAGAAGAGGGGTCAGCCCATCCGGGTCTTGGAAAGACTGCAGGACTGGGTGGGGGGGGGGGGGTGCTCTCAAGGCAGAGAGAGCAGCGTGCACAGAGACAGCTTAGAGGGGGAAGGACAGGGCGTGGCGAGGAACTGGGCTCCGTCTGGTCTGCCGGTGGCAGCGCCCAGACAAGTGGGCATGGGGGACTGGGAAAGGACTGAACATCCAGGAAGATTGGCCTTGGCTCCCTGGGCCTTTGGAACATTTCAGATCTGCTTTTAAAAGGAAAGTCTCTGCCATGGATGTCAAGAAGGAACTGGAATCAGGCAGAGAGCTGAAATCTGTATCTTTGCATCTGTGTGTGTGTGTGTGTGTGTGTGTGTGTGTGTGTGTGTATGTTTTGTTGTTGTTCTTGTTTCTGCTCTTTGGAAAAGCAATCACAAATGCAAATTGACAATTGTCCGGTCATTACAGGCAGCAGGCACCTGTTCCTGGACGTACATTTACTCTCCATAGCAGGGATTCCCCACCATAGGCATCCCTCCAGCCGGCCGGTCTTATTGCACCTGACTTAGGGGCCACAGCTGGCACCTTGTTGCCAAGGGTGCCCTGCAGGCTTCCCCCACCTCCAGGCGAGGTGGCTCACGCTGCCTGCTGTATCTAGCTCACGGAGCGTGGAGTAGAGGATGGCCCTCTGATGCGATGAAGAAAAGGTGGTGTGAGAAAGGTGATGCAAACAGAAACCCTTCTACTGCTTTGTAGGCCCTATCAGAGCAGATCAGCTTCCATCTAGACACTTGCTCTCCTGTGTGCTCCCAGCGCCCAGAAAGCTGACCTTCACTGTGAAGGGGTTGTTATTACCACTGCAAGAGCACAAGTCCCCACAATCATGCATGATTTTTGTCTCTGTTTGTTTTGGTTTGGTTTACTGGGTTTCCTCAGTGAATTCCAGATGCAAATAGAATTAAAGGAATAACTCTAAAGGGATGTTACTAAGAACTGAGCTTTTCATACGTATCATAAAAACACAATCCCATGCCTTGTTGCTAAAATGGAAACTTTTGATGACAATTTTAAACATGAAATATCCAACAGAGACAAACCATGATTATTTATAAAAGGCTCTATCAAGAAATTATTTACTTCTTTAGGCAATTTCCTCTTTGCTTGTGATTTAAGTCCTAAGAGTATATGCATCTAGTTACTCACGCAAAGTTAATGGAGCTGTTTCTCATTATGTTTCTGATAGTACAGCATGTCGAGTCTGACTCTCATCTTACTTTTCCTAATGATTTGTCAGCTTTCCTCACCGGTGTTTTATTTCTTGCAGAGCCTTTTCTCATTTCATAAGGAGGGCAACGTGTGGCGCGTTCCATGTGCGTGGAGATGTTCTCTGACGCTGGAGGCCTCGTTCTGAAGCAGGTGCCGACCCTTCAGCTTGTAAGGATGAGATGACCAGTTTGTAACTGTCTCCTGTAGAAGCTCTCATCCGGGGCTACCAAATACTATCCTCTGTACCTGATTCAAAGGGGCAGGATCTGGGTGGGACCTGTTGTACTTTCTCAAAGTGTCCCTAGTCATCTAACCACGTCTTTGTCTCCTCAGTGTGGAAGTCATTGTGCTCTTCCCAGCCCTCAGTTAAGGAAAGAAGCAACCAACTATAGGTTGAGTCCTTGGCCAGAAACCGGCTCCTATAGCGGTGACGGTGAGGAAAGTTCTGGTACGGTACTTCAGACTAAAGTGAGATTGATGAGAGATGAAGCCAAGAGGGTATATTCTTTTTCCAGCACACTTTCAAGTTGGATGAACACACCTGATCTCTTAATTCCCAAACCAATGGATGGGAAAGGGCAAACAGTCCCACTGCAGTACTGAAACAGATCGTCCCTGGTGTCCTCTTCAGCCGCTACTTAAGATGAGAGTATCTTGGAACCAACACAGTGGTAAAGAGAATACGTCTTCCACCAACCACACGTGGGGAGCAGACAGATCCACCACAAACTATTCCTACTGTATGGAGTCCTAACGGAGAGAGAAACCTGTCACATAAAAACTTCATTCCCAAGAAAGCTTTATTATCCAACGGAGGGGAAGAGGGTGGAAAACGGAGATGAAAACTAACATTTTCTGAGCATTTCTACCTAAATGCCAGGCACTTTCTCTGTTATCCTTTCTAATCCCTAAAAAAAAACTTGTAAGAGGCCCTTATCCCATTTTATAGAAAAAGAAACTAAACTTCAGAGAAGTGACCTAAATAGGCCAAAGTCACACAACTCCTAAAATGTCATGTCAGGTTCGAAATATTACACTCCTTTATGTCAAAGCCCATCTTCCCTTCAAGAAGCCACACTGCCTAATTTTAATTTGTTGCAAGTCATTTGGTATTGGGCGTATATTCTAAGGAAGAGAAGACGGTGGTAAAGTCATGGAGTGAGAAATGCCCTGGTCTTTCACATTACCGGTGAGACCAGTATTCCAGATTATTGAGGATAAGCTACAAAATAAAAGTCATTTATAGCTGGTGTCCAGAAACATTACATAATCATATTTTTGCAACAGCAGCGGAAGTAAATTGACTTTCCTTAATATGTTCTAGTTGTACTGACACTGAAATTAGACCATAGGTGCTGAACATGTAGCAACTTAGAAAAAGGCACCCAAGAGCTTTTAAAGAGAACCAATCTGGGGACATAGGCTTTGCCACAGTTTCCCATGGTAGGAGAAAAATTCCCCTTGCAGGCTTGGGGACAAGGGGCGGGGAAGGTGGAGGCCAAAGCAAAGGAATTCAGAGATAAAACTTTCACCTTTAGGGACATGTGGGTGACTCAGTTGTTAGGCATTTGCCTTCAGCACGGGTCATGATCCCAGAGTCCTGGGATCCAGTCCTGAATTGGGCTCCTTGCTCAGCAGGGAGCCTGCTTCTCCCTCAGCCTGCAGCTCTCCCTGCTTGTGCTCTCTCTTTGTCTCTCTCTCTGACAAATACATAAATAAAAATCTTAAAAAAAAAAAAACCTTTCACCTTTACATTCTGTCAAATTATATAATCTGAATGTACACAGGCAAACTCCCCAGGAACTTTTGGAAATTGTGTGTGTGTGTGTGTGTGTGTGTGTGTGTGTGTGTGTGTACTCATGCTCGCATTTGCATTCTCCTGTCCTGTTCGTGCTCTAAAGAAGACTTACCCAGATTGCACCCAAGGGCGGGGCTCATTTCCAGAAGATCGGTTACCGTTGAATCCCAGCAAGTAAGCAACAAGAGCTTGGAGCACAGTTTGCTAATATTCACCAGTTATCATTAGAGTCTGGAGAAGAACAAAAAAAGATTTTGCAGTTGACTGATGTCATGCTGTGGGAAAAAATCCCCTCACCCTCATGAGCAGGGTGGGTCACCTTCCCTCCAAGGAAATCTTGTGGCCTCTGAGGATAACCCTGTTATCAAGAACCACAGTGGCGACCATCAAGCACACATTCAAGTAAATTTCCTTTTAACCGTCATTTTCCTAGAATGCCGAATATCCCAACATGTGTGTATCTACTTAAAGTAATCACCATATTAGACGTTCCCAGGGAAGACCCGTCTTTTTCCCCATATTTATTTGAAGACAATTGCTTGAAATTGCTAACACTTTTACACTCACGCACACACAAGGGCAAAAAAATATCTACTACAAAAGTCTATGAAGGGGGGCGCCTGGGTGGCTCAGTGGGTTAAGCTGCTGCCTTCGGCTCAGGTCATGATCTCAGGGTCCTGGGATCGAGTCCCACATCGGGCTCTCTGCTCAGCGGGGAGCCTGCTTCCCTCTCTCTCTCTCTGCCTGCCTCTCTGTCTACTTGTGATCTCTGTCAAATAAATAAATAAAATCTTTAAGAAAAAAAAAAGTCTATGAAGGAATACTGAGAAAAAGGCAAGATGCCAAGCTTTGTAGAGATTTTTTTTAACCTTGGTCTCCTCATCCGTAAAATGGAGGTAATAATACCCTCTGCTGCCCATCTCATGGAGGTATGAAAAGAAAATTTTGGAAAATGTGTCAGTGAGCAATACAAGGCATTTTAACCTGGCTCAGCTCATAAAATTGGCATGACATAGTATGGAATTATTTTCAAGTGATAGATAGCCATGTCAGCAATGAAAAAAAAATTAAATAAGAAGTTGTCATAAGGAAAAAATACTTAGCGGCATACCAAATGTTGGAGCTAGAGGAAAAGCAAGGGTGGAAGATAAAATAAAACCACCTTTTTTTTTTTTCTTTTCTGTTTTTTTTTTCCTTTTTATCCCTTGGTCCCATCACCTTCTAACATGCTGTGGAACTTCATTCTGATCTTTCCTGGGCACCGTCTGCCTCCTGAGCTAGACCATACGCTCCCTGAGAGCAGGAACACTAGGCAGTCTGTTCATGGATGTGCCCCCAAACATCTAGCACAGCACCTGGCACATGACATTTCAGTCAATATTGTTCTGCAAATGAGTATGTAACAGGATCATGAAGCAAAGCACCCAGGGCACCTTCAAGAAAGACTGGAAGTATGGAAGGAAAATATTTCTTTGGGCCAGTTCCTTAACAGCATTGAAAACCCAATGGCGGCTTTCTTTCAGTCAAGACTTCGTGATCATCAAGAAATCTGGGATTGCTCTGGACATGGCTAGATTTTCAGGAGCTGGGGTTCTGCTTTCTGAATGGTGCCACGCCATGCTTCGTTGTGAATCTTTCGAGTGTGAGCATTCCAGTCACACCTCCTTCATGCCACCTACTTCTCCTCCCACTGAGCAGCACACCAACACCCCCTCTTTGCTCCTTCAGCTATAGGGACATGCGACTCCCCCATGAGTCATCCTCTTCCTTCCCCGGGGACTGTTGATGCTTTTTCCTAAGCAGGGTCCCACCTACTTTTCCTAGAACCGCTGTTTTTTATCTACGGACACTGAGCTGGGGTGCGGGGTGGGGGGGTGGGGAGGTTGCTGTGTGCAAAGCTCCAGACCTCTCAGTGAGGGCAGGGAGCCCTGCCTGCCTCTCCCCGCTGGAGGGGAAGGAGAAGGGTCTGCCCCTTTAGCAGGACCCAGCTCTGGGATCTTGCTCTCCTCCAGCCTTGCTGAAGAAGTTTGAGTTCCAAAGCCTTGCTCATCACCAACGCTTCTGATCTAACTCCTTGAATTTTAGAGCTGTTAGAGAACTTAGAGATCAAATTCAACTCTCCCATTTTAGGAGAGAAGAAACTGAGCCCGAAGAGGAAAACTAACCTGGCCAAGATCACACAACCAGCGAGTCAGAGACAGGGAAGCCTTTCCCATCTCAGTCACTCCTGTCCCTGTAGTGCCAGAAATGTCTGCGAAAGTCACTTTCTTCCTAAGAGTGAACCCCAGCAGTATTGTCAAAGCAGCAGCAAAAGAATGCATACATTTGTAGGAATGAATCAGATTTTCGTAATTTTTGAAATGCCTATATCCAAATAAATAAATAATGCTACATCCAAATAATTAATGCAAATAAATCTGGTAGTAGTAGTTACTTGATCTATTTTTTTTAAATAGTCTTTTCCCGCTCAATGTCTTTCCTAGTCCATTGCTTTAAATAACTAATGTATGTGAAATATGGTTTTCATTTACATACTTTGTTGCTATAATCTCAATGCACAATGTAGTCTTGTGAAGTGTGATTAAACTCAAAATTTCTTGATATCATTATAACAAATGAGTGTCTACCTCAAGCGATGCGACTAAGTTTTCCAAAATTCTCATTTTGGGTTCATAAAGTTAGGTTTGAGAGGTGGAGGATATAGATGAAATACTGTCATAAACAACTCGAAACAAATGTTTTTGCAAAAACAGTTCTGTGAATTGGTGTCATTGAGGCGGTAGGGGTTGCTTCTAAAGTCTGAATTGGCAGATTAAAGAAGACACAAAAAATAAGAATGTTCAGACCATGGTATTCTAGGGTTGAAAGTCCATGAAGATGTATTACCTAGTCCAACCATTTCAAAGTGTGGATAAGAAAACAAAAGCCCAGAGCAGGGACTGGCTCACCCAAGGTCAACGAGGTCTGCTGCTTCCCAGTCGGGTTCTCACTTTATCATAGTTTTCACACTGGGTGGAAAAAAAAAGGAGTAATAGGTTAAGACCAGAGAGGAGCACGGAATTTTCAGGAAATGTCATGTGTTCCACCCAACCAATAGGGAAGCTCTCAAAGTGTTTATGTCAATTCTATTTAGCTCTGGCAAGAGTAAATGGATCTTTCAGATTCGGGAGGGTAGGGGGGATGGGGAGTGTAAGCAAAGGCTGGGTGAGCAAGCAGGCTTCACTGGAGGCAAATTTATTTCCAGGGATTAAGACAAGGCTAGGGAGATATTGCCCATGGGAAGGAGTGTGAAGTTTGCCAAAGCCCCTACCAGAGTCCTGAAGCACTTTCTTGAGAAACTTGCCTCTAAGTCAGGGTTCTAAACCCAGAGGTTTGGGGCCACATCTGTAGACACTTTTGGCTGTCATAGCTGTGGAGGGCTCTGCTACTGGCATCTAGCACACAGAGGTTAGGAATGCTGCAAAACATCCTACAATACACAGATTAGCCCTCCCCCCTACAAAAAAGTACTCGCCTCAAATGTCAAGAGTACTAAGACTGAGAAGGCTTCTTCTAGCTGCTACTTGTCAATCAGTTGTGTTTTTTTAAGATTTTATTTATTTATTTAATAGACAGAGATCACAAGTAGTCAGAGAGGCGGGCAAAGAGAGAGGAGGAAGCAGGTTCCTTGCTGAGCAGAGAGCCCGATGCAGGGCTCGATCCCAGAACCCTGGGACCATGACCTGAGCCGAAGGCAGAGGCTTTAACCCACTGAGCTACCCAGGCGCCCCTGTCAATCAGTTTTCTGCTCAGATGCGGTATAACTTCACCAAATCCTCCCTTCCAAACCCAAGAAATCAAGTAACAATTCTCAGGACACATCTCTCTCTTCGGATCTTTAGATTTTTAGTCCCCTCCCCCCCACCCCAACAAAAAATCCCGATGAAGAGGCAAACAGAACAGGAAACAGCAATTTCAATAAAAATACTTAGTGCTGAAAATATACGCGTAGGAGAGACTATTTTCCATGCGCTTATATTTTCCTTGCCCTTTGTTGTCGTTCCGCCATCCCTGGTAAATTTGTTTTCATTTTAAGTGTTACAAGCATTTATTATGTATTCCAGGCAGGGCTCCCAAGCTGTGACAATTTAAATGAGGGATATTTTTTTTTTCTATAGGGAAAAAAATGATAAAAGTATAAATGGCTTGTTGAAACACTGAAGAAAAGCTTACCTCAGAGAGCAAAATGCTTTTATATGTAGTCTTAATATTAATCCAAAATGAAAATGTCCTTCACTTCAAAAGGGTAATATTTGGCAGGTGTAAGATATAAAAGGGCAAGGATACATCCCCTCCACATTTAGAAATGCACATCTCCTGAAAAGGCTTTGAAGTAAATAGTATATAAGAACCTACAAGTAATTTTTTAAATGGTTTAAATCTTTTACACGTTCAACTCAAAGGAATGAAAGTGCCCACAAAGGCAAAGCAGAAGAGCAGAAGGGACCTTGGATGAAGGATATGAAAACTCGGGGTCTGGTCTAGGGTCATCCATGGTCCCCATGGCCTAGGCAAACTGTACGTCTTGTGTCTCCTTTGTTCTACAATTAAATGCTACTACTACTACTACTACTAATAATAATAATAACATTAATTGCCTCACAGACTTCATAAGGCTGTTGTAAGGCTTGAAATGCATGTAAATGTAAATGCCAGCGTGCAGCGTCCCCACTATCCTCCTCCACCCGCCATCCCCCCGCAGGGCACCAGCACCACGGACCCCTCATCAAAATGAGGGGCAGCCACTACAGGGAAGCTTCTGGGGAGGGATCACACCCGGAGATGACAAAAGAGAGCTTTTGATGGATACTTACTGCACACTTTAAATTTTCCCTTTTTTACATTAAAAATAAAAAAAACATTTTATAAGGTGAGGAATTATTGGAGCAGAGTGAATATGGCCCAAATAAATATCTTTTTAAAAAGAAGATTTTATTTATTTCTTTGACAGAGAGAGAGACAGACAGAGAGGGAACACAAGCAGTGGGAGTGGGAGCAGGAGAAGCAGGCTTCCCGCTGAGCAGGGAGCCCGATGTGGGCCTCAGTCCCAGGACTCTGGGATCATGACCTGAGCCCAAGGCAGATGCTTACTGAATGAGCCACCCATGCATCCCCCAAATAAATACCTTAATAGAAAAAAGTCCTGACAAGGTGTCCTGCCCTTGAAACCACCATGTTAAATGTTAACTACCAAAGAGAAAATCTGCTTTCTTGAAACTTCCACCAAGCTGGCAAAGCAGTGAAAGAGTTAGCAACAATTCCAAAGGGGCCAACCAGTGGAATTTATTTACTTTGTAAAGTAGCTCGAAATCTTACTGTTTACGTCACAGCATTAAAGGAGACAGGAATATGTCTTTGGTTTGCAGAGGGGATGATACAAACAGAAAATTAATATTCAGGGGAAACAAGAAAAAGCAGCACTAGATGATAAAGTATCCTATCCAAAAAGGAGGAGAGAACTTTCTGGAACATTTGGAAGTTGTTATTTTGTTTATGAGACTTCAGTAGGTTCAAGGCTAAATTTTACAGAGGCAACAAAATGGTAGATAAAGGAAAACTAGTATATGTAATTTACTTAGGTTCTCCAAGGGCTTTTGATGAAGTGCTACACAAGAGACTGTTAAGGGAACTTGCCAGCCACTGGGCAAGGAGTAAAAGACTGTCAGTCGTGAGTTAAAAGTGAGTTAAGATACAGAAGAGGAATGAAAGCGTAAATGACCAGCTCCCAACATGGAAAAGAGTTAATAGTGGGGTATCAGCAATTGGTGTAAGAGTGGTATCCTTCGGGATATTTATTAACACCCCTGAAAATGAACTAAATAATGAGGAGCTGAAATTTGCCGACTAAACAAAACTATTTTGGATCCCTAAATCTATGCAGATGGATGTGAGAAACACAGAATCCAAACTCAGTAATTGGGTAAAACAGTGGCAGATGAAACTCAGAGCAGACAAGTGCAAAGTATTGTGTGTTGGAAGTAGCAATTTAAATTACTCATCTACTCGGGTGAGTTCTGAATTAGTTCTAAACTTACAGGGGAAAGATTTAGGCTCAAGGAAGATGTCTTAATGAAGATGTATGCATGCTGCTCAGTAGGGTTTAAAAAAGAAAGAAAGAAAGCAAATGCACTACTAAATTACAGTAAAATTGAAAGCAAATATGTGCCAATGTCATGATGGAAATCAATGGTGCCTGCTTGCTCTACATTCAGTTAAAATCACCTTGTTTCCAAAGGAAAATGGTAAAAATAGAAAGAAACATCTGATAACACCCAGGAAACCCATTCCAAGCGGTGGGAAAAGACAGGCAGAATCTCGTATGAGAAGTATTTAAAGTTATCAATGATTAAGAATTTGAATGAAGTGAAGATGAACACAGGGGCCACATAAAGTTTTCCATAAAGGTAAAAACCTATATTAAGATATTTGCAACTTAGATTGTAGGGAGACTAGACACTGTCTGTAAATGACATCAAAGATAATTTGAATTTTCTTCTAATAAGAGATGCTGTGGGCTGGTAGGGGCCTCAGTTCTGCCTCATGAGATCTAGTCTGTCTTCTTAATTCCATCTGCCATTTGTCATTTGTTCTAAGATGGGAAATAAGTAAACGTATGTATTATAAAGTCTCATAAATATTATTTCAAATGCCATTTGCAAATTATTGACATCTTCTTCCAAGCCCAGAAAGAGGCGCAAAGATCTAATATTGAAATCATGTACCAACTCCAGTAAAATAAAGGCAAGTGTCAGGTAAACACAATAGTTAAGTCATTGCATTCACCTGACCCTGAAAGTTCCCGAATACACAAATCATTGCACACTCCTTTTTCCATCTTCCCCGAGAGGCAGTTTATCAATGGATCTGACCACCAGGAGCAATAAGACTGCCCACCCCTGTGCCCTTCTCTTCTCCCCAAATGTTTAAGTGAGATTGGCAACTGTGGTTACCAGGAGGTAATCAATCCCCTGGCTTCCAGAGATCAAGCACCTGCCGACAGAGGTCAGAAAGAAATGCTCTCCTGCAATGCCGAGTACTTTATAATTGACCCAGTGCTTGTCGAGAAAATGACATCCTCACACTCTAGCTAAGGATCGCACAATTGGGCAGGTAGGGCAAGGGATGATGGTGGAAACAGTTACTGGCGGAGTCCCTTCCTGCAGCATTTGGACCTCGCTAGAGGACCGAGGCAGAGCTACTGGAGTCCTGGCATTTTTTTAGCCTGTATTTACTATGTTGAGGCAATTGATGTGGTACGGAAACTTCAGAAGTATTTTTTCCTTGTTTGTTTTTCTCCCTGAAACCTAATCCCTGAGTACTGTGGTAAACAAAAATAAACAAAGAATGACTAGCAATAAAACATGAGCAAGAACAAACCAAATATTAATGTAAAAATAGCATTAAAAGAAGCTAAAAATTGAATTTCGCTACAGAAGAATCACAGCATAGAATGTTCTTTTTTGTAATCTTGCAAGTGGATTGTAATTATTCTGTAAGGGATCAGCTTATCCTTAAGAAATGGTATTTTTTTTTTCAGACAGGCATTTGAATGCTTAATAAAACATTTTAGATCACATAGATATTTTCCTCTTCAAATATGTACATTCTTTCTGACAGAGGGCATAAGGTAACATTTTCAAAGCAATTCCGCGAAGTATGAAAGGCAGAACAATTTGCTGGGTGTTGGTAGAACACAAGAACAGTACATCAAGTGGAAAGTTGCTACCATGGGTCACTCTTTACATAAGTATCTTCACCTCCACACTCTGTGCCCCAAAGTATCTTGTAAGCTTCTTTGAAAAGGTAAACACACACACATACACAGGCAGCTTTTGAATTCTTTGTTATTTTTAGATTACATCTACTCATCATTTATCTTTGTTCTACCAGTGATGATTTGTAGATATCCATATTGCCATCCCCACCCCTCACTTGACCTTTCCCCAGTCCCTAAAAATGCCAGATTTTGTGAACGTCAATATCAACAGTACTATCATCCAAACTATTAGACTAAACATACACACCAGTGGAGTGGGACACATATATTCAATCGCTCAGTGTTGGTCATCCAAAGGGGCAATTAAAATCCCTGTGTGGGGGAGGCACCTGAGGGGCTCAGTGGGTAGAGCATCCCCCTCTTGATTCTGGCGCAGGTTGTGATTTCAGGGTCATGGGATCAAGCCCTGCATCGGGCTCCACAGTCAGCAGTGAGTCTGCTTGAAAGTCTCTCCCACTCTGCCCCTCTCTCTATCACTCTCAAATAAGTAAATAAATCTTTAAACAAGTAAATAAAATAAAATCCCTGTATGGTGAACAACTCATTCAGGTAGGTGGGTATTACTCATCTGAGAGAGTAACTCTCCAGAATACAACCACAAAGGAAAAAAAGACTTCCTTAACAGGCAAAACAGATGTCAAAATCCAAGCAATTCCCTTTTAGATGAACCCTTCAGGTTGTTGCTCGAAACCAGTTTGCTTTTTTTGTAAGTTAATTAATGTACTGATTGCATAAAATTATTTTCCCTGGTTTAGATCAGTCTTGTAGTCTATGAATTAAACCTTCATGGTAATGTAACAGCTTTATGGAGATCTGATTCACACAGCATATAGTTCACCCATTTAAAGTATACAATTCAATGCTTTTTAGTACATTCACAGATATGCACAACCATCACCACAATACATTTTAGAACATTTTCATCACCTCAGAAAGAAATGCCATATCCTTTAGCTACCATTCCTCTATTCCCTTCCTCCCAACCCTACCTTAGCCCTAAGCAATCACTCATCTACTTTCTGTCTCTATGTTCTGAGCTTTCATTTGAATGGACTCACATATGATCTTTGTGACTGGATTCTCTCTCTTTGCATAACGTTTTTAAGCTTTATCCATATTGTAGCAGGTATTAGTACCACATTCTTTTTTACAGCCAAATAATATTCCATTGTATGGATATATCATATTTTACTTCTCCATTTGTCAATTGATGGACGTTTAGATTGTTTCCATTTTTTGGCTACTATGAATTAATGCTGTTGTAAACATTCACGTACAAGTTTCCGTATAGACCTGTGTTTTCATCTCTCTTGGATATATATCTGGGAATGGAATTGCTGGGTCATATGTATGGGTCTGTGGATCTGTGTTTAATTATTTGGTGAATTGCCAGACTGTTTTCCAAAGCAACCACACCACGTCACATCCCCCCAAGTGTGTGAGGGTTCCAGTTACTCCACATCTTCATCAACGCTTACAATTGGACTTTAGGACCACACTAATAAGTGTGAAATGGTATCTCATTACGCTTTTCGCTTCCCTTTCTCTGATGGCTATTGATGTCAAGCATGTTCTCATGTGCTTATTGGCCATCTGTATATCTTCCTCGGAGAAATATCAATTCAGATTCTTTGCCCATTTTTTTAAAAATTGGGACAGTTAGATTTACTTCATGCATTACTTCAACAGTTGGCTTTTCAGCTAACAGATAATGAGAAATAACAAATGATAAGTGGGGAGGAGCTCTTAGAGACAGACACACCAGTTATCTTGATGTAACAAGAGATGGAAAAAAATTATAAAAAGCAAACATAAAACCTCAGAAAGCAGAATATTCTCCAGTCCTATAGGATAGAAAGGACAGTTTCACTGGGCCCTGGCTATATCTTGGTGTTACAATATGGAAAATGACCAAAGTTTACTGTAATTACCTTAAGTCTTCTTCACAGGATCATTTCAAATTCTATCTGGCCCTTTACAAAGGCTGGGAGGTCTATAATATAATTTAGGGCTGTAGCAAAGGGAGATTAACATTTGTTACCAGCAGTGTACTCGTAAATGTTCCACAGCCAGGGCTCCAGGGAGAAGACAAGGTCTGATTTGTACTTCCATAGCTGATTTCAAGCTACCAAAGTGATGTTGACTGGCACAAGAACTTTCTGAAAATTTAGCAATTGGTTCACACGCCAGTGGAAGCCAACTTGGACACAATGCAGCACGATGTGTGACTGATGTAAACTAGAAGCCGTGTTAGTCTCTTTACGTACATCACCTCCTTTACTGCTTTCAATGATCTTTAAGAAGGAATAAGTGTGGGGCGCCTGGGTGGCTCAGTGAGTTAAAGCCTCTGCCTTTGACTCAGGTCTTGATCCCAGAGTCCTGGGATCAAGCCCCACATCAGGCTCTCTGCTCAGCGGGGAGCCTGCTTCCTCCTCTCTCTCTGCCTGCCTCTCTGCCTACTTGTGATCTCTGTCTGTCAAATAAATAAAATCTTAAAAAAAAAAAAAAAAAAAAGAAGGAATAAGTGTATCCATCTCCCAGATAAAACAAAGCTCAGAAAGACTGCATAACCTTGATCAGGGAGACAGAGCCAAGAAGTCCATTCTGGTCTTTCCAAAGACTGTGTTCTTCCTGGCACAATAAACTGATCCTTCGTTTTTAAGTTAGTCAAAAACAATTCTTAAATTGGATTAAAAAGCCCTTCCAAAGGGGAGTTAAGCATTATGCTGAGTTTACTCTTTTGGAATACCACAAACCCTAACATCAGTGAGCCAGTGAAGGGTCCTGCAAAGGTATTCAGAACCAGAAGCAGCTCAGTGCAGCTTCACCAGAGACAAATGGATGGAGGCCTGTTATGTGATAAGGCCAAAAGTCAGACAAGAGTTTGCAAACAAAGCTTCCCAGCACTCCAAACAGTGTAGAAAGTGGCTCTGAGTTATCTGGAGACGGTCTCTTCCAGTTTCACATTCAGCAGGAGTTCCTGCCAAGACCAGGCCTTGCCAGGGGTGGGCATGGGACTCTCACCACATCAATTCTGCATGCCCCTGGTTCATGCATTCCCACATGCAAAGTCAGAGCCTTATGGCAAAATGCAGGAAATGCCATTTCAGCATAAAATGACAAAATCCCCCCAACCTGCACTGTGCATCAAAAACCAAGGTAGCACCTGACCACACTTTTGGGAGGCAGGGTAAATATATCCTGAAACTGAACATCACCAGGATTCTATTCAAATAAAACAAATTCTCCACCTAGGAGCTAATGATCACTACACTTAAAAATTTGTAATTAGACAAATTGCACAGAAGGAATCACTTATGCAATCCGTGGCAAGTTTCAACTTCTATTTCCAGCCAGTATCAAAGAGGTGGGTTGATCCACCACAGGGTAACATGTTCCCTTTGCCCTCCCTGGCACCCGCTGTGGAATATATTACTCCATTATGGAAGCTGCTATTGTGTGCCTATTAGGTAAGTAGGATTTGTAATTCAGCAACCAAGCTTTGGTAATTATCTCTATGCCAGCCAAGGCTCAAACCTTACCACATACCAATGTCCAAAAGACTTCAGTTCTCTAAACAACCTGAGAAAGATATCAGTCAAGGCCTTGGAAGGTTTACTTTTAACTTATGGCAAGAACATACAGCTATAGCCTCTCAATATCTTCAAGAAGCTGGGAGTACTAATGCACAATACTCTTCATTGTCTTTTCCTCTGCTCTATATTAAAACCTGAATGAACTGGATAAAAAAAATACAAGCACTTTGCTTTAACCTTTCACCCAACAAAGAATACAATAGACAGTAGCCTCATTCAGAGATCTTTGGTACAAAGCAGAATGCTTTGACACTTAATATTGCCATGATTACAGGCTTAATAGTAGACATGCAGGAGAATAAAGGGAGAAAAGACAAGAAGAAAGCAGGAATGGATGAAATTTGGGGACTGCCCCCCATTCTTTCCTTTCCATAGCCCACATCATTGGCACACATGTCCACCTTCTGCGGATGGCCCCTTAATAACTAAGACTGCTTTTGTGGACATCACAACACTCTATACAGCCTTCAGCATGCCGTGATCTCTTCATTTCCCCTCTATTCCTCTCATGCTCCACTTTGCAGATTAGCAGTGGAATCTCACGTCCTTAGGGCCAGGCTTTTGGTTGTTAAGAAATACAATACAGTAGTCCAATGAGCTAATGGGAAAAGAATAAAGCAGATGGCACCACTCACCCCTTTGCCTCCTATAGGGATGTTCACACTGCTCCCAGAGATGATGGCCATCTTTTATTGACTCGTCCCAAGAGTGATCTCAGAGGTGATGATCCCAGCGCAGACCATAAGAAAAGAAGACACCGTGTCAGGCTTCATCCTTGGCCACTGGGATGGAGATAGTCAAAGTGAGGATGGAGTGACGTGAGATTACATGGCTAGACCCGGCCACACCAGCACGCACCTTTCTCAACAATATGCAGATGGCCAGGGAGAAACCCAGCCAGCCTTCCCCATTGGACTCATTTCCATTTCCATTCCCATCTCTGCGCAGATTAACCACAATCAGCATCTGAGTCACAACACCCAACAAAGAGCACAGCTTGTAGAAAACAATGTTTTAGAATTCAAGCACCAGAAACAGCAGTCTCTAGCAACAATCCTTATCATAACCAAGATGTTGTGAGTTGTGCAACCAACTTCGTGTGGCTGGAAGGTTCTTTTGTTTGTCAGCCAGGTAAAACAAGGGTTGACTCTTTTAAACAATCTCCCTTCCCCTACATACCCATCGTATACAGAATCCCTTCTGAAGCCACTGAAAATCCCTGTCACAGAACAGAGGGATGAGAACCACCCGTTTGTTTCTATATAAACGTATGCTCTCTCTCCAACGATTCTCACTAGCTGCCTTTTCTTTTTCAGACCTCTTGTCAAAGTTTTCACATTCCAGGAAGGCTTTTCCTACAATGGGTCTCCTCTAAATCAAAATGGCTCCAGTCCAAAGGTTGTGCCAAAGAAAAATTCAGCGAGTTGCCAGCAAAGTCTGGCTTTTTGACTGACCTTTTCCTTTCTGTTTTTATTTTTTAATTGTCATGTCTATCCCAGTTAAGTGACAAACATGTGAGGTAGGAATTGCTTTTATCCTTGTGTTTTTACAGCGCTTCAGCAGATGACTCTACTCAATAAATTGAAAATCATTATTATATACAAATGCATATGCTAATGCATGACCTGCGAGCTCGGAAGGCAGTGTGAATAAACAATTGCTGGCAAACCCCATGGCATGGCATTTCAATGAAGTCATCACAGAATCATGGGCAATTATCTTTGCAAACTTAAGGTGAGGTGTCTGTGGGCTGAAAAAGAGAAACGCACACTTGGGTTTTAAAAAGAGAAAGAGGAAAACTCAAAAAGTCAGACTCAACACCTTAACGTGCAGATCCAGAAATACATTACAATCTTACCAACATACACACATATACGCACACAAACACACACACACACACACACACACACACACACACACACAGGCACATGCACGCACATATGCACAGGAACATACCAGGTAAAAAGCGAGGCAGTTTCATTCGAAAAAGAAATC
The DNA here is from genome assembly GCF_002288905.1 of Enhydra lutris kenyoni. Taxonomy (NCBI): domain Eukaryota; kingdom Metazoa; phylum Chordata; class Mammalia; order Carnivora; family Mustelidae; genus Enhydra; species Enhydra lutris. The sequence goes on along the minus strand of NW_019154101.1, from coordinate 32,936,186 downwards.
CTACCACGTCAGTCAAACGCTGTTCCTCAGAAACATGACAAGATTGATGAAACCAAGTAGAAGGCAAATATGAAACAGTTCTACTACTGGTCAGTTTTAAGTTTTGTCTTGCTTGACATTGGGCAATTAAAGAACTAGCTCCTGAAATTATCTTCTCATCAGGTGGACTCATAAGTGTTTAGAAGGCCTTTCTCGGTAAGTAATTATTAATGGTCCAGTGTCAGCCCCGAGATGCATACCTCGTGGGATTCCAAAGCGATTGGTCTTTACCTGATGCTATTTTTAGTAGTGACTGAGATGGTGGTAGAGAATATGGTTATTAAGTTCAGGGATGACATCAAACCGGGTGTGGTACATTCCACTCTGGAAAACTGGATGGAAGTGCAAATGATCTTGATGAGCTGGAGAAGTGGGTGGACATAAACAGATTGAGGTTCTATAGTGTAATTCACATGGGAAGAAAAACAAACCACACAATTGCAGGATTCATTTTGTGATGTCATAAAGAAAATGATCTGGAGGTCACAGTCAACACAAACTATTGGTGTTTCTGCTTTAGCCTCAAAGGCATGATGGATTTAGTAAAAGAAAAACAAGAGGCCTTTCCTTGATGCTCAGAAGATACAGGCTATCCTGGAGTGTTCTGTAGTGTCCTTAGTCCCAAATTTTTACAGTGGGTTATGGAGAATGTATGGCATTTAAGAAGAAATCAAGTTTTTCTTCTTGATTACAAGTTTGAGAAACAGCTCTTAGAGAAAATAACTAAAATAATAAAGCTGTGTAGCCCAGAAAAGGTTGAGGAAGGGACTTAACCATTTTCAAGTCTAGGAAGAAGAAGAAAGATGGAAGGAAATAAGTTTTAATGATATAACCTTCCTAGCAAAAAAAAAAAAAAAGCTGTCCCAAACTGAAGTGCATTACAACTGGAATCAGACATTCGCCACTGAAAATACCAAAGAATGGGCCCTTCTCTGAATCTGGGAACATCTTTATAAGTAGACAGATTAGACCACTACCCATGTGAGAGTAAAAACAAAAGCAAAAATGGTGGTTCCTATTTATCTGTCTTCCCCCCTTTTATTTAAAAGGAAAGTAGTGGGAAGGAGAGAAGGGGAAGAACTGATCACCGTGTTTGGGGATCATCACTTCTCCTCATGAGGCCACGTGGCAACTCAAGCTCCATCACCCATCCATGCTTCTCCAGGTCCCAACACCACATTCATTGTTCATACGCTTTGTCATGTTGTTCCGGGAACTGTCTTCATGGATAATTTTGAGCCCCAAAGGCACTACACAGCACCCAAGCCCTTTGCTGTGTCTGAGTAGAATGCACCTTGATTCTTTAAAATTACACTTTGCTCAAAATAAATAAATTAATTAATTAAATAAAATTACACTTTGCTCACTCCCATCACTGGGCTTTTGCTCAAACCTTGGGCCCTGATCTGGGTGCATAATACCAACCTTTTGTCAACCTCCTAAGAACTTCCTACCTTTCAAGGCCAGATATTAACCCACCTCTCCTGGAGCTTGTCTAACCTCTCCTTGCTACAGCAATTTCTCCTTCCTAGGAACTCAGAGCCTTTATGGACCATCGATGGCATTCAGTAAATACATAATCACACACAGGCTTGTGACATCTCAAATACTCTTCCATCATCTTTAACGTGTACTGCGGGTCTACACTGTATTCCCTCCACTGCAAGCTCTTTGATGGTGAGGATTATGCGTTAAATTGCTTTGTAGCCTCCTAGAGCACCTAACGTAGCAAGTACTATGCTCATGTAGGGACAAAGTTAATATTCATTTCATAAATGAAGGAATGATTAACGAGAATGTCTAGAGTAAATTTGATCTTCATCTAGAAAAGTTGCCTTCTAGGGGCACCTGGGTGACTCAGTGGGTTAAGTGGCTGCCTTCAGCTTAGGTCATGATCCCAGGGTTCTAGAATGGAGCGGTGTTGGGCTCCCTGCTGAGCAGGGAGTCTGCTTCTCCCTCTGGCTCTCCAGTTCATGCTCGCTTGCTCTCTCTCCCTCCCTCTCTCTAACAAATAAAGAAAATCTTAAAAAAAAAAAAAAAAAAAGAAGAAGAAGAAGAAAAGAAAATTGTCTTCTATCTTAGAAAACTATTTTTAAGGGGAGACAATTTCTTGAGAAAATAATAACCAATTAAGAGGAAAATATTTTCTAAATTCTTAGTGGGAAAAGTAAATATTAACATATAAAACCCAATAAAACAGTCACAATGGTTCTTTACATGTAGAAAATATTAAACTGCAGAGTCTCTGAAATTATGTAGATCATAAAAATTATGCAGTTGGTGATATTTTCATCTGAATAAAACATTTCTCATCAGCACATGCAATTGTAAAAGCAAAAAGAAACAGGTGTGTGTGTGTGTGTGTGTGTGTGTGTGTGTGTGCATCTTTTAAGATGATTTGGTCTAATAAAATTTGAACACTTTTATTTTTTTAAGATTAACATTTAATGTGCATTTTACCCCAGCTCACTACAAATGGTATTTCTGACGAGGTATCAGAAGTGGTAGCCATATTTAAAATGTATCTAACCACATCTTAGACTTCAAGTTAGAACCGTGGCTCATTTTACAGAGATCAATATTACATGATAGTCACTAATCTGGATTGCATTTGAACCTATGACCTAGAATCTAAAAGCACCATATCCATAGTACCTTTTCAAAAATCTCAGTGTGCTACTGGGTATTTACTCCAAAGATACAGATGTAGTGAAAAGAAGGGCCATCTGTACCCCAATGTTCATAGCAGCACTGGCCACGGTCGCCAAACTGTGGAAAGAACCAAGATGCCCTTCAACGGACAAATGGATAAGGAAGATGTGGTCCATATACACTATGGAATATTATGCCTCCATCAGAAAGGATGAATACCCAACTTTTGTAGCAACATGGACGGGACTGGAAGAGATTATGCTGAGTGAAATAAGTCAAGCAGAGAGAGTCAATTATCATATTGTTTCACTTATTGTGGAGCATAAGAAATAACATGGAGGACATGGGAAGATGGAGAGGAGAAGGGAGTTGAGGGAAATTGGAGCAGGAGATGAACCATGAGAGACTATGGACTCTGAGAAACAATCTGAGGGTTTTGAAGGGGTGGGGGGTGGGAAGTTGGGCCAGCCTGGTGGTGGGTATTGTGGAGGGCACATATTGCATGGAGCACTGGGTGTGGTGCATAAACAATGAATTCTAATACACTGAAAAGTAATTTATAAAAATAATAATAAATTTTTAAAAAATCTCGGTGTGAAACATTATCAGAGAATGAGCAGACATTGCTGTTCTAAGCACTGTTCAGTTGTTTGTTATCTAAATACTGTTAGATGGCAAGATGTTGAGATCTTTAAAAAATAGCAAGCAGGCATTCTGATGTACATTGGTTGGGAAGGTTGTTTGACACCCAAGTAAAACTTGTTCTGCGCTTGAGTTACGCTTTGAAGTAATTTCCCAGGAACCTATTGCACATAGTAACACAGAATATTCCCCAAATTTCCAAAATAATTCAGGGTGTCCAAAGTTCTTGTAAAAGCAAGTGGAGTAGGTTGGGGGTGGGGAAATGAATTTTGGCATAAACTGTGGGTTTGAGAATCAGTCAAAAATAATAATTTCCTGCCAAAACCTACATTACCTCGTTTCTATCTGAGACTGTAAGAAGTCTGTTTCTATACCAACTCTTACCGGGTTTCCGTTGGCAGCTGGTTACCACCCCCCATAATTCAGTCACATCTGTTTGTCCAGTTGCCCTGGGCGGATGGGGGAGGGGCGGAAGGAGCTTTGTTTTTGACTCTCCTTAGGGCCCTGAGCAGAGCAGTCAGTTGGGTGTGATGGAACCCCTGCATCCAGCCAACTACGGCTGGACAGTGGAAGGGAGTGATTAGGAACCTGGGAATAGAACGAGTACATAGCAACAGTACTTCTTGGTGGTGGTGCTTTACCTAGTCAGAGTATGCAGGAAAGGGATTTTCACTCTACTGGTCTGAGATTTGATGTCTTCAGTAAGGAGCAAGTTATAAATTCAGAGGCGAAGGGCTGGGGAAGGTTCTAATCCTTTCTGCCAGAAGCCAGCAGAAGATTCCATTGAAAAGGGTGACAGCTGAGAAGCTGGCTTCAGGGACCTGCCATCCGCACGCTTACCAGCTGGTGACTTCGTATCTTGACGCAACTCAGCCTCTCTTCACCTTAGGCTTGCCACCTAAAAATAATCTTTACCTCAGGCTGACATGAGAATTAAGCGAAATAATATTTGTACAGTGTTTATCACAGCACCTAGGACATACTAACTTCTCAACTAATTGGGCCTTGTGGGACTATCACTGTTATTTGGTATGAAGAAGCTCATAAAACACCCAGGGCAAAAGAGATAAAGGGCACTGAAGCCACATGCGCGGAGGCAAGGCCTGAAATGAAGGATCTCTCTAACCAGGTGTCTGGATAAACGGAACAGAGGTTCTGAGCTAGCGGCAGGGGCCCATCTTTTATCTGTTTTCCCAGCACCTCTGGTGATGCCCTCGACCCAGGAGCATCATTTTTTTTTTAAGTATTTCCTAAATAAACTGTACAAAAGAGCAGGGTAAAAGCAACAGGAGCAGAAGCAGTATCTTGAAGTATCTGAGGGACTAGATAAAAGCAATTATAGGGTGCCTTGGTGGCTCAGTGGATTAAGCCTCTGCCTCCAACTCAGGTCATGATCTCAGAGTCCTGGGATCAAGTCCCGCATCAGGCTCTCTACTCGGCAGAGAGCCTGCTTCTTCCTCTCTCTGCCTGCCTCTCTGACTACTTGTGATCTCTCTGTGAAATAAATAAATAAAATGTTGAAAAAAAAAAGGCAATTATAAGCAAAAATTCCAGAAACTTCTCTTCGATATTCATTCTCTTCAGGTGCAGTAACTTGACGCTTTTTTTCCTTCTCTTTCCTACTCTCCTCATCTTATGGTTGAGATTCATGCCCTCCAAAAATCTCCACCAGATGGAATTCATGACAACAACTGCCAAGCAAGCATGCTTTCATGCCTTTTTCATTCCACATTTGCGAGCAGGTCAGAATGTGACAGACACAGGGCTAGGTACCTAAAAATTGTGACCCATTTCAGGGATTCTTCTTGCTCATTCAAGGAGTGTTCCCACAGATGAGAGAAACCACAGGCCATGAGGAGGAAATGGGACAAACCCATCAACTGCTCTCTAAATACCCTTTCTTCGGGGCCTGGTAGCACATCAGACCTGCTTTTGCTCTTTGCCATTGGTGTCATTTCCTGGTCGTTGACCGAAGTGAAAGAAGAGGAGGAAGTAGATGATTTGGGGGGTCTTTTACCAGCAAAAAAGTTAGGGATGTGCCTCATAAGTTCTTCTGATGGGAAATATATCGTTCCTGTTTGCATTCCATTTCCAGTGTTTCCTCTCAAATTTCAGTCCTTTAGGTGCTGAGGATTTAGGAAGACTGGCTGCAATTGAGCCAAGAAGATACAGAATAATTATGAGGTCAGAAGAAGTTATGCTTTGTTTTCTAATTGAGTCACATACAAACACAGAATTTTCCCCCAAGTTCCCAAAATATTTTGTGTGCGACTGACACTCTTCAAAAAAAATTAATCCTGGGCATCCCCTCAAAATTTTTCAAAGCCAGAATGCTAGTTAGAAGATTTTAGGTCCAGGAGCTATTACAAAAACAGTGACCCAAAAGCTTAAGGATCAGTTACCTTTCAAATAAAATCATAATTTGGCATTTAGTATCAGACATATTAATTTCAACAAACAGTAGTGTGACACTTATCAGAATATAAAAGCAATTTCAGACTTGGAAATACATGTTAAATAAATAGTACAGAGGGATGTTACAAAAAGTTTTATGAATTTTCCACCTGAAAGCTATGGCAATTCCAAAATTATGCTTAATCCAATTGCCATTTATTACAGTAGCACAGAGTGACTGGAAATCAGAGAGGAATAGGATGCAGTTCTTGCCTCACAGAGCTCCAACTTACCCTCACCGTGCAAGGCAAGAAAATAAGCAAGCAAATTGGTATAATACAAAGCAGCTCATGCTTATTGTTGGCAATCCTCCCAGAATGATCTCCTAATCCGATCTGGGGAAAATTGGGGGAAGCTTCTCTAAAGAATATGCATTAATAAAATCCTGAAAGACAAAGAGGAATTTTCCAGGTGGGGACATGGCAGAAAGAGAGCAATGGCAGAAACCATCATGGAACTCAAGGCTGTTTGGCAAAGCTGGAATGAAGTATCCATACTATGCGGGTGGCAGGGAAGGAGAGTGGGTAAGAAAAAACTGGAAAGTAGGTGAAGGTGGAGACACTGAAAGTTCTGGAGTGACAGACAGGGTGGAAATATATCCTGTATTGCCCAGGTGAACCCAGTTTATATCTGTAACCTCAAGGTAATCATTAACAGTGCCCCCTTGCATGCTGAAAAGTGTTGCGAATTGAATGAGTTTTGTGGTCTTCCTTGTGACTGACCCTAGAGATCCAAATATAAGTAAAACCTGATCCCTTGTCCTCCAAGAGCTCACAGGAATGGAAGAAGAAGACCCAGAAAAAACTAATTCTAATACAAATTAAAAGATAATATGCTATAAGAATGAGTAAACACTCCCACAAGTGAAAACATTTGAGCAGAGCTCTGGAGGACAGGTAGAAATTATACAGGAATGCAACACCATTCTAGGTATAAAAGGTCATGTCATGTGGCAGAAAGGCAAGTATCCAAATTGTTTGGAAGGGGAAGGACCTCCAAAGCCCTGAAAAGTTAGCCTTGAAGACAAGTTGTTAAGGGCCTTTGAACACCACATCAAGAAATTTGGAGTTGAAAATGGCAGCCATGAGGAGCCCTCAAAGATTTCTAATCAGGGAACTGATGGAATCCAATTTGGCTTTTGAATCAAAAATTCTAGCTTCTCCTTGGAGGATGAAGTAGAATGAGGAGATAACGGCTGCACTTCAGATGGGATGGAATTTGATGCTGCAAATTTCAAAGCCTGATTGCGGTCTTCTATGAAGCTTGATTACTCTGATTTGGAAGTCCAGAAATGAAGAAAAGAGTAGCCTTATCTATAAATGATGGTAAGCAAGGAAAGGAAGAATATTTACAATCCTAGGAAGAAGTGTCAGCCAAACAGTACAAGGGATTGAGGAGATATTACAAAAGATTTGATGAGTTTACTACTCCAAAGGTTATGGCAATGTTTACACACTATAAATTTTATAATAAGTCACAAGACCAAATGAGTCCATGGAAAGGTTTGTGACAGAGCCAGAACTACTAATGAAGGAACTTTTGCCTTCACTGGAAGGGATGAAATCATTTATAATAATGGTGCATTCTAAACCGAGTCTGAAAGAGCTGGCAAATTGGGAATTTGGGTTTTATTTTGATAAAGTAGCCTGCTGGCTGTTTTCATAACCAAAATAGACTGGCCAGAAGCCATAGGAAAGAGAGGAAAACTCATTTGTCTCCTTTACTCTCTTATCTTTTATTATTTCTTTCTTTTATTTTGGAAGATGGTAACAATGAAATTTTTTAAACGAACATCAGTTCAACTCAATAAGCTATATTAAATCTAACGGTCAGCAGATGGCAGATAAAGAAACCAGATCACTCTCACATCCAATTGTCAATGGAAAGGTTTAAAAAAATGTTCAACAGAGAAGTCATATTTGCCTAATAATAAGATAATTTCCTAAGCTTTCTGGAAAGGAGATTCTATACAGATAAGAAGGTTGTGGGCTTCATGAGTCCATTAACAAAAGCACAGACTTTCCCATATTTGTACCATGATGGATAACATTTATTAGGAGTTTTCCCCTATGATTCCAATCTTTGAGAAATTTCTTCTCTGAAATTAGCTGTATTTAAGTAGCAGATAACTTACTTTCGCGTTGTTCTATTAATTACCCATAGCCTTTCCTGCCCATCAAAGTTTCTGATTATTAAAAGAAAATCTCTGTCACCATACCAAATTGATACGATTTTAGCCAAAAGCAAAGAAACTTGACATTTTATTTTTTAGCCTATAGGGACTTATCTCAGCTTAATGTAATGGTTTCTGTTAGCTTTTTTGAAATACTGAAAATAGCTCAAGGTGTCCATTACAATCTTTAAGGACCCTGAGGGATGTAGAAGCCTTTCACGGGAACGTTCACGCCAGAGAACATACTTTCAGAGGGTGATTAAGAATAAGCAAACCTTGTATGCATTAAATTCCCCCATCTCCCATCCATTCCTTCTTTTTTTTTTTTTTTTTAAGATTATTCATTTATTTATTTGAGAGAGAGAGAGAGCAAGATTGGGGGGAGGAGCAGAAGGAGAGGGAGAAGCAGACTTCCCACTGAGCAGGGAACCCAATGCGGGGCTTACCCCAGGGACCCCAGGATCATGACCTGAGCCTAAGGCAGATGCTTAACCACCCAGGCACCCCGTGGTTCATTCATTCCTATATTCACCTCATTTGACAAGAATTTATTTAGCACCATTAGTCATGTATTAAGCATTGAAGAAGCAATGGGGGGATACAAAGACTGGATTCTGGATTCTCTGCCCTCAAAAAGCTCACAGTCTAGTCAGGGAAATAGAGATGCGAACAAACCCAATGCAATTTAACAAGAACTTCACAGCACACACTCATTCAGCACTATGGCTGCAGAGGCATTGTTTCTTAACACTGCCCTGGGGAGCCTTGGAAGTTTTCCAGAGAAGTTAACAAGTGAGCAGAGACGTTACAGTGGAAAAGGAGCCAGCTAGTTGAACAAATGGGATAGGCCTTTCCAGGAAGTGGGAACAGGACATAAAAAGCCCTAAGTCATGGAAAAGAATAAATGGGATGTACAGAAACAACTAGCAGTTCAGCAGGAGAGGCAGTGTAGTGTAGTGGTTAAACCCGCAGACTGAGACATCAGACCATGTAGAAGGGACTCTGGACTCCACCACTTAGAAGCCGAGGACTTCACATGAGTTTGTTCACCTCTCTAGGTCTCTGTTTTCCCACCTGTAAAATAGGAACACCCCCTTCTCAGAGTCCTTAAGAAGATCAAAGTGCACTGTAAAACATCTGCTCCATGCTTGGAGCTTGGTAACTTGTGCTTACACAGTTGCTCTTAAAGAGCATACTGTCTGTGGGAGAGTGAAGGTGGCAAGATGGCGGGAGCCAGTGCCCAAAGGGTTTCTCCGCCATACTAAAAAGGTGGCCCTGCCTTCTGCGGGTCCTTGAAGAATTTTAAGTGGGGAGTTAAGAAGTGATGTGATACGATTTAGAGAGATCACTTTAGCTGTGTGGGATGGAGTTAGGAAATAGGAGACTGAAGGCATAAGGCCAACTAGGGGATGATTGCGACGACACCAGTGGCACTTAGTATCACTAAGTGGTAATAGTTATAACTGTGACTGGCAAGTTGAATCTGCTAAGGATAGAAAAATATTAGTTTCGTTCAGTCACACCAGGTCTACAATATTCTGTGAGAACTTCTCTTCCTGAAGTGTTTGTTTTTCTCCTTAGAGCAACAAAGCATCTTTTGAATTGGCATAGCAACCAATGTGGGAATTTTGTTGTCAGCTCCACGCTAGGGAATGTATAGAAAGCCCTTTTCTAAAGAGTTCCACACCTGTAAAAAGCTTCTTTGCCTTAAACGTGATGACTTAACTAATGGGATAAATAAACCCTCTTTGAAATGCAGAAGCAGCTTAGAAGGAGCCTCTAGGAAGTCGTATTTGATATGCACAAGCATCTTGAAAAATAGTTTCCCTCTCCCAGTCCCCACTTGGGGATCTTTGGAAGACAATTCTTCAAGCCAGGCAAGAACACCAGCAGAGCTAGGTCTTCACAGCTTGGTCTCCACCCCCCAGCAGCTGGGCTTTAAGAAGAGTACATATTGTAAACTGCCTTTTGCCAGAAGTCTCCGACTTCAGGCTAATGCAAGGCCACCAAGGGAGATGGGGAGCTTGGGAAGTGTAAGTGAGAAAAAGGAGACCACCAGAGCTAGGGAATCTTGAGGAGATGATGCCGAAGGGATTCTGTCCACCAGGAATATAACTCTACCGTCAGTTGTCCCACTCCTCTAAAAAGGTGTACTATAAAAAAATTTTCTGGATAGATACTTAGAAAGGGAAAGCTAAAACAGCTTTAAATAAAAGTTCTTAGGTAAGTGGGTGGGGAAATGAGAAAGTGTTTGGGAAAAAAAGGAAAGGACCCTTAGAGCTGAAAGCAAAGTGCCATATTTGAAACTAGTATGTTTTGCCCAAATGGTTTCTTCACAGCCTCTTAATAACAGCTTTTTTCCCCTACTGAAGACCACCCAGATGTGATAATTTGGTGTTGGACTGGTCTTACTGGCATTTAGAAAGGCAGCTGCCTGCAGCCCGGGGCGTTAGAAGCAACTCCCAGCACAACTCTAGTCAAATGGAAGTTCAAGGAACGCGGTGTCGCAATCACCACTGCCGGGATAGTCCTGCATTTTTCACCCCAGTCTGCGCTGGAGGCCTTGGAAACTCCTTCCAAAAAGCAGTGGAAGAAAAAAAATCCTACAATATCAACTTTAGGAAAACAGCATTTTTTGTTTCTTTTCCTTTTTAATGTCTGTATTTTCCATGAAAGTTACTTATTTACAATGGAAAGTTAATTTTCCTATAATTTTACTCTTCTATAATGTGTTTACATCCGTTGCTTTCACCACAATCGTACAGAATATATTAGAAATCAGCTGTAAATTGGTTGCACTGTTACAATATAACCTCCCCCTTGGTCTTCCACCAAACTTCAGTAAAACTTACTCTACATGGAAAAGAAAAAAAAAAGTCATACCCCTATATAAACATCAGAGGTACACAGATTCCATGGATGCCACTGCCCTCAAAAGCAGATGTAGAAATACGGCTGAGGAACTGTCACTGACAGAAAAATAGTCATTGATGATTCTAATAAATGTGAAAAAGAAGAAATGGATTATTCAAGTGCAAAAGTAAGCGCTCTGTGCAAAGTTTTGATTTTTGACACAGGAAACAAGAAACAAAACACACAGAGAGAAATACTCATGAATGGTTCAATCTGGAAGTATAAATAGGAGCTTTATTGAGAGAAACAAACATGTCAGTGGGTCATAGGGCAGATGAAGAGATATGGGTTAAGGAGTAAAATTCAGATGTCTTGCATTATTGTTATTTCCAAAGTAAATATTGATAGTGGATTTTTTAAAGTACAGAACATGAAAATCTAGTCCCCATGGAAATGTTCTTTATGTGCTGTAGAGTCTGTGTGTGTGTGTGTGTGTGTGTGTTATGCAAAGCACAAAGAGCCAGCATGGTTCTCTCTCACAAGAATTTTCAATCTAAAATGTAGCAGGACAAGAATAAAGAGGCCTACACTATAAAACTATGGGAGAAATATTCTGTACTATATCATGGAAGAAGGCTATTAAAGACTTTCTTTGATTAATATATCAGAAGTTAGTGTGCCATGTTGAATAAACAATCAGAACATAAAAATTCACCTCTCAGCCAGAGTTGTCCATCAAAGAGACATCTATAATGGACAAAAAATTTATCATAGCTTTATTTTTTTTAATAAAACTATTCTCTAGTATTTTCTCACGTCATTCAATATTTCTTGTAGGATAACTTACATGATAAATTTCTTTTAGAGGTAAGAATAACAAAACAAAAAAAAAGTGTATCTTTCCTAATGAACTAGTAGTTCTTTCCTTATTTGACAATGAAAGGCCTGTAACACAACCTTTTCTCCCTTTGCCTTGGCTACCAGGAAGCTCTTTTCTCATTTGCTTCCCCTAGGGTTTACTGATATCATTATCCATTGTTCTTCTTCCTCTGATGTTTATCTTTCACTGTTTTATTTTTGTGTTAAAATTCTTCTGTCTTATTGTATCCTTTGAAAGCTGCTCTTTCATTCCAAGTCAGAAGGGAAGGTGGAAGGTAGAAAGAAGAAGAATGAGTATTTTGTTTTGTTCCACTCAGGATAATGCTGATTATTGTCCTTTCCTCAAAGTGAAGAAAAGGAAGATGAAAGGCCAAAGAATTCTGGAGCAGTTTTTCTGCAATTGGAGAAACAAGAAAACATCCCTGGCTTTGCAAAACTTAACTTTGGTCTGGAGTCATATTCTACCCCACCGTCCTTTTTAAAAATAATAAACGATAATAGAAAGCCTTCTGACCGTGGAATCGGGCAGTCTTCGTCTGACACTCCAGCTCCGCTACTTGGCAGCTCAGTGACTTCAGGCAAACCACTTTGCTCTCTGGGCCTCTGGTAAGAATACCTTTCTAGCAGGGTTGATATTGAAATTAAATAAATTGAAATTGAATAATATTGAAATTAAATGTAGATGGAAGCACATGGCATAGTATATGGCACGTAAGGGACACTCAGCAACTAAGTCGGTCTCCTTTTTTCCTTCCTTTTACTTCTCCCAAGGGCACACTCTTTTTCAATTTCTAAGTCATCAGACACAGTGTTGTCTAAGGAGAAGAATCCAGTGTGGCAGCTGATAACAGCCAACAGCCAGCACTAAAGACCTTTTTTATTCATTTTTTCTCCCTTAGTGCCTGTGTGAGGTGTTTGTTTGTTTGTTTGTTTGTTTTGTAGGGGAGGGGAGGTGGGGGGGAGGGGTCTGTAGCCAATAGAGTGAATTAATAGTCAACTTTCCTATTCTTATTACATAAAATAATATATAAAGGCCAATTAAAATGGCAACCTGAGCTTCCCGTTGTTACCAACATTCGCTGAAATAAATTAAGTCAAAAGCAAAAACAATTGAACTTTTTAAATAACCTGTACAGCCTTATGGCCTATAGGGTTAAGGTTCAGATGTATTGAAGGGCACTGGAAAGTTTATCTTACTACCTTGGCTAACTTGTAGGAGTCTGGAGCACTTCCAGTGAGGTATCACTAGTTTGGTGGCTAATGTGGTAGCCACATTGGGCCCAAGATACCCTAGCATTAATGGCATCAGAAGCAAAGGGTGCAGTCTTCATGGAGAATGAGCTGTGGGCAGCGGTCACCATGTTTTAGAATGTAATGTGATGAGCCCTGAGTGTTAGAGGCAACTGATGAATTACTGAACTCTACATCTGAAACTAATGATGTTTCAAGTACAGAAACTCAATTTTTTTAAGTGCTTCACAGACTCTGTGGTCTGACACATCCCAACCAAGATTCAGTTAAAATATATATTCATGTCTAAATTTATTAAATTCTAATGGGAAAGGGACATGCTTTTTCCGTGGCTGAAATACTTAGATCCACCAAGTAGAATGTCTTTCTGCAGTTATCACCCTATTCTGATTCTTTTTTTAACATATCTTACAATTTTATTTCTCAATTACACATCAATAAAGCTGAAAAAAATACAATATTCTAAGAAACATTTTGTATATATACATAGACCGAGCTAGCTCATTTCTTTTAACTGCTTTATAGTTTTCTGTAGTATGGCTACAGCATATTTTATGCATTCCCTTCCTGTACATATGCACAAGAGAGTCTCTAAAGTATACATCTTGAGGTAGAATTTCTAGTTTGTAGGGTGTGGGACTTCTGATATGACTGTACCAGTCCACACTCCACCAGCAACGCTTATGTTTACTTGCCCACATTTTCGCCCACGTATTTCTGAACAACAAATGTATTAAACTTTTTAATTTTTCCAAACTCATGAAAGTGAAACTAAATCTCATTAATATTTTTTTCTGAGTTTTCCAGATTACGAGTAAATGTGAGCATCATCTCATATATTTATTAATCATTGGATTCCCTGTGGCTTACTGGGAATTTCTTGTTCATTTTTTTGCCCACTTTCCTACTGGGTGTTTTTGGTTTTGTTTTTATTATTAATTTGATAACATTTCTTAAATATATTTTTACATATTTTGCATATTTACATATTTTAGATAGTTTAGGTAATAATCCTTTTCCTATTGTCTGTGTTACAAATAAACTGTTCTAGTCTGCTATTTGTCTTTCAACATTATCTCATTTATCATTCAGAAAACTAAATTTTAACATAATCAAAGTCATCAATCTTTTCCCATGTAATTTATGCTTTTTATATGTTGCTTAAGTTTTTCCCCTACCCTAAAATCTTAAAAATATTCCTTATATTTTCTTCTAGTTGTTCTAATTCTTTTTTTTTTTAAGATTTTATTTTTTTATTTGTGAGAGAGACAGTAAGAGAGAGCATGAGAAGGGAAAAGGTCAGAGGGAGAAGCAGACTCCCAGTGGAGCCGGGAGCCCGATGCAGGGCTCAATCCCAGGACTCCAGGATCAAGACCTGAGCCGAAGGCAGTTGCTTAAGCAACTGAGCCACCCAGATGCCCTAGTTCTAATTCTTAAAAGTTAAATTATTTATCAGAAATCTTACTGATAGACAAAGAATCAGCACAGGGAAAAGAATGATCATAGGAGATAGTTGACAGACACTATGGTAGAACTACTGAGTAAACTTTCCCACACAGTGGACGACACTTCTCAAGGAACCAAAATTTGTGGGTTTTGTCCAGGCAGCTAAAGACAGCCAAATTTTTACTCTTTAGATTCTATTTCATCTAGATGTTATGCTGACCTTCAGTTAAACCTCTTTTCTTCAGACTCATTAGACCTCAGGTTTCATAGTTGATTCTAATCATTTATGCAACTCGTTGGCTTTCCCAAAGTGGCATCATTGCTCTATTGTCCTAGGAGGGCCTCCCTGAGATTCATAGCCTGCTCAGCATTGACTAGACGTGACTCCTATTCTCTCCAGCGAAATGTGTATAAATAATCTCTTGAGGTATTTCTCTAGATAGCTAATCTCACGCAATATGTGTGGTCCTTCCTAGTTTCACTCACTTTCATGTCTACTTACACCTTAAAATTCCAGTGATGCCTTACCACACTCTATGTGCTGAGAATTAAAAGAATTTTATAGTAAAAAAGGGAGTTTGGAAAGAACAGTGATCAAGTGGTCACTCTGGCACCGATAAAGGGACGCAATTGAGTTAAGAGAAATGCTTGGTTAACTTGTCAATATATTCCATATTGGGCATTTTTCTTTCTCAGATTCTATTTGTCCACTGAGCAGTCTTTGCTTGAGTCAGAACTGTAAGCTTGCCTCTAGGTGTTCCAGAATCCTAGTTGTAGATCCTGATTTCCACCTTCTTGAGCACCATGTTTGCTTCTGGCTTTTTCCAAACCAGTGCTTCTGCCTACTATAAATGTTTCTCATAAAATAATCTGAATGCAGAATATCAAGATGCTATCAGTGGATTAATTTTATACCTCTGTCTGAACGGGGTCCCTGCTGCTTCATCAGCCTCAGAGGACACTCCTGGCCACCAGCATGACTTACACATATGCACTGCCCCAGTTCTGATAGGGATTTGGCTTTCTAAAGATTTCTGAGAACTAAGAATACTGGCAGTGTCACAACGGCCATCTTTGGTCCATATGTGAGGAAAGGGTTCAGCTGCATGGAGGCTTTCTCTAATGCCAGCTGTTCTCTTCAGGTTTGTCATGAAGGCATACACAACAGGGCATGAATTCCACAAGATGGTTCTTACGATCTTGTACACTCTTTCCTGGCTCTTGAGTCTCTGTGTCTTGGGCAAGTCATTTCAACTTCCTTAGCCTGAATGTCTATATTCTCTAGATGAAATGGGATGGATTAGATGGTTTTCATGGGCCCTCCCACCTGTCACTTCCTATGATTCCATGAACCTTATGAGTTTACTTCAGGTTTCATTATAAGCATTCAAGGTGTGGCAAGAATCAAGCACATTTCTGCATGTGGCTTGTGAAATCTTTCCCATTATTTTGTCATCACATTTTGTATACCAACTACTAGATAAACTAGTCAAGGACTATTTTTACTGAGATACAGTTGACATATAACATTACATTAGTTTCAGGTGTACCACATAATGATTTGATATAAGGATTTGATATATGTATACATTGCAAAATGATCACCACAGTAAGTCTCGTTAACATTCATAAACACACACAGCTACACATTTTTTCTTGCTATGAGAACTTTCAGGATGTATTTTTTTTAGCAACCTTCAAATACACTATACAGTATTATTAATCACAGTCACCATGCTGTACATTATAACCCCAGGATTTATTTATTTTGTAACTAGAAATTTGTAACTTTTGACTACCTTCACCCAATCCACCCACCCTCCACCCCCTGCCTCTGGCAACCACCAATCTGTTCTCTTTATCTATGAGTTTAGGGTTTTTTGTTTTGTTTTGTTTTGAGTTTTGTTTTGTTTAGTTTCCACATATAAGTGAGATCAAACAGTACATTTCTTTCTCTGTCTGACATGTTTGACTCAGCATAATACCCTCAAGGTTCATCCATGTTGTCGCAAATGGCAAGATTTCCTTCTTTTTTTATGGCAGAATAACATTCCAACGTATGCATATGTATACCACATCTTCTTTACCCATTCATCCATTGTGAGACCCTTGGATAAAGATTTTTGAAAATGTTGGTAACTTGATGCATCTAAAGAAAACTGAAAACTTTCTGGCTCTAGCTGCCTGGGCTCTTTCAATTTTAGAAGCATAGCTACATCAAGGGGAATCACTACCATTATGATTCAGTTGTACAAGATGGGGTCTAACAGAGAACCACCAATGGTGATCAGAGAATAACAGATCGCGGCCCAGACCCAAACCTCAGTGAACCTCTGCAGCATTTAAGCATCATCAGTGACTGTAAGAGTCCCTTCCCAAAGAGTTTTGTAAAGCCAAGTTATCCCATTTGCCGTTTACCAAATTAGTGTATACCTGAACATAGTTTCTGCCTGTCATTGAATTATAGGTCTATATGTGGACAAATAAGACCTTCGCTGATCTTTTGGTGAAACCGCTTTTACTTCCTGAGAATAGTTTTACTTATCAAAATCACTCCTCCTCTGGATTAATGTCCCTCTCTCAGCCAAGTACAGTAAAAAGGGGATAGGTTTGGGTATCATTCAAAGCTTGTTTGGAAATCACACTGTGCCAGGATTTAGGACACAAAGGAAAATAAGTTCTGGTCCCCAGGCTGGAGGAGAGTGTGGTGCAGTAGTGTGAGTAAAGGGATGACACGCAGGAAAACTGCTTTCTGTCAGAACTGGCTGAATGAGTTTCGTTTTGTGGGTTCCAATCTTGCAGCTTGTATCTGATCGCCTTAGATCTCAGAGAGCAGAGCTCATCCAGCCTCATGAGCTCTGGACTTCTTTCCTTATGTCTGCACTTTTTTTTGTCTCTCTCCTTTTCAAGGAAGCTCCCTGCTAAGCTTGAAAGTCCATGGAAACCACAACTTTTTGGTGTTATGATGCTCTGGAAATTATGCCTCAATTCCTACTTCATAGAGAGCATCACGGTGCCCCACTGCTGCACCAGATAGCAGGGGCGTACCCCAGCGTACTGCTCACAGGTTCTTCTGTGGGACCCACTTTTATAATAGCCTCTTAAAGGTAGAGGAGCCCCTCCCTCCAGGCAGAGAACTGATTTTTGCTCAGAATTCTCTTCCTCCTGATGATACGGCGAGACATTCACAAAGCCAACAAAAAAAAAACATAGGAACAGAGGCCTAAAGAGGAGAGTTTAAATTCTGGGGGTGGGAGGAGGGGGCATTTGGAATCTTGAAAAGGGAGTGAACACCAGAAGGACTGAAAACATTGTGACAACATAAATAATAATTTTTTATTAGATCCTTCTAAATTATTAAGCATAGATTAGCTATTATATAGAGAACACTTTTAGAGGGTCCAGAGAGTAGCCAATTAGAAAACTGATAAACATTTTCAATTTTTTTTAAAGGAAGTTTTAAATTAAATCTCAATTGCTTAGCTGTAATGGTGAAAAGAATTAAAATGTTTAGGTTTGTGATCACCCCCTCTGCATCCGGTAGTGTTTTTGCACTGGGGATACAGTGTTGTGACACTGGGATGAGATAGAAGTATGGTTCCTCCCCTCATGAGGACAGTAATCAAAGAGTGCACAAAATAAATGTATAACTCCATTTTGTCAGAAGGGCCACAAAGGAAAATCACAAGGCATTACACGTAATAGGAGCAATAATGGGAGGCCTCTGCTGTCTAGGACAAAATCACCATAAAGCCTTATAGAATGGGAAGGCATTGTAAGAGGTCATTAAGTAGGATCCTGATGGTTCAGAACATCAGCTCATTTCAACTGACCCATTATAGTTATAGTTCAGAGATAACAGGAAGGGAGAAAGACCCTTTGCACCTGTATCTTTCCTTTGGTCATGACACCAGAAAGTCTTCAGCTCAGCTGGTCCATCCACCTAGAGCTGTACTGGCTCCCAGTATAGACCAGAAAAGATTGATGAAGTGCAATTTATTAATTTACAACAAGGATATGCCCTCCCAGTGCCTGGAATTCTTACAACTACTAATTCTCAAAGGACCCTTTGAAGCCTCTGAAGACCTCCGAAGCGGGGGCTTTCCTGTTGAAGATGCTGATCTTCTCTTGCACATGTTCATGCTCCTTTATTGCACTTCCGGACGATAATCTTCTCTCCAAGTTCTGAGGGTGCTTCTCTGGTGCCCCTGCATAATGATTCCACAGTCTAGGCTGCATATCTAACAAGCTTAGAAGTCCTTGCTCCTTACAAATTAATGGTGTAAACAAGATTGTTTAAAATATTTAAAGAACTAAAGTACCTACAAGCACTCCAAAAATACCACTTGAAACACAAATAGTTGACACACTAACATAAATCATTCTTATCTAGTTATTACACAGACATTTGAATGAATGGAAGAAGGAATAAATGAATCAACAAGCAAAAGAAGACTGAACTCCCAGACAACTTTGGGGTCATGTATTTATTTGATATAGGAAAAAAATCCGTTTTTTTTTGTTTGTTTGTTTAAATTCCAGTGTAGTTATCACACAATGTTATATTAGTTGCAAGGGTACAATATAGTGATTCAACAATTCTATACATTACTCAGTATTCATTGTGATAAGTGTACTCTTAAGGTCCTTCACCTGTTTTACCCATCCCCCCACCCACCTCCTGTCTCATAACCATCTATTTATTTTCTATAGTTTTCTGTAGTTAAGAGTCTGTTTTTTTCCTTTGTTCATTTGTTTTGTTTCCTAAATTCCACATATGAGTGAAATCATATGGTATTTGTCTTTCTCTGACTGGTTTTTTTTTTTTTTTTAGGATTTTATTAATTCACTTGACAGAGAGAGAGCAAAAGCAGGCGGAGTGACAGGCAGAAGGAGAGGCAGAAGCAGGCTTCCCACTGAGCAAAGAGCCTGACATGAGGCTTGATCCCGGGATCCTGGAATCATGACCTGAGCCAAAGGCAGCCGCTTAACTGACTGAGTCACCTGGATGCCCCTGACTAGATTATTTTACTTAACATTCTACTCTCTAGATCCAGACATGTTGTTGTAAAAGGCAAGATATTTTTCTTTTTCATGGCTGAATAATATTTATATATATATATATATATATATATATGTACACACACACACACACACACACACACATCTTCATTATCCATTCACCTACCAATGGATAGTTGGGCTGCTTCCATAATTTGGCTATTGTAAATAATGCCACAATAAACATAATTTCTTCAAATTAGTGTTTTTGTATTCTCTGGGTAAATACCCAGTAGTGCAGTTTCTGGATTATAGGGTAGTTCTACTTTTAATTTTTAAGGAACTTCCATACCATCTCCCACAGTGGCCACACCAGTTCCCATTTCCACTAATAGTGCACGAGGGTCCTTTTCTCTCCACATCCTCACTAACACTTGTTGTTTCTTGAAGATCCATATTTTTAAAAGAAAATGGCTGACTTTCCCACTTCCCAGTAGTTTAAACTCTCCACTCCCTCTCCTGCCTCAGCCACGGATCCAAATTATTTACTACAATCAATCATTATGTGATCCAAAGTACTTTTGATATTAAAGCTGGATACTACCAAAACTAGTTTGTTTGTTTGTTTGTTTGTTTGTTTCAACTGGAGTTCAGGAAAGCCTCATACTATTTAAAGTATCGGGGTGGGGGCGGGAATTCTCTTTTCCTCTTCAAGAACTCTTTATATTTTCATTTTGTCAGTAATTTTTAACAAATTATTGCAAGCATATTTTGTATAATCCAAATGATCATCTTTTAAATTTGGATTTGTGATTACAACTGTGGTGGTGTCAAGCCTTATTATTTTAAACATTAAACACTAGAAAGAAAAGAATAGAGGTGGTTTTAAAATGTAAGTGATACATTCACACCATGTGGAAACCAAGTGAAATCATGGTGCCTTTACACACGTTTTTGCAGCAGTTCAAAAAGAGAATCTCATTGCACAGCATGCTACAGCATCAGAAGGCCAAACTTGGTAGAAAAAAAAAAAAAAGTATTCTTGTTGCTAGATTTGCAAGCAATGATTTGATTTTGACAAAAATCCGCCATTAAATGCTGTTAATTTTAATTTTTATGGGCTCTCCAGTTTTATTTTTTGTTTAGCATGTAAATAAGTTCTAGTATTACACTTGTACAGGAGCTATAAACACAAGGATGTCACATATTGTTCTCTATTTTTACATACTTAAGAAATAAAAATAATTTAAGTAAGCACTTAAAGCCTTAGAGATGTTTTTCTCTTGAAAGGGGTCCATATATTACTTTTGAGAAACAGTATTTTAAACCAGCAATTTTCAATATTTCTGTCCTATGAGTCCTCTTCCCTATTATTTCATGAGCCACTTAAGCATCTTTTAGTCATTTAAAAACATTTTCATACGCTACATAAAAAGAAGAGAATTCACAGAAACTATTATGTGTTAAATAAGTATATTATTGAAGTATATTTTGTGGAATTTATTTTAAGCTGATCTTTAATAATATTTGCTACATAAAAATATACGAACAAAATATTTTTGTTTTATGTCATGGACTTCTATTGCATGAGTTCTTTAGAATCCATTATTAAGGAGGGGCTCCCGGGTGGTGCAGTTGGATAAGCTTTCCACTCTTGGTTTCCCCTCAAGTTGTGATTTCGTGGGTCATGGGATCGAGCACCACATTAGGCTCTCTGCTGAGCATGGAACCTGCTTGAGATTCTCTCTCCCACTCCCTCTCCCTCTGTCCCTCCCACTCATGTTCATGCTCTCTCCTGGAAAGAAAGAAATCTTTTATTTTTTTTTTTTTTCAAAGAATCAATTATTAAGGGAAAACATCATTTGTTGACAAACTGAAAATTGACAATATCTCTCTCTGGATTTTGTACTAAGTGCATACTTAAGCATAGATTGAAATATAACTACCTATAGGGGCATCAGAAATTGACACAAACACTTTCATTTCTTGATGCTTTTAGTTCTTGCAGTTTATACTTAAAAACCAGCTGGGGTTTTTAAAAAGAATTTGTTTATTTTGTTTGTAACTAATGTAACTAATGAGATAAGAGGAAAAGAGTTTGGGGCTCTTATTTGTAAACACACCTCTACTATTGTTATATGCAGCAGTTGAATCTTTATGTCTAATAAATTGAAGGCCAATTGTTTTCTCTTTCACCTCTGAGTTTTGAGTTCTAGGGTTATGTATTGGTGCTATATAAAAATTTTCATTATAGGAATGTAACCACCGCATGGGGTGAGCATCTTCCTAAGTCATAGACAGAAAAATTATCACAATTATATTTCTCATTGATTTGTTTTATTCAGGGCCATTTCTTTTCTTTCTTAAAAAAAAAAAAAAAATCCCTAAAAGAAAAATAAGATAAAAACAGAGAGAGAGGTAAACCATAAGAGATTCTTAACTGTGGGGAGCAAACGAAGCATTGCTGGAGGGGAGGTGGGGAGGGGATGAGGTAACTGGGTGATGGGCATGAAGGAAGGCACTTGTAATGAGCACTGGGTGTTATATGTAACTGAGGAATCACAAAATTCTGCCCCCGAAACTAATAATACACTACATGTTAACTAACTTGAATTTAATTTTTTTAAAAAGATAAAAGAAGAAAAAGGAAAAAAAAAATCCCTGTGTGAATAAGAATTGAAGCGACTCAAAGTTGTACCACAGTAAACGTCACTCTCTGATGAGTAACGAGTTAAAGGCCTGCTTGTCAGATGTGGGATGTCTATGACCAGCTCCGTAGACTCACTCAGCACACACTCGGGGATTTTTAAACTTCCATTGCAAACTGAAAAGATACTTTTAAATGATTTTATTTCCCACTTTTTTAAAAGTAGAAATTGATACTGTCTTTTGCAACGCACCCACCTATAATACCTAGCGCCAGTTGGGAAACGCTGACTTAAGCCATTCAACACATCTCTTATCCTATTTCACTCAAGTCTTCGTAAAGACTTAGTTCCCTCCAATAATCTGCTCTGGTGTTTTAAAATCCTGATGTTAAGGAAGTCCTTTACGGGCAAGTCACTTAACCTCTCAGGACCTCAGATTTCTCATTTAGAAAATGAAGGGGTGTGGATAAGAGTCTTTTTAAAGTCCCACCTAGAATTAGAATGTTATGATTTTTGTGTTATCTAAAGCTTTAGTTTCATAACTGTTTAGTATCAGGAAAATGTTTTAAAACAAATTCAAACGAGAAATCCTTAATATATAAAGCATGTAAAAGTGAAGCTGAGAACACTCAAGGTCTACAGAACACAATTTGAAAACCACTGATCTCAAGTTCTCTTTTAAAAATGCTTTCCTTTCTTCTTTGTCTCAGTGGAAAAGGAAAACATCTGGAAAGGATCCACCATATTAGTTTCCCTATGTGTACACCAGAACATATGTATTAAGTCACCTGTCAGCTTTTCTTCCCCAGATTAAATAGCCATTATAAGTCCCATTTCCTATCCCTTTTTAAATATATTCCTCCTTTTTTTAAATGAACCTTCTTCAGTCTCTGTAATACTTCATTAAAATGTAAAGTTACAAACCAACCACAATTTTTGAGAAGAGGCAAGTGTAGCAAAAGGATTACTTCCAGCTTTATCATGTGCTATTCTCATTCCCAACACACTCTAAGTTGTTTCCTTTTTAATAACCACATTCCACTGCTGCCTCCCACTTAACCAACAGCTGGATTGGACCCACCTTGTTTGTTTGTTTGTTTCTTTCTTTCTTTTTCTTTCTTTCTTTCTTTCTTTCCTTCCTTCCTTCCTTCTATCTCTCTTTTCTCCTTCTCCTTCTCCTTCTTCTTCTTTTGGCTAAACTTGTTTTATCTAGTCAAGTAATTTCCCACCTAATACCCATGTAATTTATTATTGTCCTCATGGGCCCTTTGAAGTGTTTCCTATTGAATATAATTCTGTTTTTAATGGAGCATTTCTCTAATTAGTTAAGGTCACTGAAGTTTTCTTCTGCCTTCCAGGATATCTCATCCAACTTCATAACCAATGTGAATGTTCTCTAGTTTCCTGTTGAGCCTGTAGACTAATAAAATGTCAATTCCTTAAAATGAATCTACACAGGATGTGTGCTATGAGATGAATTGCATCCCATGAAATTCATATGTTGAAGCCCTATCCCCCAGTATCTCAGAATGTAACTATATTTGAATATACAGTCTTCAAAGACCTCATTGAATTAAAATGAGTCCATTTTGGTAGGTCCTAATGAAATCTGAAGCAAAGAGAGAGCTGGGGCTTCGACTCAGAGATAAACAGAGAAAAGACCATATGAAGACACAGCAAGAAGTTGACCATCTGCAAGCCAAGGAGAGAGGCCTCAGAAGAAACCAAATCAGCTGACTCCTTTATCTTGGACCTCTAGCCTCCAGAACTGTGAGAAAAATGTCTGTTGTTGAAACACCCAGTCTGTGGTATTTTGTTATAGCAGCCTGAGCAGACTAATACAAGCTACTGTACTCATGAAATTGTGCAGCCCTTTGGGGCTCACCAAGGAGTCTCTGCCATTACAGAGAAGGTACAAATACTCATAACTCAAGCCAGAATGAATTATAAAGGAAGATCCGAGCAAAGTACCTTGGGACCAACAAGGGAGCCAAATTCTTTCCACTGGGGCTTGAGGCTTGAAACAAGAGGTGTCACCTGAGCTGAACCTTCAAAGATGGGCAAAATTCCAATCACGGGAGACAAGGGGAGATGGTGGTACTTGGTGGGGGAGGAAGGGAGGGACAGAGCCTTATGAGTGTAAACTACATTCATGCTATACCTGGAACAAGGTCGGTGGTTTGCAAACCAATCTAAACGTCAGAACTAACTGGAAGCTTTTTAAAAAGTATATAGATGTGCAGGCCCTACTCCTGCTAAGTCAGGAGTTCCAGAGAAAATGTACTGGAATCTTTATTTTAACCAATTCCTCAGATGAGTTGTATCAACTTCATCAAGCTTAAAGACTCCTTTTGAATAAAAACATCTGCTCCCTCTCCCCTATAGGGATGCCTGCTCCCTCTGCCCTGTAACTGCTATATTTCTACTGAATAAGAAAATACATCAAGACAGAAAAAGGGAGTCACTCATGCTCAGGTAGAAGGTGAAATAAGGGGAAAGTAGCATTTTTCTCACCAGCTAAGACCTAGAGCCAAGGTCTTAGGAGGAAGGGAAAGGGACAAAAGGCCCAACTGATGTCTGTCTCTTTCTCTTCCCCTTTCCCTAATTGCTCTGAGAAGGGGGTCATCTTGTGTAAGTTGTTTTGTTTTGTTTTGTTTTGTTTTTTAACTGAAACTCAAAATCCTCCCTTCTGAAGTGATGAAAGGAATCCCTACTTGTTAGAGTATGGATTAGGTGAGATCATTTATGTAAAGTAGAAAGCCCAGTATTGGACTTCACTGTATCCGCTAGCCCCACTCACACCCTACCAACACACGTATGAACTCTTCAACATACATTTTGAAGCTGGGTCCTTTAGGCAGTCTTTCCTCAACTTAGGGTTTCTTGAAGCCCAAAACTTACCTCAGAAAAGCTCTGTTTCAATAACAAATTCACACCAATAAGGGCCTACTTCCATAACTCAACAGTCAGTGAGCCCCCCGATGAGCTATCCTCCCAAAGGGATCACAGGTTTGCTCAAGTAGATGAAAAGCTACATGCAGACAGTGATACCCTGCTGTTCTTTCCAGATTCTTCTCCCTCCTGCCTTGAAAGTCACCTTCTCCAGAAAAGGTGACTCTGATACCCCGCCCCCCGATATCCCTCTCATAAATCCTTCATTTAGTTTCCCTCAGTATCTCTTCTTGCTTTCATTCATTCATTCATCTAATCAGGAAAAGACTAATCATGCCAGGACTTATTTTGGACACTGAATGAACAAACGGGCAAGGTCTCCACTCTCCTCAGGCTGCCATTCTAGGAGGGGAAAGATAGTAAAAATTCAATATGCAGCATATGGGTATAAATGCTAAGAGGAAAACCAAAACAGGGTAAGAAAGCAAACAGAGATCTTGCTATTTGGGTAGGACAGTCAGGAAGACCTCACTGAGGTAGGGTCTGAGCAGAAACATGAAGAAATGAATGTGTAGGCCAGCTGGATATCTGGGAAGAGGGTTCCAGGCAGCATCTTTTTTCCCTATAGTGGCAGGGGTCTTGTGATTTTCAGTTTCTCCATCACTATTACAGGCCAATTTGTGTCACTCCAGAAAAGATATGCTGGGATCCTAACTAACCCCCAGTACTTCAGCATGTGACCTTATTTGAAGATAGGGTCTCAGCAGAGGGGATTGAATTAAAGTGAGGTCATTGTGATAGGCCCTAATCCAATATGACCGCTGTCCTTAGAAAAAGGGGAAATTTTAGACAAAGGCACACAGGAAAACACCACGAGATAAAGGCAGAGATCAGGCGATGATGGCCGGCAAATGACCCAACTGTAGGAGAGAGACCTGGAATAGATTCTCCCTCACAACCCTCAGAACCAGCCCTGGTCACACTTGAAAATGGCACTTCTAGCCTCCAGAACTGGGACAATAAATTCCTGCTCTTCAAGCCTGAGTGACGTAAACAAACTCTGTAGTACTTTGTCATGGCAGCCCTAGGAAACTAATATAGCCATCTGTCGCTGTGAAGGTCACACACAGACCACTGCAGAGGATAAAGCCTGGGTTACCAGGGGCTCTGCGTACTGTAGGTGACTATAACAAACCTAACTGGACTCCCTGTTTCCAGGCTTATTTTCTCCATCCATTCTCCACAGTCCGATCCTGATCTCTCTAAAATGAAAATGGGATCATCTCACTGGTTCACAAGCCTTCACCTGCTTCTTGTTTTCTTCAGGATACAACCTGAATTCCTCAGCTTGGGAACCAAAGACCACAGGATCCAGCCCCTATTTACCTCTCCAACCTTGCTTCTCTCATCTCTGCCCCCTCCTCTGGTGGCCTGACTTCCACTCATCCTCCGGCCTCAATTTAGGTACCACCTACACTGGGAAGCCTTCTGAAGACCGCTAAGGCGAGGTTCGGTGTCCCTCCCATGTATTTCCAGAAGTCCTGGCATTGAATGCTGTTGTTGCACTTATTACAGTGTGCCCGAGGCCTGATAGGCCTGTTT
Source organism: Enhydra lutris kenyoni (assembly GCF_002288905.1). Classification (NCBI taxonomy): domain Eukaryota; kingdom Metazoa; phylum Chordata; class Mammalia; order Carnivora; family Mustelidae; genus Enhydra; species Enhydra lutris. Next base: position 32,909,654 of record NW_019154101.1, on the reverse strand, counting down.
GTCTATCTCCACTTTTCGAATATGAGTTCCTATATTGGTTGTTTCTCTAGGCACTAGGAAAGTGTCTGGCTCTTGGGGAACATTCACTGGACAGATGAGTAAATGCACAAAGCATGCCGTGTTTTAACCAGCTGGTCCCAGAACTAATTTTTTTTTTCCCCTTTAAGGGGTGGGGGGCGGGGGGCGGGGAGGTGACCTTTGAAGAGATTTCCCAATAGCCTGTGAAACCACTGGGCCTGGATGAAGCTGCACCTTTTCTTAATGGTTCCAAGAGGAATTTAGATTAGACATTCAAGAGTTGGTCCTTGTGTTGCAAGACGCTGCAGTGTAAGGAAGGGAAGTAAACAATCTATGGCAGGATTTTTGAGTCTGGGGTTGACCAGCAGGAGCCTATTTTTTGATACAAAGTGGCACTTGCAGGTTTCTTCCCAGCCTCTGATTCTGCAACTGCAAGTCCATGACCTACAAGTAAAAGTGGTGGGTGGACAGGAGAGCAGGGGATTACTGCAACCAACAATGCAATGTACTTGTGCACAAGGCTCCAAAAAAAGTAAATATTTTTGAGGTTTAAAAATTATTGCACGGACACGAAAGATATTATTGCACACAGTTATAAATGCTGAAGAGACTGAAAAAGAGAGGAAGACAGTAACAATGTTTAAATATATATATATATAATATTATATTTGTACACTAAGTATATATATATCTAGATACCTAACTAGAGGAAGACAGAGAGGTAAGAGATTAACGAAACCAGGATTTGCTTCCTTTTACAAATTCCTGAAAGGGGAAATGTATGTATCAGAATTTCCAGTCCTCAAAAAATACGGCCTAAAAAAGTCCTGTGAGCAAGAAGGGAGAAAAGGAGGCGTGGAGGGCGGGGGACTAGCTCTTCGTAGCAGGAAGTCTTCAATGGCAATCGAGTCATGAAGAAACAACTCAGAACAGAAGTCCTTATTCGGAGCGCTAAACTCGCTTTTAGCACATAAAGAGCAATATAAAACCTCGGAGCAGTCTCATCATGGTGTTGGGGAAACAACTCGGCTTCCCCATGTGAGAAAGCAAAGAGAGCTCCCACCGGGTAGTAGCCCAGACCCGTGTAAGCGTTTTTTATTTGCAAGTCAATGAGCCAAATGGACGACCGGGCTACTTGTGCCGCGTCCTGAGAAGCAAGGTTATTATTATCGCCTATTGCCCCACTGAACAATTTCACTGAAAAGGAAGAGTCCCGGCAGCGTGTGTGCGCACGGTGCCATACGGGACGTGCAGCTACGTGCCCACCTCCAGAACGACTTTATTTACAAAGCGATTACCATGTTATCTATTTGTTTTCCCTTTCCAGCAACAGCAGCTTCACTCAGCCCTCGAATTTCTTAATTACAAACCCGTTCGCTCCTAAATCAACCCCAAATCTTCAGGCAGAGCCCGGAGGGAGGCTGTGCAAGTTTGCACACACCCCCACCTCCCGGATCAAGGGCAACAGCAGAAGCAAGAAACTGTGTATGTGCAAAAAGGTGGATCTGGGGACGAGGATCGCTGAGTTTGTTTACAGAGCAGAGACGCCTCAGCTCGGATGCCAAAGCTACCAAGAGCTGCAAACGCAAACTTAGCAGAAGCACACGTACCCCGGGAGCGGCGAGCGGGCCCGAAAGCGCGGACCGGAGTCCCAAGAGCGGGAGCGGAGGCAGCGAGCCCGCGAGCGCGCTCGGTCCACCTGCAGCCGCTGCCGCTCCCCGCCCCCAGCTTCTGTCCTTGAAAGGAGTAGGGAAAACAAATGCGTCCGCACGCTGAATATCTAGATCAGGATTACCCAGTGCCCCTGTAAAAACACAAAGGCACAACCCAGTAAAGTGTGCTCGGGGAAGGGGGCATTTTCTGTCCGGGGATTTAAAACCCCACTCGGAGAAACACAGCCATTCTTCGCGGCCCGGGGGTGGGGGGAAATGGGAGGGTGTTGCAAAGCCGGGGAGGCATAAGGGCACTACGGAGGAAGGGGGCGGTGAGAGAACCCCCCCTTTTCCCGTAGAAGGCACCTCAGATCGCTAGGTGAGCCAAGCGGGAGAGCTGGGAATGGGGGATCCGACCAGAGGGGAGCGGTGCGTTTTCCTCCCTCCTTTCAGGGCTGGCGCTACTTTGGGGCTAGCGCTCCAGAGGTCATTTTCTCCCCGCTCCGGGGGCAGCCGGGCTGATCCGCGTTTATGGAGCGGGACGAAACCAGAGTCGGCCGCAGCGAGGCGGCGCTTGGGCCCGCAGCCTCTGCGCACGTGCCTCTGGCCGCGGGGACGCGGCTCGCCTACCCGGTCCGGCGTGCCCGGGGCTCCGGAGTCCGCGTTTTGCCACCGCCCGCCCGGGAGGCTCGCTCCGCCCTTCCTGAAATCCCTTATATTAACTGTGGCCAAAGCCCTAAGAAACACAGCTCATTGTTGGCAGCTGCTGGACGGTCTTACCGAGCTGTGAGGGCAGCAGAGAGAAAATAAAAGGGAACGGCTCCGATTCTGCCCCAGCGGCCACTGCAAGACTTTGGTGCCGACATCGCGACAGCGAGCGCCCTGCACACTAGAAAGGTCCCCTCTATGTGCTGCTGAGCCGGTCCTGGACCCGACGATCCCGCCCTCGGTCTTCGGAGCAGAAATCGCAGAGACGGAAGGTAAGCGCGGCGGGCGAAGCTGGCTGGGGCGCCTGCCAGCCTAGTCCTCTGAGGGCTGGGTTTGCCCGGAGGAAGAGCGTGAGGCGGAGCTGGGGAATAACAACAGGATGTGCAACAACAGGATGAGGAGGGCTGATTTAATGCCTGAAGTTCGCGGCAGGGCTACGGGGCACTTCCTTTATTAGGCGACTTAGGGGAGCAGAGGGGGGTGTGGGCTCGGGTCCGCCTGCCGGATCACAGGAGAAGGGACTGTTTGTTGAGCGCCCATCTCTGTTGTGGGTGGCAGGTCCGCTGTGGTGGCGAGCCCGGCTGCACAGGCTACTAGTAGGATCGCAGGGAGGGCGAGCGATTTCGCAGTCGACGTGCGTCCGGGGAGCCTAGGGGCCAGAGGCGAGAAAAAGTGGGGTGCGCCGCGGTGGGCTGCACGTGTGGCACGGGTCCTAATCGTCTGCTCTCTTCACTTTCAGGACTGGAAATGGCAGACCATATGATGGCCATGAACCACGGGCGCTTCCCCGACGGCACCAATGGGCTGCACCACCACCCTGCCCATCGCATGGGCATGGGGCAGTTCCCGAGCCCCCATCACCACCAGCAGCAGCAGCCCCAGCACGCCTTCAACGCCCTAATGGGCGAGCACATACACTACGGCGCGGGCAACATGAATGCCACGAGCGGCATCAGGCATGCGATGGGGCCGGGGACTGTGAACGGCGGGCACCCCCCGAGCGCGCTGGCCCCCGCGGCCAGGTTTAACAACTCCCAGTTCATGGGCCCCCCGGTGGCCAGCCAGGGAGGCTCCCTGCCGGCCAGCATGCAGCTGCAGAAGCTCAACAACCAGTATTTCAACCATCACCCCTACCCCCACAACCACTACATGCCGGATTTGCACCCTGCTGCAGGCCACCAGATGAACGGGACAAACCAGCACTTCCGAGATTGCAACCCGAAGCACAGCGGCGGCAGCAGCACCCCCGGCGGCTCGGGCGGCAGTAGCACCCCCGGCGGCTCGGGCGGCACCTCGGGTGGCGGCGCGGGCAGCGGCAACAGCGGCGGCGGCAGCGGCGGCGGCAGCGGCAGCAACATGCCCGCCTCTGTGGCCCACGTCCCTGCTGCAATGCTGCCGCCCAATGTCATAGACACTGATTTCATCGACGAGGAAGTGCTTATGTCCTTAGTGATAGAAATGGGTTTGGACCGCATCAAGGAGCTGCCCGAACTCTGGCTGGGGCAAAACGAGTTTGATTTTATGACGGACTTCGTGTGTAAACAGCAGCCCAGCAGAGTAAGCTGTTGACTTGATCGAAACCCCGGCAAAAAGAAATCAAACCCTCCCCACCCCGCCCCCCCAACTTCGGTGTGAATTAAAAAACATTCCCTTAGACACAGTATCTCACTTTTCAGATCTTGAAAGGTTTGAGAACTTGGAAACAAAGTAAACTATAAACTTGTACAAAATTGGTTTAAAAGAATTGCTGCCACTTCTTTTTTTCTGTTTTTGTTTCGTTTTTGTAGCCTTGACATTCACCTCCCTTATGTAGTTGAAATATCTAGCTAACTTGGTCTTTTTTGTTGTTTGTTTTTACTCCTTAGTTCCTCACTTTCTCCAGTGCTCAACTGTTAGATATTAATCTTGGCAAACTGCTTAATCTTGTGGATTTTGTAGATGGTTTCAAATGACTGAACTGCATTCAGATTTACGAGTGAAAGGAAAAATTGCATTAGTTGGTTGCATGAACTTTGAAGGGCAGATAATACTGCACAAACTCTGCCATCTCGCTTCATTTTTTTAACTATGCATTTGAGTACAGCCTAATTTTTTAAATATGCTAAACTGGAAGATTAAACAGATGTGGGCCAAACCGTTCTGGATCAGGAAAAGTCATACTGTTCACTTTCAAGTTGGCTGTCCCCCTCCCCCATATGTACAGACAATAATAGGGTGTGGAATGTCGTCAGTGGCAAACATTTCACAGATTTTTATTTTGTTTCTGTCTTCAACATTTTTGACACTGTGCTAATAGTTATATTCAGTACATGAAAAGATACTACTGTGTTGAAAGCTTTTTAGGAAATTTTGACAGTATTTTTGTACAAAACATTTTTTTGAAAAAATACTTGTTAATTTATTCTATTTTAATTTGCCAATGTCAATAAAAAGTTAAGAAATACTTGTTTTCTAGAAGTCATTGTTGGGGGGGGTGGTTCCTTTCCGTGGCTTTTTTCCTCTTCTTGAACACTTTATTGATGAGAGTAAGCATTCCAAAGGATAAATTACAGGACACTAAAACAGGTCATGATGAGCTTAAGTGGAGAGCAGGATTTAACATAATTGGCATAATGCTTCATTGTTACCATTGTAACATGCCTCTTGGTGTGGTTCAATCAGAAGCTGCAAAGTTGTCAAAGAGCATTTTTTTCCTTAATTGCCATCATTCTCAAGTGTACTCCAGAGTTAGGTTTGTAACACTAAATATCAAATATTTTCTTCAGAGTGTGTGTGTGGAGGGGGGAACCAAGTGTTTCTGGTGACACCTGATTCAACTACGTCAATGAAAGTAGATCGGGATAATATACTGGGAGATGGATGAGGATGGCATTAAACATAAATCTGCCTTTATCTCTAGTGACGAATTTTATTTCTCAGCAAAAGTCCTAAGGAGAGGCACACATTTTCCAGCTTAATCTCTGAAATAGCTTCTGACTGGTTTATAGTCCTAAGAGGGAGAGGGGGCAGAATTCCACCTTGAGGCATTCTATTTTGTTGTACAATACTTAAAATTTACACAGGGAGGTTGATTCAAAGGTCAAATTACAGTCTTCACAAGATGTTCCCTCTCAAGCATGCCCTGTTTTCCAGAATTCTGAGCTTTTTCTGTTAGAGGAAAGGGGTGCAAAGGACATAAGGATAAGATTGTTTTAATTTTACCTAAATGTATTGTCAAGAAGACATAATTATGGTTAAGTAGGTGTCGAGTTTTGCCTTACATGATAAAGTAAAAGTCATTTTGTTGAATTCTCAAGTTATCCCAGTTTGAAGATGGAATTTTGTTTTCCCTTTCATGTTTTCCTAGCTTATCTTACAAAAGTAATACGTCCACATTCAAGAATACAGTCTTTTATTATATTTGACCCACTGGAGATGTAAACAAATAGAGGTGGAGGAAAATCTCACAAATAATACTTTCAAAGAACATTTCATTTAGACTCTCAGATTCTAATCTTAAATCCCATATTTCATAATAAAAAAATCAGAGAAGGAAACAGAAGTGTTAAATTACAGTGAGTCTGGCGGAAAGGCTGGTTTCAGAATAATTCAGATCACCTACATTCTATAATTCTATTTCCAAGGCAAGCCATTAAAATTAAGATGCACACTCCACTGGGCTCTTTATACCTCTATAATTGACACTTCCTTATTCAAAATTGCGTTCTAAATAAATAATTCCTCTGAAAATACAAAATCATTTGAAACTCTTCACCCCATTTTTAAAAACATCCAGATTTCTCACATTAATAGTTTGAGCTGAAGTTTTCTTCAGCTAAAATATGTCAATACTAAATCTGCAATCAGCAGTAAATCTTCCTGGCTAAGCATTTTTGCCGTAAGTTTTTCTTTTTTTTTTCCTAGAGGCTCAAGTGAAAAAATATGTTTGCATACATATTAATACAGCAATTCTTGTTGTTTTTCACTTGTGCCAGGAAAAAAGGAAAGCTATTGGAGGCTTTTTTTTTTTTTTTTTTTTTTTGCATAAAGAAAGACGCAAAAGAATAGTCTTGCCACCACCCTTCGCAATTTATTCTGCCAGAAAATAAGCCACAACACCTGCTCTGTCCCTAAATTCCTCCTGCTGCTCTAACACCGGAACACGTATGTGGAGATGCAGAGCCCAAGGAACTATTATTAGATCCTGAGCCCATCTCTGCCAGAACAGAGGACTCGAACAGAGGAGCTGGTTTTTCAAAGCCCAATTTCTCCTCAGTACAAATACAAACCTTCCCCCGCCCCCGTTCATCTGAATGATCTCTATTCCATGCAAACTCTTTCTTGGTCAACAATCGAGCAGATTCTATGTGATACTGGCAGGTTTCTTAAGCAGAGGAAAAATAATTCCTTGTTTGAACAACCTGATTAATGAAACCTGTACAGTGACCTAGATCAACGGGCTACTGGCAGACATTTGCAAAACCTTTTGTGGTCTTGCTTCCTACCAAGTTGCTTATAGCATATGGGGAAATTTGACCTCTGTACCTTGGCTGTTTTTCAAAAAGTTCTAATATGGTACAAGAGAGCTTCTGTTCTATAAGCTTTGCCCACAAATAGATACTCCATGCTTGATTTTCAAGATGAGATCAATGATACACAAGAACATCATAGAAACACATCAGAAAAATGACACATTGATAAAAACTTGTCCGTCTGCCTTGTGGCTGCTAAAATCCTGGTGGCAGTATTTTTGCCAGGGCTGATAAAGCCGTTACAACTATGGATGGGTCTTTGAAGGACAGTTACCTAATCACCACTGTTCATGGGGTGCTAGGCTAGAGCACTAGTACCAGAAGGCTGACATCTATTGTGAAGTTTATGGTCTCCGTGACTTTTACTACTGTAAACGCCTGGGATAGCTATAAATTGATGTCAACATTAAAGGCCAGATCCTTTAGAGCAAAATATTAATCCACTAATCTATTATGGGTGGCCGACTTTGAAATATAAACTTTGCAGTCCCAGACCATTAGGTGTTTTCGCCCCCTTGTGGAATTTATTTAGAAGGTCAAAGGAAAGCCATTTGCCCAAGAGGGATTTTTTGTTGTTTTACTGTTTGTTTGTTTACCATTTCTGAATGCTTCATTTTCTTTCTTCAAAGAAAGAGCACATATTTGAGCAACAAAATTTTTAGCAAAGAAGATTCCAAAGTAAACTCCCTTTATGCAAATAAGAGTGTTTTACTTACCAAAAAGACCTTAACTTAGGATGAAATGTGCACAATTGAGATTTGCCTCACATTTCAAGATCAGCATCGGCTAAGGAATTTTCTTTTATAAAAGTAAAATGAGCAATGTTTTAGTCTGTCTGTTAAAGCTGATATTCTGTACCCTCAGAACAGAACTGTTGATTTGGGACCAGTGCAAATAATGCGTCTGACGGGAAGGGTTTGCAAAGGTGGAGGGAACTATCTAGGAATGCAGAATGCAGTTATCTGTGTTGGAATGTGACCAAGCCACAGACTCTAATCTTGTGAAAGGGCCACAGGATGTTTAATGAGAATGAGTGTTGCTGTCTAATTGATTGAGTAAAATTTACTTTAAAATAAGCTTGGCAGATAACATTGTCTCCAAAAAATAAATACATTTAGAATTCAAGAAATTTAGGACCCAAGTGATTGGCACTTTCCTCCTCTCCAACCATACTGGTTTTGCTAGCAGAAAAGAGGTGTTACACAGCTTCAGAGATGGTATTTATCATTTTGGTCCTGGACCACTATCATCAGAATCAGAGTTCCCAGGCAGGTTGAAGCAAGAACAAGAGGTAGCACGTAAGTGACTTAGCCAATGAGCCCCTATTATCATGTGTTCTGTTTGCCTTTTCCCCCCAGAATAGAAGAAACAATGGCAATGTCAGAATTTTAATTGCCATGGACTGGCTTAAATTACTTGACCTATTTTTACCCAGAGAGGAGATAAATGGTTGTTTTTCCTGGTGGCAATACTTCTCATTTAAATTGGAAAAAGAAATATAAGGATGTTTCTCTATCAACTGCACTGCTCATAAATAGTGTAGTTTGCTTTATGGTAAATAAGACTCACATACACTTTTGAAAAATTTTAAGATACCCGAAATAAAGATCTTTTCCCCCTCATTGGAGAACTTAAATTCATAAGGAATGCTAAATACTGAACTGAAAAGACTCTAAGAGCTGTCAGTGTGAATTCCCACAGTATTTTGCTACTTATGAACATAATAAAAGAAAGGCTAAGAGCAATTGGGGTCTACTGTGTTGAGAATCTGAATCCGTGTTGGTCCTTGGGAAAAAATATCAGCCAACACCTTTCATTCCATCTCGGAACAAATAATGGCTCTTTAGTACCTGGATCCTTATCAGCTGCTTCTTTGCCCAAGATGAGCATTCATTCAAGTTGTCAGAGCCGGCCCCAAGAGCCAGCTGGGGTTACTTTTTGAGGAATCTGCTTAACTAAACCAAGACATGCAGAGTGAACTAAAGCAGACACAAGGCAAATGATGAGTGTGACTTTATGTTGTTGGTTTTCATGAGGCTGAACTAATCTGAAAGATTAGTGAGGCAGGGAACAACGTGGGTGAGGACAGTGCTTCCCAGGATTCTTGGAATTTTCCTGTGGTATCACCAATGTGCTCCACCCTGGAATCCTTCCCCTTCTTCCCTCTATAGTGGAGCGGTTCCTTGATCCCATTTGGGTTGCTGAACAAAGCAGACAAGGGATTCTGGCTCTAAAAGGGCTTGTGGCCAGGCAAGGTTAGTGTGGTCTGCCTTGCAGGAGATAGCAAATAGGCAAGTGGCTTTTGAAAAGTTAATGGTGCTAAAGAGTCCTGTGGGTCTATTCTTGACAGCTGGGTGGGGAGCTAGATTTAGGTTTGAGTAAAAGTCAAACTGGCATGAAACCAGAAAAAAGTCATCAGAGGACAGCCAACTCCAGGGTGTGATATTATTTTATGAACACTTGTAGGGGACAGGATGCTAGAGTGGAGGAAATGTGATCAGGGCTATTGAAGCCTTTTCTCTTTGTGTCTCCCTAGGGACTGATAGAAAATTTGGCCTTGTGGTTTCTTTAACTAGCTTGAGCACAGGGCTTTTTTAATTTCTGGTAACCCACCTTTGTTTTGTTCTGTTTTGTTTTCTTCCCCCTTTGCTTCATGACAATATCCCCTTGCTGCCAAACACACAGGACTTAACTTGTGCATAAAAATCCTTAGGTCAGGGGTGCCTGGGTGGCTCAGTGGGTTAAGCCTCTGCCTTTGGCTCAGGTCATGATCTCAGAGTCCTGGGATTGAGCCCTGCATTGGGCTATGCGCTCAGCGGGGAGCCTGCTCCCCTGCCCGGCTCCCCCCACCCCCGGCCTGCATCTCTGCCTACTTGTGATCGCTGTCAAATAAATAAATAAAATCTTAAAAAAAAAAATTCTTAGGTCACCTTGGAAATATTGCCCCATTATATTTATTTTGAATAACTCTTTGAAGGAAGATCCTAGATGCCATATAATGGCTAGTTCCATATTTCTTCTCTTGATCTTACGTGTTTAGCAAATATATGGACAATAAACCAGTAGGTGAAAGGTGATTGAACTGCTATGCTCCTAACATGAACCTAAAATAAATGTCTATATGTTTCTTAGATCCCTGTCTGCCACCATGCTTCAGGACAAAGGTTCTCAGCTGAGTGGGGCCACCCCTCTAGGAGGCAGATCAGAATGGGGAGAAGGTATCCGGCAGTAACCTGAAAAAATATAAAAGCCTACTACTATGTCTTTGGAAAAAGGTTTAAATACATATTATTTCAGTTGCACTTTTTTTTTTTTAAAGATTTTATTTATTTATTTGACAGACAGAGATCACAAGTAGGCAGAGAGGCAGGCAGAGAGAGAGAGGGAAGCAAGCTCCCTGCTGAGCAGAGAGCCCGATGCGGGACTCCATCCCAGGACCCTGAGATCATGACCTGAGCCGAAGGCAGCAGCTTAACCCACTGAGCCACCCAGGCGCCCCTCAGTAGCACTTTTTAAAAATCTTCTTGACCAATGGGGCATGGACTTTAAACTGGTAAGAAACACTGTTTAGGCTACATGTTTTTTACCAAACCAGAGATATTCACCCTTTCACCAGAATTACCTAACAAATCATTCTGTTAAGCTTGTCGTGACTGAGCTGACTTTGGTGAGCACCTACTATGCAACAGGCATGGTGATGGGTTCTTTATGTACGGAATCTTCTTTGATCCTCACACTATTCTTGCAACGTTCCTGTCCTTATTCCAATAGCAGATAAGGAAACTGTTATTTGGAGAGGAAGTAAATTGTTCAAGGGCAATACAGCTGGGAGGAGGCTGAGTGGTTTCCCAGACTTCACTTCTAATAGTAACACTACCGTTCCACACCAAACTACTCTTATTCTTGGATGTCACAATTATAAGCTCATCAGTCAATTTAGTAATGTGCTTCAGGGGGGAAAAAAAAAGCACTACATTATATATACACAAATGATGAAGTATACTAACAAAACTATGACATGGAGCCTTCCGTACAGCGACCTACCATTTTTTTTTGGGATTCACATTTGGGTCTACACTTCTCACATCCAGTCTAAAGATTCTCCTAAATTTAAGTTCCGCCCCAACAGTGCAAGAGTAGTGTAGGTGGTGAGTCTGCCTCCTCCCTCCTTAACAGCTTCACCTCGTTCACACTTCAAGTCAAATGAAGTAGTACAAGTGATTTAAGTTTTGATTTTGCTTTTTATTTCTTAACTGAACTACAGATTGCTGGATAGTAAAGTTTCTTTTGCAGATTAAGGGAACACCTTAGCTTTGTCAAGTTCATAACCTATTAAATCAGAATGTCAATGGCTAGATTGTTCCAGGTAAACAGACTAGCTCACAACTTGACACACCTGGAAGCAACTATGATTTAACATAGTTCATAAGAGTCAGGCTGATATCAGAATAATAGCATGTAAAAAATAGATACATCTCAAAATAAGGAAAATACAGTATTTAGTTACTTTACACTTAAATAAGCTTCCTCAATCTATCTAAACTTTCTTGATAAACTTATAAACCCACTTCCTCTTGCTTTGGTCTTCTATGGAAACAGAAAGCTTTTCCGCTAATAATTGTAGTAAAAAGAATAGTACAGGAGGAGTAAAGACCATGGGTTGCCATCTTAGCTCTGCAACCAAATAGCTGCGTAACTTAATCACTGTTGGCTCAAGTTTCTCCATCAGTAAAATGAAGATATATGTTTAATTAAAATATCATGTATTCAAATTCTCAAGAGGGAAACATAAGCCCATTCCTATCATTTTCTTCCTCTGGAAAAGTGCAGTAGAATATCATAAAACCTCTTCAAAATCTTTACATTGCTTCTTGCCATTGTTTTTCCAAGATAAATGTGATTCCAGGAATGTGTTGCCATTCAGGTCAACTCTTCAATGGTTGGAATCATCTCCCTGAATGCCCCCCTTCATTGCTATAATAAACGCTCAAGTTGGCTACTGGGATTTCTCAATCTGTAAGCAAATGCAAAAAAAAAAAAAAAAATTGCCACTTGCAAAGATACAGGTGACTATTGTAACATTCTTGGCTGGTACAGTGGTTGAAGTATTTATATTATGCTTTGAAAATAATTTGATCAATTCCTCCTTCAGGTTCTGCTCTGTTTTCTTACAGGTTAATTTCATTTTTTTGAACCCCATAAATACCAGATGCAGAATAAATATTTGGGCTCTCTTTCCTTCAAACAACTCTTCCTGGGCCATCATCATCATCACTGTTATTGTTTATTTTCTGGAAAAGACAATCCTATATATAAAGCTAAAACAGAGGAACCTAGCAGGTGCTAAATACTGTGAGTTTTCAAACAAGTAAGAGGTACACATCTATCCCCTTTTATATCCTTTTCCCCAGCTTCCCAACACACACACAGTCTCTTTTTTATACCATCATAGTCCTCCAGTTTGGGGAATAGATTATCTAGCTAGATGACAAATAAAGTCTTTGAAAATAGTTATACAGAGGAAACTGTACACTATGATGCATAACTACCCAAGAAATAATTATTGACTGACACGTAAAGGAGAAGTTCCGCTGAAGAACCATGATCAACTATTAAAATAAAATATCTGTGCCTTTCACTACTTGGCCACTAGGTGTAGCTGAAGGTACATAAGTTCATACTTAAGTCACCTACTAGTCTAGTCATGACAATCTAGTCATAGACTTGAAGAACTTGCCTCCTACCCTTGCTCTTTGTTTTATTTATTAAAATGTAAAATATTCCATGTGATCTATTATAACTCAAAATTCAAGATAAGCCTCAACGCCTCAACACACTCTGCCAAGACACCATGGCTCACTACAGTCTGATAGATATTGGAAATGGATAATATGTATCTTTGAACAGCTCCCCACTTTCCCACCCCTCTATCCCCTTCCCTTTCCAAAGTGCCCTCACCCTGCCTATCCTTCACTCAAGTACCAGTGGCTCAATTTTCTGCCTTACTGGGAACATTTCTATCTTAGGAGAGAAACTCTGGAGAGCATACAACATTTAAACTGAAGGAGTAAATTTTGAATGGTAGGTTCTTGTACACCAGTCTGAAAGAGATTTGAAGGTTGCTACGTCTTTATCTGCCTTTCGCTGACCTTAAATCATTCCCTTCTCCTGTTTCTCCTCTTATGTCTCAAGCCAGTCCAGTTCGATGTCTTATATTAAGCCCTTTGCTCTTCCCTTCAATATTGATGTTCACCAGACTTCTCACCTCACCCTACTTGCCAATTCCATAAATTCCTAAAAGTCAATACCATCAGAAAGAGTTCTAATACTGAGGATTCCAATACTTGGATCTTCAACCCCACCTTCCTTCCCACATTCTGCCTGCTACTGAATGAACACACACACACACACACACACACACACACACAAAACATGGACTTCTGATAAGCATTTAAGCACATCGTGTCCAAGGCTCATTCAGTTCTCTCTCCTTTGCCCCCTGTGTTACATTCCTGTTAATGAAACAACCATTTTTTTTAGATTCACGAGCCAGAAGTCTAGAAATCCTAGATTTCTTCCTTTTTATCCACCTCAGCTCCCTTCAATCTAATTGGTCAATGCACTCAATTAAGTTCTTTGCTCTCACTGTCCCTCTGCCTGAAATGTGCTCTCCTTCCTAAACAACCCTTTGCTTCTTCAATGACCACATTAATTAAAATGGAAAGCTACCTCCTGCTTCCCCCCCGCCTGGCATTCCCTATCCTTTGATCCTGCCCAGTTTTTCTCCGGAGCCCTCATGGTTGTTTTCAACTCAATCTGTAAAGTCCCAGACACTCATCTCATCAAAAGGTGAATTCCCTGAATCTACGACACAGCTTCAGAGGCTGAAACAGAAAACACCATAGAGTTTCCTTGTAGTTTTCTTGGGATACTTGCCCTTGGAGCCCTGAGCTGCAATATAAGAAGCCCAACTCTTCTGAGGCTGTCATACCGTGAGGAAATCAGGCTACTTAGAAAAGCCATGTATAGGTGCATCTGCCAACACGCACCCTCCTGATTGCCAGTAACAACCACCAGTGTGGTGGCACGTGAAGATGCCTCCACGTGCTTCCATTCTCCAGCACTGAGTTGTCCTTAGCTGTTAAGTCTTTCCAGCAGAAGCCCCAGACGTCAGATGCTATAGAACAGAGATAAAACATGCTCCTGGTACCCTTTCTGAATTCCTGCCCACAGAGTCCATAAGGATAATAAAAATGGAGAGTTTGGGGGTGATATGACAAATAATTATCATAACTGAATAGCACTTACCACTATCTCGCATAATACATAATTTACTTAAATTATTTCCTGATTCTGTCTGTACTTTAAATTATGAGCCCTATGAGGATAGGAATTTTTGTCTATGTTGTTCATCATACCCAGAAGAATAAATATTTGTTGAATGAATGAATGAGTCAATGAGTGAATGAATTCATCTCACCTTTATTGTATCATTCTCCTCTCCATCCCCCTCCTATTGTCTTAGGTCAGACACTATTTCTTACTTTGACCACAATAACTTCCTATCTGGTCTCACTTCCTCTGATTTTACCCCCTACCATCCAAGCTTCTTGCTTCAGGAAGAGTTATTCTAAGATATAGATTTGATCCTATTACTCAAGCCAACTGAAATGGTTCATCTAAGTAGTCATGTTCATATCATAATGACCCTATCTCCCAATGACATGAATGATTGGACCATAGGCAAGTAGCTATCCAAAGGCTAGTACATTGGCTGGCCAGGAAAATCCCAGCCAAGAGACAGGGAAACTATAGTCAGATCACCATAGTGTTTAAACTGAAATAATCTTGAGGTGAGTCCAGGATGTCCTTTTGGGGTCATATACTCATATTAAAGACCAGAGAAACTAGCCTGCAGAAGTCCACTGGAAAGGAACACTCAGTCAGAATAAAGTAATACTAAGAGGTCATATGACCCAATACAGAGGGAGAGATGATACATCTGTCCCCAACAGATTTCTAATTCCCCAATTCAGTGTCCGTGACATCCATCTGTGCATTGTTCCTATGAGTTATCCCCAGACTTTTCTTTATTTCTCTCACTTGAGTGATTCAAACAGGAACACCTATATTATGACTCTATGATCTTGCATATGTTGCTCCGTCTGCCTGGAAGGCTCTTCTCGTCTTCATCCCCTTGTTGAGGTGTCCTTCAAAATCCATTTCAAGTGTCTTCTTCTCCAAAAGACCTTTTCATATGAGTCTCTACTTTGTGACACCCCTATGCATTGTAGATACCTCTATTTATTTGTATTTATCACACAATACTATAATTATTTCATAATAAGCTCCTCTTTCATACTTTGCAATTGGAGTAGTCCCCCTTTATTTGTATTGTGGCTTCACTATCCATGGTTTCAGTTACCTACTGTCAACATGGTCCAGAAGTAGATGATTATATGTCAAAAGGTCAACAGGAGCCTAACTCTAAGTTATGATGTCTACATCATTCACTTCACTACATCTCATCACATAGGTATTTTATCATTTTTCATCATCAAGAGAGGAAGAAGGGTGGGTATGATACAATAAGATATTTTGAGACAGAGACTACACTCACATAACCTTTATTACAGTATATTGTTATAATTGTTCTATCTTATTAGCAGTTATTATTGTTATTCTCCTACTGTGTCTAATTTGTAATTTGAACCTAGGAAAAAACATAGTATACATAGAGGTCCAGTACTATTCGTGGCTTCAGGCATCCCCTGGGGGTCTTGGAACTTACCCCCCATAGACTGGGAGGGATTAATATATATTCATTAAGAAATATGCAGCTACAAGTAACAGAAACCCTGATTTTGGCTTACAGCATAAGGAGATGTATCAGCCATCCTAAGTCAATGGAAGGAAAGACTCGGAGGTTGGTTAATTCACTGATTCAACAATGTCAACAGGGACTTGGGTTCTTATCTTTCTATTGGGCTATCCTCAGTGTTGGCCTCACTTGGACTGGTGACGGGTAACATTGGCAGAGCATACGTGACATATAGACCCAACAGTGTCCAAAAGAAAAGCTTTCCACCTTCTGTGGAAGAGAAAACTTTTCACAGAAACATTCATTCCACTGTGTATCATATCACACAGCCCTTTCTGAACCAACCACTGAGATTGGTTTTACCGTGGGATGGAAGTAACACAGTTGGCTTAAACTGATCACCTGGGGGTGGAGCATATAGATATTGGACCAGCAATTCTAACACTAGAAGAGTTAAAGGCTAAGCTGATCCTTTCTGAAATTGAAGGCAGAGATTTTTTTTTTTTTTTTCAGGAACTGAACAGGACTATTTTTAAAATTGTTATATTTTCAAATAGGTCTGCTTCATATGATAAAGATGTATAGCCAACAAAATTATATTGTAAATCACTCAGAGTAGGTTTATTTGATAAAGGTGGAAATGCCTTCTATAAAGTGATGTTTGTTAATATAAATAAATATCCTCTTAAAAAGAAGTATATAATCATTATGTCTTCATTTCTAGCTCTTAAAAAATCCCCTTGTTAATATGATTAATAAGCAATTTCTCTGAACCAAGAAAATCATGTACATGTTGGCAGGTGATTAATCTCAGTGCAAAATGAACAGAACCTAATATTTATGAACAATTTACTGATAGTTAGCTATGTGGTCTATTTACATGATTAGATGCACTGAGTGTATGCTGAAGCCAAAAAGAAAATAACATTAGTCTGGTAAGATTGAAACAAGGGGATAAGAGAAATCTAATACACTACATGTTTTGTTCTATCCACTCATTGCTTGCCCTACCCTTCCTTAAAATGTTCCCTTCTGCATTCCAGTCATGTACATAAACTCAAGAACTCCCATGATCTTACTTGGCCACAAGGACTAGTTAGGGCTATCCAGATAGACTGCATTGAACCAATCATCATACCTTATCTTCCTGGTTGCAGCTAATTTGTCCACAGATAACACTTGACCCTGTAAAAACCTTTCCCAGGAAGTTTTTAACTTCACAATAGAGAGATCAAGTTTTAATCCCTCTCCAGTGATGAAATTGAGCCTGGAAACTGCTGTGAGCCGTATTTCCAGCTGCATGGAAGAAGCAAATGGGACAATGAAGACAATATGAAGAGAGATGCAGAGACAAAAAAGTGATCTGTTACCATCTAAGTCCCTGAGGTCTACTTGCAATTTTGCCTTTCCTGGAGTTTGGTTACATGAGACTATACAATTTCCTGTTTCTGAACTAATTTTAGTTGGGTTCAATTATGTGAAACCAAATCACCGTGACTAATACATACTAACACAAGTTTCATCTCCATTTGGGTTTTTTTTTAATGTGTCATTGAAATGTACGTTTGAAGGGGAACTTCTATTTTAGACCTATACTGGTGAGTGACTTAAAAATTGTTCTTTTTGATGAACAACATGAGGTATATAAAGTGCCAGCAGTAAAATTCACTTTTTTTTCTCTCAGATGAAGCTTCTAGCATCCTCTTCCACTAATACTACAATTAGCAATGGGTGCAGCCCAGATTTCCCTTCAGGACTGAAGAACCTATTCCCTCAGTTGCTGGGAATGCTGTCAGCGGACAGCCCACAGCAGACAACTCTCTTTCAGAATGGTCTCATTACTTTGCCCAAGGTCATATCCCTTTCCCATGGCAGCCTGCCTCCAATGACGGGTTAATGTTTGGTACAAAGGCCTGGCTCCCTTGCCCCAACTCAGGACAACTCTGAAAGGCCATCCTAGCATCAGAGCTTGCCATGGAGTGGGCTGAGGATTTCACTGGGGCTGCATCAAAGGCCATCTTCTCCTCATCCCCTTGGTTCCCTTCCTTTCCCTTCCCTTCCACAGGCATTGCTTCCAACAGCACTTCCCACTCAACTCCCAGCCTGCTAATCTCCATCTCAGAGGCCACTCCCTGAGAAACTCAACCTGCCACACAGTGCTTTTTAAAAATCATCAACCATAAAGATAATATATGACCCTTTAAGAAAAACTCAATAACTGTTTAATGGTTCCTTAAGTTTTCCCAGCACTATCCTAAGCATTACAGAGGACAGAATAAAACTCTAAGGCATATTTCCTGCCCTTAAAGAATTCAGTCTCATTGGACACATGCAACTTAAGCAATCATTTTCATAAATTCATCAGTGTGCTCATAGGAGGAAAACTAAAAGGAAGCCCAAATTGGCATATGGTAGATGATTCGTAAATATTCATTGGATGGATGGAAGGATGGATGGAAGGATGGATGGGAAGATATCTCTGAGCTGGGATAGATAAGAAAATGTATGTGAAGCCTATCTACATTTGCCATAGCAACCTTTCTTCTATTTGTTAAGCCCCTTTATCATCTCCTACTTTTCACATCAAAAAATAGAATAATCAACCCAAATGAACGCACAAAATCCTACTAGGAACTCAGGTTTGGTTTGGGGGAAAAGAGACTGCCCTTCGCCCTGCGCCAGAGTCTAATCTCTAACGTGCTCCTTGGATGGTCAAGGTGAACTGACCACACTCCAGCCTCACAAACAAGCTGTGGAGAAAGAGAACTAATCTATAGCCAGTAATGATCATACGAACATTGATAATAATATCTTATATCAACGGTAGTGTTTTAGGGACATGACTCTTACCTTATTTGATCCTCACATAATCCTGGGAGGTAGAAAGGGTAAATATCATTGTACCCCCCTTTCACAGATGGAGAAACTGAGATCTAGAGGTCCTACATATTAGAGTAGAAATGAAAATGTAGTCCTACTTCCACTGCAGTCTTATAAACTATTAGAATTTACATAGACTGTTGATGGGATTCTGTCTCTGAAGGCTACCAAATTGAGAATTATTTAGTAATAAGATAAGCGATATTTTTAGTTCCAGTAGCACAATTAGTTTTGGCTCAGTAAAGGTCATCAATCTTAACCAAGCAGAATTTGTATTATTGCATGTATTATTCAGAAAAGATGTATTTGAACTTAAACCTTAAATTAGAAAAACAGAAAGAAGTTTGTCCAATTAATCATATCCATATTTGGACAGATAAATATGTATAACTTTCCAGGTAATAAATATCCTTATCTTCTATCTAGGATCTTATTTACAATTTTACAATTTCCCAGGAGATAAAAGCTAGATTCTATCAGAAACCTATTTCCTTTTCTACTCAGTGGTATGGCACAACATTGTATTCATAACTGAGATACACTTATTTTGGATGTCTACTTTGGCAGGTCCCTTGTGGGGTACAGGTAGGGGTGGGGGTAAAAATTGATGGGAAAAGAAATTAGGCTGCCAGCTCCTGCCATGCGCTTTCAACTCAAATCAGCTTGCCATTTCCTCCACACGTCTTCAGCCAGCAAATGGCAAAAACATCAGTTCATTTTTTCTTCCCTTCATGAGTGAATTGAGGTCATCTCTTGTGCAGTCATTATTCAGTAAGGATTATTCTGTAGGATGATTTGATTTCCTATTGTCTTGTCTACTCTTGTTTCCACCTATATTTACATCTCATTGACTCTCAAGAATAATGTCTTACTCAGCTCTATTCCATCTGTTCCTGGGTATAATGAAGATTCGGTTTCTAAAGTGCTCTATTCCTGAATCTGAATCTCATCCCAGCAGTCTCACTTATGGACTATCTGACCTTGGCCAAGACAATTACCCTCATTGGCTTCAGCTTCTTCTTCTAGACAAAGGGGATAATTATAACTGTTCCCTTTATTAATGTGCTTTGAAAAATCATGGGGGATCGTTGGAATGTACAAACTTAATTGTCATGGCTATGCATCCGCACGTAATCTCTGACATATTCCGTAGATTGTCATTTTGAATTAGTGGATATTCAAGAATGATACCTGAGATAGTCACTCAGCATGTATGAGCACCTGGACTGTCCAAGAACTAATTTGTTCAGGCTTTGTAGTTCCCTTCTCATCAGCAAAAATTGACATTGAGCCATAGAAACTTCGTTTCTTTGTTAAACATGGACACCTTGGGCCAAAGCAAGCCATATGCAAGTGCTGTTGGAAAAATTGAAGACAATGTTAAGAGAACTAAGAAAGTAATAATTATTAGTCATAAAAATAAAGTTTTAAATATATTAAAGAGTGGAATCTTGAATTTGGCCATGTGACTCTTGATTTGATCATTAGTGACTCTTATTATGTGAAAGACTCTGCCATATTTATTGGATATGAAAGAAGAAAAAGTGATTGAAGAAACTATTTCAGCTAGAATGTTAGCCAGTGCAAATATGGAAATTCGTGGGGGAAAAACTATATGTTAAAGTACTTTTGTAACTTGAAAAATTCCAGATGGGTTCAGCTGTCTCTCTCTTGAATGTTAAGAACCTGCTATACAAGGCAGTGTGGAAATTCTGGGCATGTTATTATGGTCCCACCCAATGAGATAATGCTGATCGTATAGAAACTACTTTTAAAAGATTTTTTTTTCTAACTGCTACATAAAAAGACTAAGTATTTAAAACTCCCTAGAGCTCATAGTCCGTATTCCTGACTGAGAAAATAGTAAGTTGTTTAAATTACTCCTAAGCATTTGTTTAAAACTAATGACTAATTTAAAAGTGACTATGATTTTGTATAAATGCTCATGTCTTTCAATTTATCTGCTTTTCTTGTATGAATCTATCCTAAGAAAGTAGTCCAACATATAGAGAAACATTTATTGATTACAGTATTTATTTTTTATGTAGTAAAAATATCCACTATTAAGGGGATGATTCTGTAAATTATGGTTTAAACATGAAGGAAAAGTGCTGTCATTAAAAATGACCCTTTAGCAGACTTTAATGAAAAGTAGAAATTCTGTGACAAAAAATTTTGAAGTTCAGAATAAAAATTCATTTACTGTTTGATTTCAACCACGTAAAGATGTGTATCGATAGGGGTGCCTGGGTGGCTCAGTGGATTAAGCCTCTGCCTTCAGCTCAGGTCAGGATCTCAGGGTCCTGGGATTGAGCCCCGCATCAGGCTCTCTGCTCAGCAGGGAGTCTGCTTCCTCCTCTCTCTCCGCCTGCCTCTCTGACTACTTGTGATCTCCGTCTGTCAAATAAATAAATAAAATCTTAAAAAAAAAGTGTATTGATAAAAGTCTGAATGCAAACCTGTAAAAATGCAATAGTTTTCGAACACTGAAACGAAGAGTTCTTTATATTTGATGAACTTTCCAGGTGCTCTATGATGTATACATGTCACCTTTACAGTCAGGAAAAAAGTTGAAGGGAAATTTTAAATACTCAGTCTTTCTTAAACATAACAATATTATCTGGAGGAATGATGAGCAAATGAAACACTACCCCATGTCAGGAAGTGGAAGAGTGGTTGACAATCCACAGTACCTGTGCCCTACAGGCGTGTAAATGTCTCCCAGCTCCCTGTCTGCCACTTATGAAATGTTTGTTTATGAGGCTAGAATGTTTCCAAAGCTAGTAAAACAGAAATCACTGACAGTATCAAGAAGGAAATTTGAAGATGCTTTTGTTACTATCTAAAGCAGTTATTTATTTACAAATATTGGACTAACTAGATACTGGGTACTGTGTGCATAGGGCATGGGGAAATTACACAGCATGAGTACTGCAGAGTTTACAGTCTCATGGTAGAGCTACATGGGAAGCAAATCATCATTTAACCCAAAGCTAGAAAGGTTAGGGTTAGCAAAGATGAGGGTTAGCAAAGCCAAACCGAGGGCTAAGTCAGGCATGGGGCAGTCTATACACCAGCTCTTGGGTGCAAGAAGGTGAGTACCTAGCATTCTCCAACATCCAAGCCTCCTTTTCTGGTCTATTCACAGAGGATTCTACTGCTCGGTTCTTTTGTAACTGGGTGGAGCGATGTGATTAATTCTGTCCAGTAAAATGTGAGCAGAAGTGACATCATATCTTCCAGGCTAGTGCAGTCTCTGTCATCCTCTGACCTTTAACTGAAGAGGTCCCGGGCATGCCTTGGGTGGCTCACTTGGTTAAGTGTCTGAATCTTGATTTGGGCTCAGGTCATGATCTCAGGATCCTGAGATCGTGTCCCAGGATCGTGTCTCCATGCTCGTCGGGGAGTCTGCTTGAGAGTCTCTCTCTTTTTCTCTCTCTCCTTCCGCCCCTCCCCTACCACTCATGCATGCTCTCTGTTTCCCTCTCTCTCAAATAATAAATAAATCTTTAAAAGATCCTGAGTTCCAGGTTACAGGATCATGCTTCAGTCACTAAAAAACCACATGGATGGCTGTTGACCTGGGGAGTCACATGGACCCACAGTTGACTGTGCATTGATCAGAAATAATTATTGTTCTCAGCTGCAGAGAATGGGGAGTTTTTTATTTCTAGTGTAACTCAACCTATCCTGGCTTAAACAGGGATTATATTTATTTATCCATCTATTTATTTATTTACTTATTTATTTGAGAGGAGCAGAGGGAGAAAGAATCTCACAACCCTGACACCATGACCTGAGCCAAAATCAAGAGTTGGATGCTTAACCAACAGAGCTACCCAGGTGCCCATTAAACAGGGATTTTAAAGATCAAAATAGTATGATTGAATCAAGTAGAAGGGATGTACATTTGGAAATAAGAGTGTTAATTTCCTCAGCTATGGCTGACATTGTTATTACGTGGTTCCCAGAGGGATGCATTCCCCAGCGTTAGCAGTTGGTACTGACTCCTTTTCGATTTTCCCCATGACATGTTTCTGGAACACAAGTTTTCCCAGCCCCATTTGTTTAATTTCTGCTCAGACCTCCCCTGTTGCAGTTATGTTTATAGTATACTTCTCAATAGACTACCACCAATCCCTAACAACTTTTTCTTTGAAGACTTGTCTAGTAAATATAAAACTCAAATTTTAATGCCCAGTATGAGGTTTCTTTGCTTCACTTTTCTAGAACACTGTCACCACATGTATTGGCCGTGTACAAGGTAAACAATGTAAAGAGAAGGCACAGGAAAGACTGCAATATCGCAACATAGTCAACTCAACTCAGAGTACTGGTGCAGTGGAGGGTTGCCTGGCTGTCTCAGTCAGTAGGGCATCCAACTCTTGACCTCAGGGTTGTAAGTTCAAGCCCAACATTGGGTGCAGAGATTACTTAAAAAAATAAAATAAAATCTTAAAAAAAAAAAAAAGAATAGTACAATGGAGAACATTTGGGGCATGCTACAGAAATGTACATTGCCATGGGTGCAGATTACAGTCTGCTGAATTACTTTTCATTGTTTAAATATATAATAATAGTTGACATTACACAGGGCTTACCATGTGTTAGTAGATTAGAACAGAAGAACATTTTGGCACTTGCATCAACTCTTCAAGAAATTAATCAAAGACTGTTCCCACTTACAATATCCTAAAACCAATGAACAATAAAAACTGTGTAGTCATGTCCTCTAATGAGATGCCATTTCTGAATTGAAATGTTCACTCTTGTTTCTATAGTTTGTTCATTTATATTATAAATCGTTTCTTTATTTAAAGAGGAGATTTCCACAGTGTGGAGGACTTAGCCAGATTCAGCTCTGACCTTCCTGCCACACACCAGGACTGCTGAGCCAGACAACTTCTGTTTGGCTCAATAATAACTTAAAAATGTAAATTAAATTAAATTAAAATAATTTTAAAATTATTTTAAAGAGTTGATTAGAAATTGCAGAAGAAAAACTTAGTGTGTTTGAAAAAATAGCAATAGAAACTATCCAAAATTATCATTCCTCATTCCTCAGGGCCTCTTATGTTTGAGGTTCTTGGCTCTGCTGGAAAGATGAATCATATGTTGGATCTAAAATATTATTTCATTGCATATTCCAAAAATAAAGAAAACTATTTTTCCTGAGAAAATAATATTTTATTCATTCATGTCTTGAACTTTTTTTTTTAAGATTTTATTTGTTTATTTGACAGAGATCACAAGTAGGCAGAGAGGCAGGCAGAGAGAGAGGAGGAAGCAGGCTCCCCGCTGAGCAGAGAGCCCGACGCGGGGCTCGACCCCAGGCCCCTGGGATCATGACCTGAGCCGAAGGCAGAGGCTTTAACCCACTGAGCCACCCAGGCGCCCCTGTCTTGAACTTTCTTTTTTTCTTTTTTTTAATATTTTTATTTATTTATTTATTTATTTATTTGACAGACAGAGATCACAAGTAGGCAGAGAGGCAGGCAGGAGAGAGAGAGGAGGAAGTAGGCTCCCTGTGGAGCAGAGAGCCCGATGTGGGGCTCGATCCCAGGACCCTGGGATCATGACCTGAGCCGGAGGCAGAGGATTTAACCCACTGAGCCACCCAGGCACCCCTGTCTTGAACTTTCTGATCAGATCTGTACTACAAAAAATTCTTGGTGATATTGTGTTCTCTTATAAAACTTTATCTTGTCATATCTTCTCGTAAACATCATTTGCTGATAACAGGAAAAGCAATATAGAATGATTAACAGATAGAATGATAAACAGATAGAATCCCAATAAGTCTAAGCCCGTGACAAAAATTGGCACCATGGTCTTCTGCTTAGGACCAAGATAGAGTAACAGATACCAGATTTACTCCCTTGCCTAACCCTGGGCATTAGGAAAAAAAAAATCAATGACTGAGAAATGAGGAAGAAATCAGGTAAATCTTATGATTGCCTTAGCGTGGAGATTAAGGAATTTCCAGGCCACGGCACAGAAAAAGAACCCAGGAACTCAAAGCAGACCTCTTGCGTCAAGGAGATGGAGTTTAGAGTCTCAGGAAAACAAGGTAGCTAGAGTTGGCAGGGCAAAGTACTAGAGACTGCGGCTGCGAAAGAACCACCCAGAAGGATTAGAATTCACCATGCTTAGTGTTTACCCAGGACTGGGAAGAGTGAATGTTCCCACTAACTAGAATGAAATACTTCATAATTCACAAACTATTTGGTAAAGCATCTTGCTTCAGTAGTATGGAATGATTAACCTAGACAAAACATTACACTAGGACTGCTGACCACATCTTAAAAGCAATTCATGAAAGAATTAAATATTTTCAAGTAACCTAACGGCATCCCAGAACAATGTTCGAAAATATTTTCACTAATATAAGAATATCCATCACAGAACGAGAAAAAAAATCTACAATGTCCAGCATCCCATAAAAGATTATGAGGCATGCAAAGAAGCAACATACAACCCTTAATGAGGAGGAAAGTCAATCAACTGAAAACAACCAATATATTAAAATTAGCAGAGAAGGACATTAAAAAAAGTTGTGTTTCCATATGATCAAAAGGACAGACACGGATGATATAGAAAAGACCTAAATCAAATTTCTGGTGATAAAAATTTTAGTAATGAGATGAAAAACAAATCAAATGGAATTAAGAGTAGATTAGAAAAATAGATAAGATGCTTCACAACAATGTGAATATTCTTAACACTATAGAACTATGTACTTAAAAATAGGTAAGATGGTAAATTTTATGTGATGTGTTTTTTACCACAGTAAAAAATTATTTTAAAGAGTTGCAGAAGAAAGTTGCAGAAATTGCAGAAGAAAAACTCAGTGGTTTGAAAACATAGCAATGGAAACTATCCAAAATAAAGCAGAGAAAGAGAAAAAATAATAAGAGTGTCAGTGAGCTGTGGACAACTTGAAGATACAATATCTATGTATGTAGTAGAAGTCTCTGTAAGAATGGGTGACAGAAAGAAATTTGAAGAAACAATGACCAATAATTTTCCAAATTAGGTGAAAACTATATATCTGCATATCCAAGCTCAACGAATCCAAGAAACAAGATTTAGGAAAAGAGAATACACCAAAGCACATCATAATTGAATTTACTAAACCAGTGATAGAAAGAAAATTGTAAAAGCAAGAATAAAGCAAAACAAACAAACAAACAAAAAGAAGACCTGTTAAGTACAGAAAAATAAAGATAGAGAGACGATAGCAGATTTCTTGTAGGAAACACTGCACATGAGAAGACAGTGAAGCAACATCTTTAATGTATTGACAGAAAAAACAAAACAGAAAACCTGTCCACCTAGAATTCTATACTAAGCAAAATATTTTTTAAGAAATAAGGTGAAATAAAGAATTCCAGATGTACAAAAGATGAAAAAAATTCATCATCCACAGACCTGCTACATAAGAAATGTTAAAAGAAAAATTTCAGGCAAAGATAAAAAGACAAAAAGGAAAACAGAAGAATTAAAACAAATAGAAAACAAATGGCAAAAGGATAGGCTTCAGCTTAACTAAATCAATAATCACAGTAACTGTTAATTGTCAAAACATCCCAGTTAAAAGGTAGAGACTGGGGCGCCTGGGTGGCTCAGAGGGTTAAAGCCTCTACCTTCGGCTCAAGTCATGATCCCCGAGTCCTGAGATCGAGCCCCACATCGAGCTCTCTCCTTGGTGGGGAGCCTGCTTCCTCCTCTCTCTCTCTCTGCCTGCCTCTCTGCCTACTTGTGATCTCTCTCTGTCAAATAAATAAATAAAATCTTAAAAAAAAAAAAAAAAGAAAATGATAGAAAAAGATGTACCCTGCTACCCCAAAGTAAGGGAAAGCTGGAGTGGCTGTATGAGTATCAGGAACAAATAGATGTCAAAGCAGAGTATTATGGGCTTTTTCAAAGGTTATTTCATAAAGATAAAGGAGTTAATACCTCAAGAAGGTATTAAAATATAAATATTTGTATAACTGATAACAAAATACATGAAGCAGAAACTGAGAGAACTACAAAAGTGAACTAACCCACAATAGTTGGAGATTTCAATATTCTTCTCTCAATAGCTGACAGAAAAATAGACAGAAAATCTGCAAAGTCAAAGAAGAGTCAACAACATAATCCATCAATTCTATTTAACTGATATTTTAGAACACTCCAATGTGCAAAAGCAGAGCATATCTTTTTTTTAAGTGCTCATGAAACACTGACCAAGACAGACCATATTCTGGGCTATAAAAAAGTGTCTCAATAAATTTAAAAGATTCAAGTTATACAAAGGATGATCTCTGACCATAGTATAGTTATTAGAAATCAATGACTAGAAGATCTTTAGAAAATTTTAAATATTTAAAAACTAAATAACACAATTCTAAATAACCCATGAAACAAATAATAAGTCAACAAGGGAATTAGAAAGTGTTTTAAACTAAGTAAAAATAAAAATAAACTACTTCGAATTTGTGAGATGTGTTTTAAAAAGTACTTGGGGGAAATTTATAGTATTAGAAAGTGAACCTCAAGTAATAGAGGGAGAAACAATGAATCAGATCAGAAAGCAATGAAATAGAAACACAAACCCAGCAGAGAAAATAAATGAAACAAAAAGCCTCGTTTGAGAAGATCAATAAAATTAGAAAATCTCTAGCCAGCCTAATCAGGAAAATAAAGAAAGGAGTCACAAATCACCAATACCCACAAATAGATATAATAACAGTCTAGATTCTACCAATATTAAAAGAACAATAAAGTAATATTATGAAAAACTTTATGCCAATACATTTGACAGCTTAGAAGAAATAGAAAAATTCCTTGAAATACACAAACTTCAGAAAAAACAGGTAACCTGAACAGACCGATGTCTTTCAAAGAAATTGAATTTGGAGCTAAAAACTTTCCCACAGAGAAACTTCAGGCCCAGATATTTTTACGGGTAAAATTTACCAGACATCTAAGAAAGAAACAATACCAATCACAAAATATTGCAGAAGGTCAATGAAGAAGGAATACTTCCCAACTCAGACAATGAAGCAAGCATTACCTTATACTAACACAAGACGAAGACTGTAAGAAAAGAACACTACAGAGTAATACCTCTCATGACATGCATGTAAAATTACTCAACAGGGATTTTAGCAAATTGAATTCAAAAATATGTTAATAGGCTACAAGGACCAAGGGGGAGGACGTTATCCCACAAATCCAACAATGGTTTATCATTTAAAAATCAATTAATATAATTCACTATATCAACAAAATAAAAAGAAAAAAAAACACATGATAATCTAAATAAATGCAGAAAAAGCATTTAATAAAATCTGATCCCCATTCCTGGTAAAAATTCACAGCAAGGGAACTTTTTCAACCTAATAAGAGGGAAAAGGACATCTATGAAAAACCTACAGCTAACTTCATTCTTAATAATGAAAAACAAATGTCTTTCTCCTATGATCAAAAATGAGACAAAAATGTCCACCCTCCCCAATTTTAGCCATCATTTTACTAGAGGTTCTTGCCAGTGCAGAAGGTAAAAAGAAAAAATAAATAAATGAAAGACACCCAAATTGAAGAGGCAGAAGTAAAACCTATTTGCAGATGACATGATTATCTGTAGAAAATCCTATGGAATTGATAAAAAGCTACTAGAACTAGCAAGTAGAATCAGCATGCAAGATCAATATACAAAAATCAGTTGAAGTTCTTTATACTAGTAATAAACAATCAGAAATCTTAAAAAGCAATACCACTAATGATAGCATCAAAATGTGAAATAGGGATAAGTCTAACAAAAGATGTGAGAAACTTATACAGTGAAAACTATAAAACATTGCTGGGGCATGTAGTAGAACTCTTACGTATATGAAGTGATAAGACCATGTTCCTGGGTTGGAAAACTCAATATTGCTAAGATGCCAATTCCCCTCAAATTGATCTATAGATTCAATGCAATCCCTATCAAAACCCCAGCAGACCTTCTTGTGGAAATTGTCAAGTTTATTTCAATACCAAATTTAAAGGAAATACACAGAAAATGGAATAGCCAAAACAAATTTGAAAAAAAAAAAAGCACAAAGTTGGAGAACTCTCACAACCGTATTTCAAGACCTAGTACAAATCTATGGTAATTAAATGGTATGTGTTTAACATAAAGACAGACAAATGCATTACTGGAACAAAATAGAGTCCAGAAATGGACCAACAGATATATGGAAAACTAATTTTCAACACAGGTGCAAAGGAGACAAGATAATCTTTTCAACAAATATGCTGAAATAATTGAATATCAGTATGCAAAAATATGGACTTTAATCCATACATCTCACTATAAATACTAATTAACTCAAATGAGATCACAGATCTAAAAGCAAATCTTACAACTATGTGACTTCCAGAAGAAAACAGAGCAATATCTTTGTAATCTTAAGTTTAACAAGATTTCTTAGATAGAAGCCCAAAAGTAAATTT
Source organism: Enhydra lutris kenyoni (assembly GCF_002288905.1). Taxonomy (NCBI): domain Eukaryota; kingdom Metazoa; phylum Chordata; class Mammalia; order Carnivora; family Mustelidae; genus Enhydra; species Enhydra lutris. The sequence continues at coordinate 32,880,579 of NW_019154101.1, read as the reverse complement.
TTTTAAATAGCTCAGAAATTATGCTCTTTGAAAGACACAAAGAGAGTAAGAAGCCACAGACCAAGAGAAAATATTTACAAATCATATAAATGAAAAAACACATGTGTTTAGATTACATAAAGAACTTCCAAACAACCCAATTAAAAAATGGGAAAAGACTTGATTGAAAAAATTCTTCACCAAAGAAAATACACAGATGGTAAATAGAGCCAAAAGATGTTCAATATCATTAGTCATTAGGGAAATACAAATTAAAGCCACAATGAGACCCTCCCACATACTTAATAAAATGGCTAAAATTAAAAACAGTGACCATATGAGTGTTGGTGAGGTTATGGAGGAATTAGAACTCCCAAACATTGCTGATGAAAACGTGAAATGATGTAAAATGGTACAACCATTCTGAAAAATAGCTTGGCCGTTTCTTAAAAACTAACTATATCCCTACCATACAATGCAGTTTTTCTACACCTAAATATTTACTCAAAGGCAAACAAAGCATATGTGCACACGGAGTCTTGTATATGAATGTGCATAGCAGTTTGTCATAGCAAAAACCTGGAAAACACACCTGTGTCCATGGACAGGTGAATTGGGTAAATAATTTGCGGTATACCCATATAATGCGACACGCATCAAACATAAAAACAAATGAACTATTGAGAGACGCAATAACACGGGTGGATCTCAAAACAATTATGTTCAGTGAAAAAAGGCAGAGAGGAAAGAATACATACTGTGCTCCATTTACGTAAATGTTTAGAAAACAGTGAATAATCTATAATAGTCTATATAATTTATAATAGTCTAATTATTACCAAGAGGCATGGAGAATCTTCTGGAAAAAAAAAATGGGTATTTTCATTACCTTGACTGTGGATTAGCTCACCAATTTATATATATGTCAAAACTTACAAATTTTATACTTTAATTATGTGCATTTTATTTTATGTCAATTATACCTCAATAAAGCTGTTAATAAAAATCTTGCAAGCTAATGTTCCCCAATTGCATAAAATTTACTTTGAGTCACCATGCAAAAACTTTACAAGGTTTATTTTTCCTCTTTTCTGCTTTTACAACCCTGGGAGTTAATCTGGGAGACAAATGTCCACAAATTCTATCTGCCAAAGACCACAAATTATCAAATCTGTTGTCAAAGATGGACAACCACTGGCTTGGGGCTTGATATATGAGCTATGGAATCAACACATTAAACTGACCGTGATAATTTTCCAGAAATACCCCCAGTTCAAGTTAGCACATCTGCCAAGCTACTACTGCTTCTTATATGCAGTATCACTGTTACTCAAATTCTTGCACACATCCCACAAAATGGCACTATTTTATCAACGATCATTTAGAATCACAGTGATCGCTTTGGGTGAACTCTAGCTATTTCCCAAAACTGTCCATCTTAGAATCATCTTAAAGCAAATGGGCAGTCAAATCCCTAATGTTAAATGTACTGGTTTTTTTTTTTATTGCTATAGAGAAGCTTCTAAACAAAATTCTGATCCTCTAATAACTTTAATTACAAAGGAAGCTCCAAAAGCCCATAGCTTCACAGAGACTCTCTTTTGATCCAGTAGCAAAGACCTACCTTGCCTCAAGGTTATAGCAGCCACTGCCAAATTTATGGTGGCTTCTGCTGGCACAGTTTCAAGGTCTTCCTTAGAACTGGTGTTATACAATTCGGCACTTAACTGAAAATAAACATTTCCAGCAAACTGGCTTATATCCTACAAGATAGTCTTGCTCACTCCTTGTTGCTTTGAAACCCTCTCTGGAGTTTCGTGGGTGAAATCTGAAACCTGCCTCTGTACTCAGAGGGCACAGAGAGACTGAACAAAGACGTGACCACTCCAGGTTGGTAAGAAGAGGCAGATTTAAAAAGCAAAGGGAACTTACATACAAGGCTTGTCTTGGGCAGCAAGATGAGCAGATCTCCACGTCTGTTAGCCAAACTTAAAACTTTATAAAGAACACCTAACTAGGTTTAGTCATGTAAGCCTTGCAGATGTTCTCAACATCTGCACATGTTGAGATGTTGCACACAATCCCAAGGTTGTGTCCTTGGAACAGCCTCTGCGATCGAGAAAAGAAAGTGGAACCCATATTCCAGGAAGGGTGAGGGACCTGACTGCCCAGATCCCACTCAGGGGTCAACTGGTAGTCACGTCTTCTCAATGACCTCTCCCAATAACCTCTCCCAACACTCCTTTATAAATTAGTAGCCACTGTTTTAACAGTTTCTACCTTGCTGCTTCCCTTCTCAGGATAAGGAGAAATGCACACAATAGGGGTAACATCATCCAAGACACCTCCTTAAAATTAGATATCCCTTGGGCAAGATTGATATTTAGGGGAAGAAACCTAAGTTGAATCAATTAATCCTGAAATAATATATATTTTTTAAATCCTGATTTGATTAGGTTTATTCTGAATTGGCCAAATTAAATTTTTCACTAGCTGGTGGAAATTAACATTTATGACAGAAATTAATTTTGATAATAAAAAAATTCTTAAAGTTGTATTTCATGCACAATTAGGGTCCAGACTGATACATTTGCATCCATTAAAACAGCTTCCTTCCCTGCTAGCAGGAACCAGGTTCCTGGATGGTTTCATTCGGACAGGAATGGAGTGAATTCTACAAGTCCCTAGATAAGGGTCTCAGGCTAGAATTTAAAATAATTCCACTGCAAGGATAAAGGAGGTTATGGAACAAGCTGATTGAAGGCTCTGGAACAGAAATAGGAACCTAACCCAGATTTACATCCAAGTTTATTTGAATCCAAACCCACGTTCACTCTCTTTCTAAAGAGGTAGCCCAGGGTTTGAAGTCCAGTTCAGCAGTCTGGAGTCTGGGCAATATGGCCTCTTACGTAAAAGGAAGATTACAGTGATCTTCAAATATGAGAGAGCATCTGTGAACACCTGCCCTTAGCAAGTGTTTAACACCTTTTATTTAAAATAATAAGCATCTAGTAGAATGTCAGGTGATGTGTACCCTCCAAAAAAGGAGGCTTTCATACCTAATGATCAGTTTTCCGGTCAAGGAGAAGTGTAGTCAAATTGGCAGAAAAGAGGCAGCAGGAGTTCTGAATGGGCTGCACATGATTAGGTGGCAGTCAGAGGGAGTCAGGAGAATATTTATACTTGCTTTTTCAGCCTCTGTCTACAGTATTACTCACTGCATAAATCTTGCAGGGGCTTTGTTCAGACGAGTTCTAAGTGCCTGCAGAGCTAATGGCCCCGCCTTTTGGACATTATTATTTCACCTACCTCTGTTGGGAGACAACTAATAGAACTTCCCATTAAAGGTATTTCTGGATCCAAAATTTACTCATTTGCTGCTGTCGTCTGATCTGATCTCCTTACGTATTCGCCAGTGTTCAATGATTTCAATTTCATCTGTTCTTGTGTTTTACCTTGACTCATGTTTTCAGGCTACTCCATTCACCATCCAGCTTCCCCTGACCCGCCTCAAGAACAAAAAAACAACCATCCAAAAAACCTTTCTGTATGTTTCTAAGTACCAGCCTTACCCGTATGTTATAGCCTCTAAGATTATAAAATCAATACAAATATTTTTCTTTTGAGACAGATTTCATCATTGCAGCCATGAAGGAAACATAAGATGATTTTTAGTGTTGATTTTTGAAGATGAGGACGCCTAGGGAATGGTCTGTTTGTTGGAAGATGAGTCACATTTGGCAAAGGTTTAAATGAAACTGCGAATTTGATAAATCTGTCCAAGGTTTAAGAATATTCAGACATCTTTCTTCTCAAGAAAATCCCCATGGATCTCTTCAAGAACAAAAGCTTCTCTACAATGGCTTCAAATGATTCAGACATAACTTCCTGCATATACGCCACCAAAGGGATTTCTTTACTTTTAGTAAGACCATTAGCTAGCTTGCCAAATTCTTCAGCATAACAAAATTATAGGCCATTTCTCTCTTGGGCATGCTGAAATGGTGAAAATTGCCCGGAGAAAATTGAAACCCTGATAATTGATTTTCTTGCTGTTTTCAAAAGACCCAAACCTTTCTACGATTAAATTGAAACTTTTCAGGAAGAACACAATCAAGACCATAGGGAATACCGCTAGATTCTTAGAACAGTTTCACAGCTAAAACCTATACATGACATTTCTTGAGACACAGATTTAGAATTAAATTATTTTTCTAAAATAGAACTCTTCTCTTTGGGCTTATGCAGAATCAGCTAATTTAGTTATGTTGTTCACTTCGTCCCTAGAATCTGGGAGCCAAGAATTAAAAATAGAAAAACAAAAACAAAAACAGGTAACTATTGGCTGTGAAAAGAAATTCTTCATATTATAAACTTGACATTGAAAAATAAATCCATCTCCCCATTAGTGAATTTCAGATAGGGACTTTGTTGACCAAATGACTGAAATGTGAGACCTTTAGTTTCCCCAAAAAATACACTTCTAAGTGATTAGACCATGTTGTCAATGTGATTGTGGGGTGTATATATTTCCAAATCAAGATACTTTATGGTTGTCCCAAGACACAGACTGGGTCACACAATACCATTGTTAGTTGATACATGAAAAACCTTTCAACAGTTGAAGGAAACTTTATACATATATGGAAGTCCTTACCATATAAACACTTGGTTACCTTTTCTAGGATAACTGTGTTCCACAAGAATATCTGGACTATTAAGAAAAGTTCTTTGAATCATTATTTCTTGAACATGATACACCAATATTTAAAATCTCAACTGATACGAATGTCCTTTATTTCTGAAGACCTAGATCAGAGGAAGGGGTTCATGAAAAGGCCTATAAGGTCATTGCCTTCAAATACTGGCTGGCCTTGCGCTTAGAACATCCACATTCCATCTTAGAGTGAATATTTGTTCTTTTTGCCCAGAGCATCCCATCTCCCTTGTGGTGGTAGGTAAGAGTACTCCAATTTTCCTTTGAAGGAACAAACTCATCCCTACGGCATGTGTGTGGGAATAGTCACTCCACTTCAGATGTGGGGATTCAGCCAAGTTGCTCGTTTTGCCATGTACTCCCCATACTCCCCGCCCAACCTTAGTGATTGGTTGAAGCATGGGACAGGCCCAGTAACCCAAAGTGAGACCCAGAAAGAGTGTCTGTGCATCTCCAGAAGTATGAGGAAACTACAGGAAGTGATTCTCTCTCTGCAGAACTTAAGAGTAGAATAATATGGATCTTAGTCCATTGAGGGCCACAGAGTAGATGCTAGAAAGGGACCCTAGTGGTCCTGTTTGAGCACAGAATTAAGCAATACCTAAAATTAGCTCCATTTCATCAAAAGAAACATTAAATGTTAAGTCAGTTCAACCTTCAAATATTTGCAATGGAAAAAAAAATCCCAATTGGCATTTGAGCTTGTCCACTGCTCAACAAAAAACACATTTTATATCTTGATAAGATTATCGTTATAAACAAGTTTTGGAAGGGAACTTTCATTAACCTGAGAGAAAACAAACACAAGCATAAATAGCTATGTGTGTAGTTTATAAGTTGTGTATACAACTATCAGTTTTATAGCAAAGTTGCAATGTATTAAATTCAAATACTTTTTTAAAAAAGAATTATAATGAAGGATCTTGAATAGAGCCAATAGGATCAATAATAAGGGTAGATTAGGAACATAGTTTCCATGTTATGGCTTTCACAAGAGCATCATAAAAACACAAATTCCAGTTTTGACCAACGATTTTACTGTTATTTTACACAGCTTTACAGGTCATAATCATCTCTCCTCATTCTATAATTCCAAGACATTTTTCCCATTTAATAGTTTATTTGAACAAACATTTATAGCTGGATGATGATGATAGTTACTCAGTCACCTCAAGAGGAATGGAGACTCAAAGACACCCTTCTGCTTACAGAATCCTTTAGAAACTGTCTTGAGAGTAGGGTGTCTGGGTGGCACAGTCAGTTAAGTGTCTGACTCTTTTTTTTTTAAGATTTTATTTATTTATTTGACAGCAAGGGGGGAACACAAGTGGGGGGAGTGGGGGAGGGAGAAGAAGGCTTCCAGTAGAGCAGGGAGCCCAACATGGGTCTCAACACCAGAGTCAATCCCAAGACCCTGGGATCATGACCTGAGCCAAAGGCAGACCCTTAATGACTGAGCCACCCAGGTGTCCGTAAGCATCTGACTCTTGGTTTCAGCCCAGATCCTGATCTCAGGGTTGTGAGATCAAGCCCTACATTGGTTTCCACATTCAGTGCGGAGTCTGCTTGAGATTATCTCTTGCTCTCCCTCTGCCCCTCCCACTCGTGCTTGTTCTTGCTCTCTCTTTAAAATCAATCAATCAATCAATCCTTAAAAAAGAAAAAAAAAGAAAGAAACTGTCTTGAGTGACATGTCTCAATCCTGGCCAATTCTTTACTCTCATTAATATCTCAAGTATAGTTTCGTCAGAATGGACTTTATAAAATCAATCTTATATACAAAAGATAATTCTGCTGTCACTCCAAGTTACAAATTCTTTAGAGCATTTTATTCTTTTGAAAGTATAGGACAGATTTCAGATGCCAGGTCTGGGTTTCTCACTCTGTTGTAAGGGGAAAAAAAAGATGACCATCTGACCACAAAATACTACTTTATTTTTCCTTCATTCTCATGAAATATTCAAAATAAAGTCAGAATCATATTGGTATTTGTTAATCACTTTAAATGGTGTTCTTCCCACTTGTATGATCTTGGTATCAAAGAAACCAACCTTTAAATCCTTAACATGCTGGCAGAATGAGAAGAGATAAGAGTAATATTCTGAAAGACAGAGTTTAATTTAAATGTTTTCAAAATTTAGTACATTTTAACCCTTTCAGTTTTTGTGTATGTATGTATGCAGGTGTGTGTGTAAAGGATATTATTTAGATCTTAGTTAAATAGCGTCTATCCAGCCTTCTGAATAGGAAGATGGCCACATGGACAATAGGAAGAAAAATCTGCGTATCAAGTCAGTTGATCCTGCAGATAATGGTATGTTTGGCAAATCATTCTTAAACTGTAATTCTAACCAAAGTCAGATTTAGAATAATGCCCTACTGAACCCAGAAATTCAGGGTGGAAACTTGAGTAGGAGACATAGAAAAGAACAATTATTTTCTGTTCATTTTAGGGTCCATTATCATAAGTAATATTTGAAAAAGTATATATTGATTTCTACTTAATCTCTTTTCTTAATAAACTTTGCTTTTCTCTCAGATTAGTTCATCTCTTAGAAAGCAACATCCACATAGTATCTTAACTCCTCCTTGAAAAGTCTTTGCAAAAGTTTAACACTATCCTTTCAGTATCTGTCAATGGCCAATATATAAAAATGGTCTGATTCATAGAACTTTTTGTGTCTTATATAAAATAATATTTAAAGGTAACGTCCACTGTGTTATCATTGCTCCTCCATGGATCCATGTCAGGAATTCCCCCTGGAACATAATTTCTGCCTGCTTTACGATGTCAAGAATACTGTTTGCTTGTTTGTTTTCTTACAATATGTAGATATTTCTTCCATAATATCTAAAGAGACCTCTAGAATCCACTAGACTTCCTTTTGGTCTTGTCTACTAGGAAACTAAAAGTATATATTGCCAAATTTAGGTTAAATTATATTTACATACTATATTGCATTAATGATACAATGTTAGATTTCTGTGGCAGTAAATTTATTTCTATTAAAATTCTGATCATTCTTTCATTCTTCATATTAATTGCTTTGTCTAATATCTGGGAAATATCCAAATAGTATGAAAATTCCAAGTTTTATTTGGAAGTAAGGGTAAAATAACATATTTTAAATATATGTTACCTTCTTAATTTACATACAGTTAAATTAAAGTTGAAAAAAAATAATGTATACGAACTTTCTGGTACTAAAGCCAAAAGCATTGTGAAACTGGAGAGTAGTATGGAGGTTTATAAACCATAAAGAAAAGGCTGAAGCTTTTCCCTAAAAACAGATAAGGAAACACATCTAAGTCGTGATTAATAGTAAATGAAGTAACCTGAAATGAAATATCCCATGTCTTCTGATATTGCTACTCTAAATTTTGCCTTTATTCATTGCTTGATTTATATTGTATATATACTGTCATCAGAAAAAAAAAAAATGGTTTCCCCCTCTCCAAGGGAAGTTCAACCCTTTTAACATACATGCTACTCTGAGGGAGGACGGGGACACTCTATTCATCCAGTAATGTGTTCATTCTTTCAACAAATATTTATTAAGTACTCGCTATGTATTAGGCATTGCATTTGCAACCTTATTCTTGTGGAACTTCCTACCAAATAGAGATAGATATTAAACACACAGAACAAAAATGTCAGATAAATGTATAAATAAATATTCAGGTCAGATAAATATCTATATATATAAACATAAATATGTCAAAATGAGAAGTGCTATGCAGAATTCAAAAACAAGATGTGAAGAGGAAGAACACAGGGAAGGCAATATATATCAGGGGATCAGGCAAAACAGCTCAGAGAAAATGACATTTATGCTGGGCTCTGGAAGAGCTGTATGAGTTAGCAAGGTCAAGGAGGGCAAGAGGGAGAATATTCCTAGCAGAAAAAAAAAAGCTGGCAGAAGGGCCAGAGGCAAGAAAGATCCTGACACATTTGAGGAACTGAAAGACCAGTAAAGCTCAGCTTAAAGAGTGAGAGAGGAGTGCAGAAACATGGTACAGAAAGGAACACCTGTTTAAACCACCAGATCAGTCAAATAAAGCCAACAATAAGGCAGAGAGCAACAGATATGACGGACTGATTGTTCTTAGTCTCTCATTGTTACTTGACTGAAATACAAATTTATGTATGTGCCTTTGGTCATAATTTTCAGTAAAGTGGGTTTTTCAAAAAAGAGATAAGTCCATGGCTGCTTGGTGCTATCAGAGGCTGAGTTGCTCTCTCATTAGTCAACAAATACTTATTGTACTAGGGCTGGGCATACAAAAGTGAATGGAGTAAACACCTCTCCTGCCCTCATGCAGCCTGCAGCCTAGGGAAGATAAAGCCAAGCAGGCAGACAAGCACGGGGACTTTCTCATAGATGAGCAGTGGTAAAGGTGGCCATTCCATGGAGGAGGGAGGGGAGAAAGCAGTGTGGTTGAAGCAGGTGTGAAGGTTAGACAGGAACCCAAGGCTCTGGTGGGAGAAGGAAATACTCCCCACCTGACAGACTTGAACTGAGAAGTATGGGACGGGGGGTGTTCTGATGCCATCACATCGGTCTTGCCTGGAGTAAATCTCTCCTAGTTCTTGATTATCCTAAGAACATTTCACTTTCTTTTCCTCATAAATAGGAGGTACTACCGACTTGGGGAATGATTCAGCTTAGATCAAGGATTTTTAAATAAACAATCGTTTTACTGCAATGTAAAATATTTGACAATTAAATGTCAGATTATTTGACTCTGTGTGTTTGCATTTGAAGGAAATGGTGGTTATAAGTGGGCATAAAAATTAACACCCCTTGAAGAATGAGGAAGTGACTCTTGCAGTTAGTAAATTGTTTCGGTCTCTGACCACAGAAGCAGAGGCTAGCATCAAATTTGATTTACAAAGTAAATATAATTTCTACAGTTGGGTTCAGCCTTTTGTTTCTTTAAAGGATATATATTTTAGTTTGCACTGTGAAAAACACAGATTAGCATTTTTCAGAACATTAGGGATCAAACATAGTATCTTAAAAGGAACTCATTTTATCTTCTAGTCACAGATGATGATCCCAAGCAAAACAACATGTGATTAATTTGTGGGGCTCTGCTCTTACCCACATATTATTCCATATCTGTTTCTTTATGGCAACAGAAGACAACACTCCAGCACTGGTTCATCTGTGAGATAAGAATATGAATATACCAGAATTTTCTCTATGCTATCTGATTGAGAACAACAGTCTAATATTCTTGACTCTGGGAAGTATTGACATACCTTTGAATTCAACTCAGGATTTTTTTTTTTTTTCAAAATAGGCCTTAATCATTAAAAAAAATCATTCTATATTCAAATTAAAACAATTTAATAGAACTTTCCTTTCCAGAAACAATAGCATAAGGAGCAAGGCATTTCATAAACTGTGGTCCTAAACTAGTCACAGTACAAAAATAAATAGACACTAAGTACACCAGTCAAACAGAGACAAAAATAAATATATATTAAGTACACTAGTCAAACAAAGACTCTCTGTCCCTTGAGCTTGAGAGGAAGTTGGACAAACTTTGGCCTGGGGTTTCCCAAACCAAATTTAAACTCAGGCTGCATGTTTAACATTTGATGCTAGGATATGGTGAACAAAGATAGAAATCATAAATAAATGTCCATGTCCCAGAGTGCTTTTCTTTGTTTTTGTTTTTCAAAGGTTTTATTTATTTGACAGAGAGAGAGAGAGTGATCACAGAGGGAGAAGCAGACACCCCGCTGAGCAAGGAGCCCAATGCAGGACTCAATCCCAAGACCCAAGCCAAAAGCAGACAATTCACCAACCGAGCTACCCAGGCGCTCCCAGAGTGCTTTTTAAAGTAAAAAGTAGAGTTGTGAGAGTTAAGTACACAATGACCTGAACAGAACCCATCTGTATGGAGATGACAATAAACAGGATGGGGTGGCGGGGGTGGGGGACTCCTATTCACCTTCTCTGCTCAAAGCTCCTGAGGATATATTTTGGTGTATAACCCTGCAGGCACCAGACTGGACATGGGATGGGCCCTGACAAAGACAATTCATGGAGTATCCCCTGCTGGAAACTAGAGTGGACCAATTTTGAAAAATAGAGGCTGAATCAGTCAGAAGTGAAGGATGGGAGCAGATGTGAAAGGAAGTTCCATAGTAGACTATAAAGCCTTTGCAAACTGAAGAGGAAACAGAAATTATGAGTAAGCAACGGAAGTTAGTAAGTAAGCCTAGAGAGGAAAGTGGAGCAGATGTGCAGAGGGAAGACAATGAGACACAAACTATGTGCCTCATCTTATGATTCTTGGTGACTTTCCCATTCATCCCCAACTCAAGTCCATGTATGTCCCCATTGTTATATAAGTAAGTTTAACAGTAAACAAATGTTTTTTCTTGGGTCATTATAATCAATCTTTAGAAGTTCCTTGCAAAAAAAGAGGTCCTAACCATACATTAATCAATCCAAGTCCCTACTTCATCTTGTGCTGACCCAAACATCAACACTGAGAAAATTACTTCCTATGTCTTTAAGTGAAGAAAAAACATAGTCACTTACCCAAAATGAAGCTTCTTACTGAAAAGACAACTGACATTACACCTGATCTCTCACAGAAATCCTGGCTTAATACTTGAAAATGAGGAAAGGTCCAGAGGACATAAAGGGATTTAGGGAAACGGACATCCAAAAAGTGATTACCCCAAGATTCTCTGTCCTGGGACACTCGCTGTTCAGTGAGCGAATGTTTATGCAGGATTCAGCATGGGGGAAAAACTGACAAAAATTCCTGCTCCATGCAACACGCAGATTAGAAGAGAAGATAAAGAACAAGCAAAGTAAGTAAGTACAATATACAGTGTGTTAGATGAGTTCTAAAGAGTAAAGCAAAATGAACAATGAAGATACAAACCTGGGGGTGGGGAATATTGATATTTTAAAGAGGTGACAAGGAAGCCTTTGCTAGTAAGGTAACTTTCGCATGAAGAAATGGAGAAAGGGAAGGATTTCTCCTTATAGACATCTGTGAAAACAGGTTTTAAGACAGAGTAAACAGCAAATGCAGAAGCTCAATGCAGGGTGTTGGAGTGTTGGTAGAAAAACAAGGTAGGGAGCATGGCTGCAGTGGAATAAATGAGAGAGAGGTAAGTGAGGTCAGAAGGTCACAGGGGACCAGGCTTTACAGAGTTTATGGCCTTTGACTTTTACTTTGAGGGGATGGAAAACCACTGGAGGATTTTAAGCATAACAGTAATGCAACATAATCTACATTTTAACAAAATCACACTGACGGCTGGATTGAAAGTAGATGGAAGGGGGCAAGGGCAGAAGAAGGTAATAAGTAAGGGCAGAAGCAGGTAACAAGTAATACACTATCTAATAATTCAGGGGATAAATGATGATGATTATGGCAGGGTGATAGCAATGAAGATGATGAGAAGTGGTTGAATTCTGAAAAAAGAACTGAGAGGACTCGGTGCTGGATCAGATGTGAGAAAGGAAAGAAAGAGGGGAGTCATTTGGTCTGAGTCACTAGAAGAATGGAGTTTCCATTTTCCATAATGTAGAGGACTGGAGGAGGAACTTCTCTGGAAGGGAATTTTAAGGGATACATTTTGGACATGTTAAATTGTTTATGTCCAACAAATATGCCCAGGTGGAGATGTCAGTAGACAGTTGGATATATAAATCTGGAGTTCAAAAGGGTGACAGGGTGTAAGCATTTAGGTGGAGTCAGTATAGACAGAAAAGAGGTCCGACCACTGAGCTCTGAGAGGCTCCCACACTGAAAGGCTGTGTGTCAGTTAGAATACAATCCACTGGATACAGTAGAAAGCCCAAATAACAGTATCTTAAAGAACGTAGACAACTGGAAGTAAGTCTTCCAGAGCTAGTAGGCAATCTATGATATCAACAGAGACCCTGTTCCACCATCCCAAACACATGGCTTCCATCTCCACATTTGCCTCAGAGGTGCAATATGGCTGCCATAGCTCCTGGCAATATACCCATTTCAGGTAGGAAGAAGATGAAAGCAGAAAAGGGCAGAAGAGCTCTACAGTCAGTGGCACCCAGTGACTCCTGCCTACACAAATGGAGAGGAGAAGAGATACAGGCTCTGACAGCAAACTCCTGGGTGAGAATCCTGTCTCCACCATTCATAGATGCGAGGTCTTGGGAAGTCAATTAACTTGGGCAAGTTGATTAATCTCTGCCATAAATTTGCCCTCCGAAAATGAAAACAATAATAGCTCTTACATAGACTTTGGTGTGAGGAATAAATGAGATAATATGCTTGGAAAATTCTCTGCCCAGAGTAAATGCTCCTGAGTGGGCTGATGTGATTAAGTTTCATTTAATAAGCCAAGGGGTAAGGGAGGCCAGAATACAGATTTTTATAAATTCTATGTAGACCACTAGTAGTGTCTGCTATAAAAGAGAATGGCATAAAATGGTGTGAAAACTTCTAGACTAGAAGTCCTATCTCTGGCGCTGCTGCCCGTTCAGTGCAGTGCTTTAGATAATTCAACTATCTGAAGATGACTTTAGGCATCTGTTAAGAAGAAATAAAAACACCTGCCCAGATTTCTTCTCTAGGATATTGGAGGATCAAATGAAGTATACATGAAGTAGAGTATTTTCTTAATTGTCATAAAATTCCTTCCCATTCTAACCCTACATATGCTTTCCTCCACTGATGTTACAATTTACATTTTATATTTAGTAAAGTTTTCATGAAAGTAACAGACTTTTCTTGGAAAAAAAATGAAAACTACAGAAGTATGTGTAGAAAAATTAAAATTATCCATAATCCCACCCGTGTAGCATGCTTCCTCACATTTTTTTTCCTGTGTGTGTGTACATAAACATTTGTGTATATATACAAAGGTATATTTCATTCTGCAAGAACATTTTTTAGCTGATGAATAATTGACATTTTATATTAGTTTCAGGTATACAACATAATGATTTAATATTTGCACATATTAAGAAATGATGACACCAATAAGTCTAGTTAACATCTGTTACCATACATAGTTACAATTTCTTTCTTCTGTTGAGAACTTTTACAATTTACTCTCTTAGCAACTTTCTATTATGCAATATAATATTGTTAATAAAAGTCACCATGCTGCACATTATATCTCCATGATTTATTTGTTTTAGACTAGAAATTTGTACCTTTGATCCCCTTCACACATGTCACTCCCCACCCCAAACTCTGCCTCTGGCAACCACTAATCTGTTCTCTATATCTTTGAGCTTGTTTTTTGTGTTGTTTTTTTTAATTCTACATATAAGTGAGATCATACAGTATTTGTCTTTTTCTGTCTGACTTCATTTAGCATGATCTCAAGGTGAAAAATGACAGTTTTAAACTCACCTTACCCCTTGATCTTATATCATGAGCATGACCCCATGTCATTAAATGGTCCTTAAGAGCTACAAAACATTCCTGTTCATAAATGTATAATAATTCTATTTTTATCCTGTGGGTATTTCAGTTGCTTCCAATCTTTGTTATTATAAATAAGCCTGTAATGAACATTCTTATAACTAGAAATATTTCAGCATCCTCTGATTATTTATTCAAGATAAATTATTAGAATAAAAATAACTAAATCCTGGTAATGAATATTTTTAAAGCTTTTATTACATTTTGCCATATTGACCTCCAGAAATCTTGATCAATTTCACATCAGTGTGTTAAAATGTGTTATTAAGGAGTTCTTGGGTGGCTGAGTCAGTTAAGCAGTCGACTCTTGATTTCTGTTCAGGTGATGATCTCAGGGTTGTAAGATCAAGTTCCAAATCAGGCTCTGTTCTGGGCATGGAGCCTGGTTAAGATTCTCTCTCTCTTTTCCTCTGCCCCTCCCCATTTGTTCATTACTGTAATTTGGAGTAGGAGACAGATAATATTGTCATCTAGTTCTTTTAGGTTTCCTGATCAAGAGGAGCCACACTTGGATTTGATGTAGAGACCCTTATGAACCATCCCCTAGTGAAGAAACAACCCCACACCAGAGACACTGGAACCTGAATTTCATACTGTGACTGAGTGGGACTTTAAAGATATTACCCCCAGAGAAGAGCTGAGTATATTTTGCATGCAGGAAGCAAAGTAGCCTGAATTTAATTACCAGGAAGGTGGATTGTGGTGGTCATTTTTCCCAAAGTAGATTTGTACTTCCCCTGAAAGTTGAGGCCAAATGACTGGTGTTGGCCAGTGAAGTGTGGATGGGAGTGATGATCTCTTCACTGGCTACTGTTAGCCAGGGAAATAAACCCATGTGTTCCCTTTCAGAAGGTGGTACTTTCTGAGGTCTGCCACATTTGTCCCCCATCTCTGCATGTGCCATAACATATTCTCTATCTCCTTCAGTAATTATTCCTATTTATTCTCAGTCCTGCTCACTCAGAGGAGTGCCCTTTTCTTTTGAAAGTGAATATTGATGGCAATTTCCAATATCTTCCTCACTGCCCCTCTTCACACTGTCCATTCTTCTCTATAACACAATATTTTATCAAAGATTTCCATGAAGTTTCGCTGATCTCAATTACTTTTGGCCATATTTCCATATAATACAGAGTTTGTAGGATTTGTTTCTTAATGACCATGTGGCTGTAATGTGTATTTAAATTATTTTTAAAAGAATCATTATACAGTAATATTGAACTTGTGGGATTATATAAAATCCCAATATGTAAAAGTCCATTTCCACAAGAGTTAACACATATTTGTATAAACACCACCATAATCTATATACAGAACAATTCCATCATCCCTAAAATCTCCCCTGTGCTATCTCTTTACAATCATACCTTCCCTACCCTTAACCCCTGGCAACCACTGATCTGTTCTCTACCATTACAGTTTTGTCATTTAGAAAATGTCTTATCATGGGAATCCTGTATACAAGCTTTTGAGACTGGATTCTTTCACTCAGAATAATGCCTTAGATCTAAGTTGTTGTATGTATTCATAGTTGGTCCTTTTTTACTGCTTAGTAGTATTCCATTATCTAGATATACCAGAGTGTATTTATCCATTTATCCACTGAAAGACATTTTGTTTCCAGTATTTTGTCACTATGAAGAATTCTACAAAATTCATGTATAGGTTATTATCATAAATAGGTGTTGAATTTTGTCAAATGCTTTTTTTTATATCAACTCTTTAGACTATTTATATGACAGATTGCATTGATTGGTTTCCAAATATTGAGCCAGTCTTGCCTTCCTGGGATAAACCTCACTTGGTTTTACTGTATTATTCTTTTTACATATTAATGAATTCAGTTTGCTAATATTGTGTAGATTATTTTTACATCATTTCCTCTTGTTTTTCTTTTTTTGGGTACCATCTTTGTCTGGTGTTAGCATCAGAACAACAATGATCTCATAAATTGCATTGGGAGGCATTCTCTCCTCTTTGGTTTTCTGAGATTATGCAGAATTGGTGTTATTTCTTTAAATTTCAATGTAATTTGCCAGTGAAACAACATGAAACTAAACATTCCTTCTTCAGATTTCATCCAGCAAATTTAATATCTTTCATAGTTATAGGACTGTTCAGGTTATCTATTTCTTCTCAGGTGAGTTTGGGTAGTTCTGGGATTTTTAAAATTTGTCCATTTCATGTACATTATCAAATTTATGCACATGGATTTTTTTTTTTTTTTTGTGGTGTTCTCTTATTATCTTTTTAATGTCTGCTGGCTCTGTAGCTATATTCTCTGTTATAGTTTAATTTCATTAAGGTCAAATGTGAAATGTTTTCTCACCTTCCTCATTGCTCTGTATGATTTCTGGAAGAAAAAATGGAAACATTTACAGCTAAGGTTCTTCTGCATTCTTAGTAAAACCGAAATATGAGAAAAATTTCCCTCAGATTTCCAGTGCCTCTTCTCGAACCCATGTCCAAGAATTTGGATTTTTGGTGAGAGTAACATGTTAGGAAAGGAAACAGTTCACTGGCAACAATTGTGTTTCTCCAAGACTGAAACTAGCAAGTCATAACCAGCTAGCAATAAAGGAGATTGTCTCTTTCACTATAAATATTCTTTGTGGTTTTTAGAAGCAGAAAACCTAAAGGAAGAATGGATAAGTGCTCAAAATTATTATAATTTTAATTTTAAAATTTAATTTTAATAGATATGAGATCAAACTTATACTCCCATGTTGGTAAAATAGGACCTATGTCTTATGTAATATTTTGGAAAACACATAGACTTAATTACCAATTAAAAGCTGTTTCTTAGGTAACTCTTATTTAAGTGGAGGGGAGGAAAGTTGGTAACAGGTCATTCATATTTACTTAAAAGATTGAATAATTTAAAACATTAGATTTTAGGGGCGCCTGGGTGGCTCAGCGGGTTAAGGCCTCTGCCTTGGGCTCAGGTCATGATCTCAGGGTCCTGGGATCGAGCCCCACATCAGGCCCTCTGCTGCCTAAGGAGCCTGCTTCCTCCTCTTTCCCTGCCTGCCTCTCTGACAACTTGTGGTCTCTGTCTGTCAAATAAATAAATAAAATATTTTTTAAAAAAACCATTAGATTTTAATCACTTTAAGAAAATTTATTTTAAAAAAGATATGAAGCACTGTATCCACTACAAATTATGAAATATTTCAGTTCTGTATTATTGACATAAGCAAAATATTTTTAAAGTAGTAGAAATGTGCTTTTTAAACTGATAATCTTTTGACTTTTTACCCACCTAATGGCCATTTTAGTGTGCTGTTTATTGCTAAGACTTTCTAAATTTGCCTATTGTTTCCTGTTATAATTCTTTGTCAAATTCTTCAGATTTTAAAAAAGTGGGCCAGATTGTGATTTATTAATGTGTAGTACTCATCAAAACATAATAAATCCTGAACAACGCTGCATTTTCTCAGGTCCCCCTAAAAAATTAACTACTTTTAGTGAATTCATCATTTTAGTCTATCCATTTATAACTTAATATTTGAGAGTCTCTCTACCTTAATCAATGTTAGTGTGGACTAACTGGCAATAAATATTCTCAGATTTTTGTCTGAAAAACATGTCTTTATCGTATCTTTACTTTGGAAAGATAGTTTTGCTGCCTGCAGAATTCTAAGTTGGAAAAAAAAAGAATTCTAAGTTGGCAGTGTTTTCTTACAGCATGTTAAAAATAGATTCCATTATCCTCTGGCTTTCATCACTCCTTGGAAGAGATGTGTTTTGTCCTCTGGATGCTTTTAATATTTCCTTTTTGTCTTTAATTTTAGGCAGCTTTACTATAATATACCTAGGTATGCTTGGGTTTTATAGAGATCCTTGAATCTTTGCTTGATATCTTGCATCAGTTTTGGACGATTCTCATTAACTACTTATTCCCCATTCTCTCCCTCTTCTCCTTCTGGGGCTCTAAATACACATATGTAAGAATTTCTCACCATTTGTTAGATATATCTTGTTCTCTTTTGTATTTTTTGTCTTTTTCATTTTACACTTTTTTTTAAAAGATTTTATTTGTTTGAGAGAGGGAAAGAGTGCATGAGCAGAGTTGGGGGGGCAGCAGCAAAGGGAGAGGCAGAAGCAGACTCCCCACTGAGCAGGGATCCCAATGAGGGACTCAATTACTGAGGATCCTGAGATCAGACCTGAGCAGAAGGCAGATGCTTAACCGAGCCACCCAGGCATCCCTTCATTTAACACTTTTACTTGGCAGCTTAGCCATCCTCTGCTCTAATTTAAATTAAATTTGTCTGATGAGATCTAATTTTGATATTTGTGTTTTCCAAATCTTGAACTTTGATTGAATTGTGTTTATAGGTTCCAGCCTTCCTGTGGAATTCTCTTTTTATCTATTTTCTTAAATATTAATCACAATTATTTAAAAGTTTCTGCATGATAACTCTAATACATAGATCAACCAAAAGTCTGGTTTGCTTTGATTTACTTTTGTTCTGGCCACTTTGTCCTGTTTCCTGGAATGCCTAATAATTTTTATTGAATGCCAGTCATTGTGAACAATGAATTATATGGGCTCTGGATAACATCCTCCATAAAAGAAGTTGGGTGTGGAGAGAAGTCAAGATGGTGGAGAAGTGGCAGGCTGGGACGACATCGGGTAGCAGGAGATCAGCTAGATAGCTTATCAAACTATTGTGAACACCTACAAATCCAACAGGAGACTGAAGAGAAGAAGAGCAACAATTCTAGAAACAGAAAATCAACCACTTTCTGAAAGGTAGGACCGGCAGAGAAGTGAATCCAAAGCGACGGGAAGATAGACTGTGTGGGGAGGGGCTGGCTCCCAGCAAGTGGTGGAACAACGGAGCACAAAATCAGGACTTTTAAAAGTCTGCTCCACTGAGGGACATCGCTCCAGAGGCTAAACCGGGGTGAATCCCACGTGGGGTCAGCGTGGCCCCAGGTCCCACAGGGTCACAGAAGGATTGGGGGTGGCTGAGTGTTGCAGAGCTCACAGGTATTAGAGCGGGGAAGCTGGCTACAGAGACAGAGCTGAGGAGTGAGCTCTCAACTCGGAGTTACCTTGAACCATAATCAGTGGCAGAGGCCACTGCTCTGTGAGTGGGGTCCCCACAAGATCTGGGGAGACAACCCCTAGAAGATCTCAGGGATCTGTGGGGTTCTGAGACTCCAGGTGGAGCTGTGTGCCAGAGATGGAGACGCTTGGTCACAGGCTAGGTGAGCTCAGAGTGCGGCTGGAGGCCAGGGAGATGGGAGTGATTGAGCACTCTTCTCTGAGGGTGCACTGAGGAGTGGGGCCCTGAGCTCTCGGCTCCTCCAGGCCGGATATTGGGAGGCTGCCATTATAATTCCTGTCCTCTGGAAATCTACTGAAGCGTTCAGGGAACAAAAGCTCCTGAAAGCAAACCCGAGCAGATTACGTAGCCTGGCCCCTGGTAAGGGTGGTGCAATTCTGCCTCATGCAAAGACACTTGAGAATCACTACAACAGGCCCCTCCCCCAGAAGATCAACAAGAAATCCAGCCAAGACCAGTCACTTACCAAGAGAACAGCGGAATTCCAGAGGAGGAGAAAGCAAAGCATGGAATTCATGGCTTTCTCCCGATGATTCTTTAATCTTGCAGTTAATTAATTTTATTTTTTATTTTTTTTCTTCTGCTTAATTTTTTTAACTTTTATCCTTTCCTCTTTTAACGTTTTTAATTAGTTTATCTTAATAATACCTTTCATTAAAAAATAATAATAATAATATTTTTTGAACATTCATTATTATCGTCATAATTTATCCTTCATTGTATCTA
Organism: Enhydra lutris kenyoni; assembly: GCF_002288905.1. Taxonomy (NCBI): domain Eukaryota; kingdom Metazoa; phylum Chordata; class Mammalia; order Carnivora; family Mustelidae; genus Enhydra; species Enhydra lutris. The sequence continues at coordinate 32,860,623 of NW_019154101.1, read as the reverse complement.
ACTTTATTTTTTGTATACACATAGGGTGTTTTCTTCTAAAAAAGTTGGGATACAACTTCTTCTAATAGATCAAAATATACCCTAAATCTAGCTCCGGGCTTGTTCTAGTGCCCAGCCTGAGCAAATTCTCTCTACTTTCTTTTTCTTTATTCTCCCAACCAACTTACTTTATCAACTCCTTTATTAGAAATTTAAAAAAAAATTTTTCATCTTTATAGGCATATTCCATCCCTTCATCATCTTTACGTTTATATATGTTTTTCATTCTTTAAAATTTTGGGAGGTAGTTTCTTCTAAGAGACCAAAATACTCCCAAAATTATGTGGGTGACCCTGTTCTAGTCACCAGTCTAATATATATATTTTTTTCCGTTTCTATATTTTTTTCTTTATTTGTTTGCTTTTTTTATTTTAATTTTTTTTCTGAATTTCTTTTTATCCCCTTTCTCCCCCCCACAATTTGGGGTCTCTTTTGATTTGGTTAAAGCACATTTTCCTGGGGTCTTTGCCACCCTTTCAGTATTTTATTGCTCCTTCATATGTTCTTATCTGGACAAAATGCCAAGGCAGAAAACTCACCACAAAAAAAGAAAGAACAAGAGGCAGTACTGAAGGCTAGGGACCTAATCAATATGGACATTGGTAATATGTCAGATCTAGAGTTCAGAATGACGATTCTCAAGGTTCTAGCTGGTCTCGAAAAAGGCATGGAAGATATTAGAGAAACCCTCTCCAGAGAAATAAAAACCCTTTCTGGAGAAATAAAAGAATTAAAATCTAACCAAGTTGAAATCAAAAAAGCTATTAATGAGGTGCGATCAAAAATGGAGGCTCTTACTGCTAGGATAAATGAGGCAGCAGAGAGAATTAGTGATACAGAAGACCAAATGACAGAGAATAAAGAAGCTGAGCAAAAGAAAGACAAATAAATACTGGACCACAAGGGGAGAATTCGAGAGATAAGTGACACCATAAGACCAAACAACATTAGAATAATTGGGATTCCAGAAGAAGAAGAAAGAGAGAGGGGAGCAGAAGGTATATTGGAGAGAATTTCCCTAATATGGCAAAGGGAATAAGCATCAAAATCCAGGAGGTGCAGTGTACCCCCCTCAAAATCAATAAGAATAGGTCCACACCCATCACCTAATAGTAAAATTTATAATTCTTAGCGACAAAGAGAAAATCCTGAAAGCAGGCCGGGAAAAGAAGTCTGTAACATACAATGGTAAAAATATTAGATTGGTAGTGGACTTATCCACGGAGACCTGGCAGACCAAAAAAACTGGCATGATATATTCAGAGCACAAAACAAGAAAAACATGCAGCCAAGAATACTATATCCAGCTAGGCTATCATTGAAAATAGAAGGAAAGATAAAAAGCTTCCAGGATAAACAAAAACTGAAAAAACTTGCAAACACCAAACCAGCTCTACAGGAAATATTGAAAGGAGTCCTCTAAGCAAAGAGAGACCCTAAAAGTAGTAGATCAGAAAGGAATAGAGACAACATACAGTAACAGTCACCTTACAGGCAATACAATGACACTAAACTCATATCTCTCAATAGTTACCCTGAATGTTAATGGGCTAAATGCCCCAATCAAAAGACACAGGGTATCAGAATGGATAAAAAAAACCAAACCTATCAATCTGCTGCCTACAAGAAACTCATTTTAGACCTGAAGACACCTCCAGATTTAAAGTGAGGGGGTGGAAAACAATGTACCATGCTAATGGAAATCAGAAGAAAGCTGGGGTTGCAATCCTTATATCAGATCAATTAGATTTTAAGCCAAAGACTATAATAAGAGATGAGGAAGGACACTATATCATACTCAAAGGATCTCTCCAACAAGAAGATCTAACAATTTTAAATATCTATGCCCCTAACGTGGGAGCAGCCAACTATATAAACCAATTAATAACAAAATCAAAGAAACACATCGACAATAATACAATAACAGTAGGGGACTTTAACACTCTCCTCAATGAAATGGACAGATCATCCAAGCAAAAGATCAACAAGGAAATAAAGGCCTTAAATGACACACTGAACCAGATGGACATCACAGATATATTCAGAACATTCTATCCCAAAGCAGCAGAATACACAATCTTCTCTAGTGCACATGGAGCATTCTCCAGAATAGATCACATACTGGGTCATAAATCAGGTCTCAACTGGTATCAAAAGACTGGGATCATTCCCTGCATATTTTCAGACCACAATGCTCTGAAGCTAGAACTCAATCACAAGAGGAAATCTGGTAAGAACCCAAATACATGGAGACTAAACAGCTTCCTTCTAAAGAATGAATGAGTCAACCAGGAAATTAAAGAAGAATTGAAAAAACTCATGGAAACAAATGATAATGAAAACGCAACAGTTCAAAATCTGTGGGACACAGCAAAGGCAGTCCTGAGAGGAAAATATATAGCAATACAAGCTTTTCTCAAGAAACAAGAAAGGTCTCAAATACACAACCTAACCCTACACCTAAAAGAGCTGGAGAAAGAACAACAAAGAAAGCCTAAACCTGGCAGGAGAAGAGAAATAATAAAGATCAGAGCAGAAATCAATGAAACAGAAAAAAACAAACAAACAAACAAAAAAACCAATAGAACAAATCAATGAAACCAGGAGCTGGTTCTTTGAAAGAATTAATGAGATTGATAAACCCCTGGCCAGACTTATCAAAAAGAAAAGAGAAAGGACCCAAATAAATAAAATCATGAATGAAAGAGGAGAGATCACAACCAACACCAAAGAAATACAAACAATTATAAGAACATACTATGAGCAACTCTATGCCAACAAATTTGACATTCTGGAAGAAATGGATGCATTCCTAGAGACATATAAACTACCACAACTGAATCAGGAAGAAATAGAAAACCTGAATAGACCCATAACCAGTAAGGAAATTGAAACAGTCATCAAAAATCTCCAAACAAACAAAAGCCCAGGGCAAGACGGCTTCCAGGGGAATTCTACCAAACATTTAAAGAAGAACTAATTCCTATTCTCCTGAAACTGTTCCAAAAAATAGGAATGGAAGGAAAACTTCCAAACTCATTTTATGAGGCCAGCATCACCTTGATCCCAAAACCAGACAAGGATCCCATCAATAAAGAGAATTACAGACCAATATCCTTGATGAACACAGATGCAAAAATTCTCACCAAAATACTGGCCAATAGGATCCAACAGTACATTAAAAGGATTATTCACCACGACCAAGTGGGATTTATTCCAGGGCTGCAAGTTTGGTTCAACATCTGCAAATCAATCAATGTGATACAACACATTAATAAAAGAAAGTTTATTAATGTGATACAACACATTAATAAAAGAAAGAACAAGAACCATATGATACTCTCAATAGATGCTGAAAAAGTATTTGACAAAGCACAGCGTCCCTTCCTGATCAAAACTCTTCAAAGTGGAGGGATAGAGGGCACATACCTCAATATTATCAAAGCCATCTATGAAAAACCCATTGCAAATATCATTCTCAATGGAGAAAAACTGAGAGTTTTTCCACTATGGTCAGGAGCATGGCAGGGATGTCCATTATCACCACTACAATTCAACATAGTACTAGAAGTCCTAGCCTCAGCAATCAGACAACAAAAAGAAATTAAAGGCATCCAAATCGGCAAAGAAGAAGCCAAACTATCACTCTTCACAGATGATATGATACTACATGTGGAAAACCCAAAAGACTCCACTCCAAAACTGCTAGAACTTGTACAGGAATTCTGTAAAGTGTCAGGATATAAAATCAATGCACAGAAATCAGTTGCATTTCTTTACACCAAAAACAAGACAGAAGAAAGGGAAATTAAGGAGTCAATCCCATTTACAATTGCACCCAAAACCATAAGATACCTAGGAATAAACCCAACCAAAGAGGCAAAGAATCTATACTCAGAAAACTATAAAGTACTCATGAAAGAAATTGAGGAAGACACAAAGAAATGGAGAAATGTTCCATGCTCCTGGATTGGAAGAACAAATATTGTGAAAATGTCTATGCTACCTAAAGCAATCTATACATTTAATGCAATCCTTATCAAAATCCCATCCATTTTTTTTCAAAGAAATGGAACAAATAATCCTAAAATTTACATGGAACCAGAAAAGACCTCGAATAGCCAAAGGAATATTGAAAAAGAAAACCAAAATTGGTGGCATCACAATTCCGGACTTCAAGCTCTATTACAAAGCTGTCATCATCAAGATAGTATGGTACTGGCACAAAAACAGACATATAGATCAATGGAACAGAATAGAGAGCCCAGAAATAGACCCTCAACTCTATGGTCAACTAATCTTCGACAAAGCAGGAAAGAATGTCCAATGGAAAAAAGACAGCCTCTTCAACAAATGGTGTTGGGAAAATTGGACAACCACATGCAGAAAAATGAAACTGGACCATTTCCTTATACCACACATGAAAATAGACTCAAAATGGATGAAGGACCTCAATGTGAGAAAGGAATCCATCAAAATCCTTGAGGAGAACACAGGCAGCAACTTCTTCGACCTCAGCCGCAGCAACTTCTGCCTAGGAGTATCGCCAAAGGCAAGGGAAGCAAGGGCAAAAATGAACTATTGGGATTTCATCGAGATCAAAAGCTTTTGCACAGCAAAGGAAACAGTTAACAAAACCAAAAGACAACTGACAGAATAGGAGAAGATATTTGCAAATGACATATCAAATAAAGGGCTAGTATCCAAAATCTATAAAGAGCTTAGCAAACTCAAGACCCAAAGAACAAATAATCCAATCAGGAAATGGGCAGAGGACATGAACAGACATTTCTGCAAAGAATACATCCAGATGGCCAACAGACACATGAAAAAATGCTCCACATCACTCGGCATCAGGGAAATACAAATCAAAACCACAATGAGATACCACCCCACACCAGTCAGAAAAGCTAAAATTAACAAGTCAGGAAATGACAGATGCTGGCGAGGATGTGGAGAAAAGGGAACCCTCCTATACTGTTGGTGGGAATGCAAGCTGGTGCAACCACTCTGGAAAGCAGCATGGAGGTTCCTCAAAAAGTTGAAAATAAGGGCACCTGGGTGGCTCAGTGGGTTAAGCCTCTGCCTTCGCCTCAGGTCATGGTCTCAGGGTCCTGGGATCGAGTCCCACTCAGCGGAGAGCCTGCTTCTCCCTTTCTCTCTCTGCCTGCTTCTGCCTACTTGTGATCTCTGTCTATCAAATGAATAAATAAAATCTTTAAAAAAAAAAGTTGAAAATAGAGCTACCCTATGACCCAGCAATTGCACTACTGGGTATTTACCCTAAACATACAAACATAGTGATCCTAAGGGGCAAGTACACCCGAATGTTTATAGCAGCGATGTTCAAATAGCCAAACTATGGAAAGAATCTAGATGTCCATCAACAAATGACTGGATAAAGAAGATGTGGTATATATACAATGTAATACTATGCAGCCATCAAAAGAAATGAAATCTTGCCATTTGCAACAACGTGGATGGAACTAGAGGGTATTATGCTTAGCGAAATAAGTCATTCAGAGAAAGGCAACTATCATATGATCTCCCTGATATGAGGAAGTGGAGATGCAACGTGGGGGGTTTGGGGGGTAGGAAAAGAATAAATGAAACAAGATGGTATCGGGAGGGAGACAAACCATAAGAGACTCTTAATCTCACAAAACAAACTGAGGTTTGCTGGGGGAAGGGGGGTTGGGAGAGGGTGGTGGGGTTATGGACATTGGGGAGGGTATGTGCTATGGTGAGTGCTGTGAAGTGTGTAAATCTGGCGATTCACAGACCTGTACCCCTGGGGCCAATAATACATTGTGTGTTTATAAAAAAATTTAAAAATTAAAAAAAAAAAAAAGAAGTTGGGTGTTTGTTTGTTTCCTAGGAGACAAACATGTTATTAATCACTTTGATCCAATAGGGGATTGAGATTATTAAAATCCAAGACATCTTTGGAAATATCTGAATACAGTGTTTGTGTCTCTCAAACACTGAAACTATCCTAAGTTAGTTTCCCTTTTCTGCTTTGTTGCTTACATTCTCACCCTGTGCAACTTATCAAATACCCCAAAGAAAAATAATTGCAGAATAATGGACTCACTTCCTTGCAATTCCCTTTATTCAAAGGTCTTGACTTCTCAAGTCTTAGCTACCCTGGCCATATGGAACCCCAACTTTTGCCTACCCAACTGTGTGAGCATAATAAAAGTTCTAAGACTTCTCTTTCCATTTATCCTCTCATCTGTGCCACTTACCTATTAGAAAATGGCTTGAGAGAACCACCAGTAAAGAAGGTCATGTTTGCATCAATGCATTGCTCTTGTTTCCAGGATTTGATCCCACTAATCCTAATAGCCTCAGTTGTTCTCTGACGCCTCCAAAAGCTGGGAGGGAAGAGTTTAAATTTTAATACATTTTATTTTTTTTTTCATTGTTCTTTTTAGGGGAAGGGAGTTAATCTGATATAAACTACTCTGCCATAGCTAGAAACTTCCTTACAAAATTTTTGCATTATTCTCTATATATTCTTACCAAATGTATTTTCACCCTGTCATTTTAACTTATTATTTCAGTGAAAGAGATTTTACTATTATCATTTCTGTATAAAACTTGTTTTTTAATTTCTTTCCATTGATAAAAACCTATACCATTTACACATTTTGTTTCTTTTCAGTCTGTAACTTTAATCTCATAATCCAAATTTTCTCTGTAAATTCTCTGTCTAAAATAGTATTCACTATAGTTCTCTTGATTAAATTTCTAAAGTTATAAGAAAGGAACTGTGATTTTTAAAAAACTGGCCTGCATACCTTTTGTTTATGCCAGAATAAATTATTTTTATATAAAATATAATAATATATTTTATATATTTATATAAATTTATATATATAAATTATATATTTATAAATTATATATTATATATTATATATAAATTATATAAATATATTATATATTATATATTATTATAAATATATAATAATTTTATATTATATAAAATCATATATTATTATAAATATTATAAATATATAATAATAATATATAAATATTTATATAAATTAATAATAATATATAAATATATAATATTTATAATATATTTATAATGGATATATAATATATAATAATATATAATATAAATAATATATTTATATTTATTTTATATATATTAATTATATTATTATATATAAATATAACATGTTATATTTATATATAAGTATATAAATAAGTATATATAATTTATAAAAATAAATATATATAAATCTATAAAATATATAAATTTACATAAATATATATAAATATATTATATATAATATAAATATATATAAATATAATATATAATATAAAACAAATATTTTATTCTCAGAAGAATTTCGAACCCCCTTGCCTAGATATCCATCCTTGTGTTTCACAGTTTTTGTAATACATTCTACTTAAATGGAATCTGAAACTCAAACTTCTCTGGGATGCCATAAATATTCTACTTGTATAAAATTTGTATTCAGAAGTTGTTTCTTTATTACGTCATTCATATAAGTAATAAGAGATGACAAACAATTACATGGATGCTGAATTAATCCAAATATTCGAAGATCATGAGTTTTACTCATAATTTACTCTCTTTCATGCCTGTAACAAGTTCTTTAAAAAAAATAAATTTTTTAAAAAATACGTAGTATTGTTCCAGATAAAATTATTGTAAGGTTTGAAATCCCATTTTGTAGGGAAGAAAAATCTTATAAATGAATACTAGGACTACCTGCAACACAGGAGTCTTAAAAAAATAAGTTTGCAGCTGTGTTAGTACCCAAAATTTACCTTAACAGCATGAACTTTCCCATATCAACTGCCCCCAGTTGTTTCTGAAAGCACCACTGAGCTTTGTCATATATGCTCCACAACAGATCCTGCCTGTGGTCTTTCTGGCCCAAACTCCTAGTCAAGGCACTCTTTCACTTTCCCTTCTCCTGATCTGAGTTCTAAGATCTCCATTCTGTAGGAGCAGCTCCACTGTGGAAAATGGCCATTGCTAACACCTAACCAGCCTAGGGGACAGACTTTTCCCTTAACTAAGGGATGCAGCTAAGTTCAAACTGCAGCAGACGATGAAAGGACACTGTAGTTTCTTTGACGTGTAGCACCCTCAGAAAAGCATCTTACAAATGCTACAAATGCTACTAGAGGAAGCTACCCTCACAGTTTAGTCTCAACTTACTTTCAGGGTCCATATGGGTGCTCCCAGCAAGAGTGAACATAGTAAGGGTCAGGTTATTCTAGCCCCAGGAATGCTCTGAATATAAGTGTACCTAAGAGTCCAGATCACTCAAGACAAGTTGAGAAGGAATGATTTTTTTTTTACCCTTCTTTAAGTCTAAGGTCCTCAGATCTGTTCCTCTTGCTCAAAGATGACTGAAGAAGAAACATCTTCACAGGAAGGTCCTGTCCTTGACCACAGGAAGGGCCTTGCATAAAGACCCCATCAGAACAATGACACCAAACAGAATAGTACAGTATTAGTCATCCTGGATTCTGTCTTTTTTTTTCTTTTTAAGATTTATTTATTTGAGGGGGGTGGTGGAGAGGCAGAGGGAGAGAGAATCTCAAGCTGATGACCGGCTGAGCATGGAGCCAGAGGAGGGGCTCTAGGTGGGGGCTCCAGGTAGAGTCTCCCCACAGGGCTCCACCTCACAACCTGAGATGATGACCTGGGCCAAAACCAAGAGTTGGGCCCTCAACTGACTATGCCACGCAGGGGCCCCGAATGTTTGCTACTTTTTAAAAAGTTTCTCCAGCTTCTACTGATCAAGATTTAAAAAAAACATTAGGGCCACATTGTCAACCAATGTCCTCAATGACACAAGACAGGGTGGTGGGCAGAAAGGTATAGGGCTGGCTAGCTCATCTAGAGGCTGGAAAACTTGTGTTCTTACCTTAGCTCTAGATTAACTATTATTTAAGTAATTATTTCATTGGTTATTATATATTAGCATTTACTAAAAAATGCAGTAAGACCTGATGGTGTCTGGCAGTGAAGCAGAATGGCAGTTTATTTGCCAGTGCAATGATACTAAAATTTATAAAAAAAAAATTTTTTTTTAATAATTAAAATACTTCTTCATTGGGTAGCTGGCTACCAATTGGGAATATGGCTCTGAAGGCTTCATAATTGGAAAGATGAATAGAATAGCAATACTTTAACTGCCAGAAATTTTTATCTGATAGACTGAATGGTGGGAGTGGGAATTTGTTTTTGGGATAGATACCTTCTTTTGGGGGAGGTGTCACTTTGATGAGCATTTCAAAGTCAAGAATCTAACCATTTCCCTTGGGATATCTCTGGGCATGGCTGAAGGAACCCAGCTGCAAATGCTTACTGCTAAGACACAAAGTATCCTGTTTAATAATGCTGAAGACTATCCCGTATCCCATCTCTAATGAAGGGTTCTTTACTCCAAATTGATTGTCAGTTTCCCTGGTCTAAAAAGAAAAAAAGGTTGAGGGAGCATAGGGCCTGGGTAAGGTAGGCAAAAGGGAAGGCCCAAGTCAAGGATAAGAATGCTAAGGGTGTAGCCGCTCTCCCTTTGCCTGGACTCTCTGCGCTGGTCTTGGAATGGCTAATTCTTTCTGATCATTTGAATTTCAGCTCAAATATCACTTCACCAAGGAGGACTTCTCAAATCACCCTGTGCACAGCAGCCTCTAAGATGGCTTCTTATTGTCAGGATCTCCAAGGAAGTAAAGGAAATAACTTTTAAATGCATCACTAAAGAAAACAAAATTACCAGTTTATTTTTCCCCCCCTTTGTATGTAGAAGTATCATTGTTTATCGGTCATTCTAAGAAATTTATAGCTCTAAGCTCTAAATTTTAAGCAAAATTTCAAGAAGAAATCCCCATATTGTTTGTTAGATAAGAATAAACATAGTGAATTTTTTCTGCCATCTGATGCTGAGATAAAAGACACCATCTTTGTTCCCAAGAAACACAGTCTAGTGGGGTTCTAGGCAAAATAGATCACTGTAATGAAATTGGATGAAAGGCTGCAATCATGGCTATTCTCCTAGGTAGATCTTACAGTTCCTACTTGACGCTAATATTAATAAATTGTTTCGACCCTTTTAAGTTTTTCTCTGCTTAATTCTAAGTCTTCGGGTGATTGAAAGATGTATACATATTGAGAAAGATGATTCCCTTTCTAATCAATAGAGATTATTTACTGTTAGAGACAAATGAAGGATCTGGATCCTTCTCAAGACCTGAGGATTAATGCAAAACTCTACTTATAGTAACCATGTTCATAATTTCACAACTCTGAGAGAAGTGATCACCCAGCTCACTTTCCTGGATTTACATTATAAACGACTTCTAATTCTTCCATCTACCTTTAGAAATCTACAGATCTTGTCCAGGATGATCCATTTGATGTGCTTGGGATTCTTAAGCTATGTAAATATCTCTTTGCCTCTGAAGACTTACAAATTGAAAATATCATAAAATATGTAGATGCTTTTTCCATTTAATTTTTTTCGTAATTGAAATTTGTGTTCCATGATCAGTCCATAGATGCTATGAAGCTACTTGTAAATAATTCTTTTTTTTTTTTTAATTTTATTTATTTGTCAGAGAGAGAGAGGGAGAGAGAGCGAGCACAGGCAGACAGAATGGCAGGCAGAGGCAGAGGGAGAAGCAGGCTCCCTGACGAGCAAGGAGCCCGATGTGGGACTCGATCCCAGGACGCTGGGATCATGACCTGAGCCGAAGGCAGCTGCTTAACCAACTGAGCCACCCAGGCGTCCCTGTAAATAATTCTTAATATAAACACTGAATGTTTAAAAATTCATGAGCTGTAATCCAAAGCAATTTTTCCAGCAGCTTTTATCTTAAAATTTGTGGGCAAATTGTTCTTAAATAGAGTATCTCAAATACTGATATTTTAAAATATTGATGAGCTGTTAGATCTAATTTCCCTCCAACTTGTATTTTAATGCATATACACAAAAATTTCTACTCTTTGACAGCACATGAAAAAAGTAATAAGGAAAACTAGAGTACCAGCAACAAAGATGTCACAGTTCGAATGAAAAAACTAAGAACAGGGAGCAAGCATTGAGGGAAACAATTCTACTTTAAAATTGGATTTTAAAGAAGTAAGTCATTTGAAATACTTGTCATGCCAAATACATGATTATGACTTCAAATTGTTCTTTAGTTACACTGCATATTGTAGGCTATTCAAAGTGCCCTTCTGCAGCCTATGGAGTGTTAAGTTGACACAAAAGACAATCATTCACTTTTTAAAGAAGATTTGCAGTGAAAGGGGGAAAAAAAGGCACCTACTTAAATATGTAAAAAAGGGGGGGCAAGTAGAATAAGGGGTGGAATTTTTTTTCCTTTAAAATGTCTTCCTCTGGCGCCTGGGTGGCTCAGTGGGTTGAAGCCTCTGCCTTCAGCTCAGGTCATGATCCCAGGGTCCTGGGATCGAGCCCCGCATTGGGCTCTCTGCTAAGCAAGGAGCCTGCTTTCCCCTCTCACTCTCTGCCTGCCTCTCTGCCTACTTGTGATCTCTGTCTGTCAAATAAATAAAATCTTTAAAAAATAAAATAAAATAAAATGTCTTCCTTGGGGCGCCTGGGTGGTTCAGTGGGTTAAAGCCTCTGCCTTCGGCTCAGGTCATGATCCCAGGGTCCTGGGATCAAGGGTCCTCCCTCTCTGCTCAGCAGGGAGGGTGCTCCCCCACCCCCACTGCCTGCCTCTCTGCCTATTTGTGATCTCTGTCTGTAAATAAATAAATAAATCTTTAAATAAATAAATAAATAAATAAAATGTCTTCCTTAAGGACACCTGGGTGGCTCAGTTGGTTAAGCATCTGCCTTTGGCTCAGGTCATGATCCCAGAATCCTGAGATCCGGTCCCATGCATGGCTCCCTGCTCAGTGGGGAGTCTGCTCTTCCCTCTCTGTCTGCCTCTCCCCCATGTTCATTTTTTTTTCTCTCTCTCCCTAGTAAATACACAAAATCTACTTTAAAAATGTCTTTCTAGAGATAAAGAAGATGTGGTATATATATACACAATGGAATACTATGCAGCCATCAGAAGAAATGAAATCTTGCCATTTGCGACAACGTGGATGGAACTAGAGGGTATTATGCTGAACAAAATAAGTCAATCGGAAAAAGACAACTATCATATGATCTCCCTGATATGAGGAAATGGAGATGCAATGTGGGGGGCTTGGGGCGTAGGAAAAGAATAAATGAAACAAGATGGGATTGGGAGGGAGACAAACCATAAGAGACTTTTAATGTCACAAAACAAACTGAGGTGACGGGGTGGGGGGGAGGGAGAGGGTGGTGGGGTTATGGACACTGGGGAGGGTATGTGCTATGGTGAGTGCTGTGAAGTGTATAAACCTGGCGATTCACAGACCTGTACCCCTGGGGCTAATAATACATTATATGTTTACAAAAAATTTTTTTAAATTAATTAAAAAATGTCTTTCTAGAGCTACCAATAATTTGCATTTATAAAGAATTGGTACAAATACCTCTGGATTAGCAAGAAGAGACATCCAAGGACCATAGGTGAGAGCTGGTATATGACACTAACTGGACTTCACTTTTAGCTTCTCTGGTTTCCGCAGGCAGTCTTCTATTGTTTCTTAGTGAGCCATCTCAACCTTTTCGCTTTTGCTTGCATTTATTTTTGTCTGAAGATTTGTCCCATCCTGTTTTGTCTTTTGGGGTTTTATTTCAATGTGCACGAGCAGGCTCAGCTGACAGCCTTGCTGTTGCTCCTTCAAATCTTCTCATCCTGCTCCATCTGTGGAAATGACCTTCTTTTGCTCCCCGTGGTGGCATTTGCCTTTTCCATTTTCCTTTAAAGACATTTGCACAAAACACATTCTTTCCCATTTGCATCGTTTAAAAAGTGATGCAAATGAATTTTGGAATTTAGCTATTGACTGACTTATAGTCACAAGTTATGGAGTCTTTCTACTGACATTCTTACCTTATGTCAGAAGATGCCATCGAACTGATACATTGAGGATCAGCTAATTTCTGTAATCTTTACAGGTACAATAAGCAAGTCAATAATGCTGAGTAAAAAATAAGGCTTAGCAGTAATAAATTCTAGTCCCTTCATCTTCTTTCAAATACTTCATGTGATTTTTTTTTCTTTTTTGTTCACCATTAGGGAATCATGGTTTTTTAATAGATTAAATGTATATAAGTTGACTAGATGATTTGTTGCAACTTTGGCTTTTTTAATGTCACAACTTTGACTAGTGGTGGCTTCATTTAAGCAGGTTCCTGTCTTTCTGATATGACTTCATTTATTTTGAAAGATTTCTTGCTTTCTGGCAGAAAAGGATCCTAACTGTCCAATCTATATGTCTAGACCATGCATAGACAGATGTTTCTCCAAAGATCTTTAGTTTCTTTTAATGAAAAAATAGAGACACCAAGAACTGAGTAATAGGGTGCAACATGGGGTAACATTGTTCCTAGGTTATTTCAATATTAAAGCTACAGAAGTTTTCTCTTTTTTTTTTTAATCTTTTTTTGAAGATTTATTTATTTATTTTGGAGAGAGAGAGAGAGAGAGAGAGAGAGAGAGTGGAACCTGATGTGGGGCTCGATCCCAGGACCCTGAGATCATGACCTGAGCTGAAATCAAGAGTCAGACATGTAACCAACTGAGCCACCTGGGCACCTCAAAAGTTTTCTTTTAAAGTTTATACTGGTATTTCTACTCCTGTTCTAAAATTACAATGTCCCTCTGTAATTTGATGAATTCTATAATCATAGCACATTTTCTCTTCCATAAGTAAGAATAACTTCTTTTCTTTATTTGACTAAGACTTCCAAAAGACACATCCCAATATCAATATGAACAAGAAAGTCTTGAATGAAGCTCACCGTTCTTTATGTAGTCACTTTTATTTTGAGAGCACGATCCCAGAGAAGATATGCATTCCAACTACTTGGCTCTAAGTTCATTCTGAAGGCTTCATTCTTCATAGCTGTGAGATGCTTGTTTGACAAATGGTTTAAGTTTCACTTGTCTCAACTGGTTTTGAGTCTGAGGTCTTGGCATCCTCACAACTGCCAATTCTGTGTTGGAGGAAGAGGAGGCTTTGGGTCACTACTTCTTTCTTGGTGCCAATATTCAGCTTTGGAAGAGAGCCCAAGAACTAGCCCAGTCCACTCTGAGAGGATGGGAAGAGTTTTGACCTCTGATCCACTAGGACTCTATGAGCAATTAGAAGTATAAATTCATTATCTAAGTGCATGCTGGACAAATTGATCCTTCTTACTCCTCTTTAATTTCTAGTAATTTCTATTTCACACATTTAATTAAATTTTATCTCTCCTAAATTTTGTCTTTCCCCTGATACCTTTTAAATGGATCTTACCCTTTTTCCTGAGCCACAAGCATATCCTTATATATACCATGCACTATTTCCTCATTTCCTTAGCAAATTAACATATCATGGAGTGTTTTATTTTTTTAGCCCAACTGATCCTCCCAGTTCCACTTCCATCCAGGGCCAGGTCAGTTGAAAGTGCTTAATTTTCTGTAGGAAGATCAAGAAAAGACTTTGTGTGCGAATAACATGATGTGTAAACTTGGGCTTTTGAGGTTTAGACACAAAGTCTCTCCTTTAACCTATGATCAAAAATTCACATATTTTGAATATATCATCTGATAAATTTTCATTTATCAAAAACACATGTCTTTAATTACAGGTCACTGGTATAGAACTCGAGTTTCTCAGGGGCCTTTGAGTAAATAAAAGTACCATTACTTAATATGTTATGAACACAAGCTTCCAAAAATGACTTTGAGATATCAGAAGATAAGCAGAATGTAACATAAATAAGGAAGTTCAATAGAAATACTATGTACATTTACCTAACATAATTGTATACTTTCACTAGTTTTTATGCAGAAGTCTAATCTTGTGTCATTTCACCTTACAGAAAAAAACACAAAATCACATTAAATTTTCCAGTCTCATTATACACTGTAGGTATGATTACACTTCAAAATTTAACAGATTTTTGATACAGAATTGCCCAATTTGGGAATAAGTAGTATAGAAAATCCACCAGATTATTTTTTTGTTGTTGCTGTTATTCAACCCTTATCTTTCTAAAGCTGGGGTTTTTGCTATGAGGACAGATTTTAAACTGCCACTTTTTCCTCCTCTCAAAATTTGACTCGGGCCCAAGCTTCCTATGTCTTCCTCAGCCTTAAGTTTTCTTATTGGCACAAAGTCAAATGTCTCTTTTTGAGCTTAAGTCTATGATATATAAAAAAAATTTTCATCTGAAGCAGCTTAATTTATATAACATTTAACTTCATCTACATACATTTATGTTGCCATCCTATTTTTTAGCTAAATACATATAACTCCATTCAAACAAAATATTCACATACAAATTCTTCATACATTCTTTGACCAATAAATCTTCATTATTTCAATTAAGTGTATGTTTTTTTTAATTGTTGGCTTGTTGGGGCACCTGGGAGACTCAGTTGGTTAAGCGGTTAAGTGTCTGCCTTCGGCTCAGGTCATGATCTCAGGGTCCTGGGATTGAGCCCTTTGTCCTAAGGCTCCCAGCTCAGCAAGGAGTCTGCTTCTCCCGCTCCCTCTGCCCCTCCTCCTGACTCATGCTCACTCTCTCTTGCAAACACACACTCTCTCTCTCTCTTTTTCTCTCTCTCTCCAATAAATGAATAAAATCCTTTAAAAAAATTTTTTGGCTTGTTGTTGCCTCCCCCCGCCACCCTGCAAAAGTTTTTCATTCTTCAGATTCTAAGATCTCTGGATTTTAAATTTTGAATTTTGAAAAGTTATATCAGTAGCTTGTTTTTTTTTTGTGTTCAGGCAGTGTTTGGCCTGTGTTCAAGCACCGATTTCCGTGAACAGGTTTCTTCTGGTGAGGGCTCTCTGTCCCATTCAGTGTGGGACACTGCAGGACAGTACTTCTTTTGGTGAGGACCCAAACCCGTTAGTGTTACGCTGTCCTCTTCTAATCTACAGGGAAGTAGTGATCATGCCACAGGAGCTTCTTCTTATTTCTAGACAAATGATAGAAGGCTTCCCGGCATCCCTAGAAGAGGGATATATGGTGGCTTGTGGGATGTCACAGGAAAGTAGATACAGCGCAAAGAACAACAGCAGAGATTGCAGAAGCTGACCTGGGCACTGACATCCCCAACAGCCAGGTATCACTACTTTTTTTATAATAGTTGACATTTTCCTCTTTAAAGTGCTAAAAGATATTACCTTTTGCCCTCGGGGATGCTATACAGATCTCCAAGATGATTCCCTCGAATTACCCTTCGTGTTTTTATTTTTTTGTTACTTTATCTATTTTTATCTTTATTTTTTTAGTAGGCTCCACACCCATTGTGGGCTTGAATTCACAACCCTGAGATCAAGACCCGAGATTAAGAGTCAGACACTCAACTGCCTGAGCCAATCAGGCACACCCCATCATGTTTTTAACCCTTTAGCAAAACTCTCTTAGATACCTATGAGAAAGGCAAGTAGGAATTTGTCCTTTCCAGATACCATGATTCCATCTGGCCCCAGTCCAGGTTGAACCTAGGACCGTCATGACATACAAAGCTGGGGAGACCCTTTAGTTTCATTGATGAGCCCTGGGGTTAAACAACAAGCCAGCTCTGACAGGATCCAACTACAGTTTGGCACCATTACTGATTAATTAAATTCTGAATGGATACTGAATGGGTTCCACTAAATGGTTTAAAGATGAATAGAAGAGGTGAGGTGCTTCCTCCCCAGTCCTTGAAACTGAACTAAGGAGCACAAACGGTAAATGAATCTAGACTCTAGACTAGGAAAACTAGTCACATAAAAGATTATTAAGAGCTGAAAAGGCTCTTAAAGATTAGATAGGCAGATAGACAAACTCAGTTAATGGTCTGTCTCCAAAACAATAAAGCCTAGGCATCCCATACCACAAAAGGGAAGTAGGGAGGAGACATAATAAGGAAGATAGTAAAGTGTCAGTGGTCTAAGCATTTGCTCACTCAGTCCTATCCCGCTGATCACCTCTGCCATTCTCAGGGTCTATGTTGTTCTAGATCCTATCAAAACCACATCAAATTATTGTGGAGGAAAAGGCTACATACTTAGAATTTAAAAATAGGTCCAGACTCTCTAATAAGAATTACATTGCAAGAAGGAAGGAGAAGAGAACCCACCAGCTTGTAACTAGGTGACCACCACACCCCTATTTTTTAACACATCAAAATGACAGGCTTTTCTTAAACACAAGTTCAACCTTAAACCCTTTCTGAGAATTGCTCTGAGATCAGCAGGGGAAAGGGGCCTTATGACACTCAGGTAGGGGAAAGAAGATCTCATGACCCTCACAGAGGAGAATCAAAAGAACCTTTGATACTAAACTGAGAGAAGAAAAATGAACCTTGCAGTCATTAGTTACCGAACCCCAAAAAAGAGTTTTTGAAAGACAAGCCTTTGTCAAACCTTTGAAAGGAGGCACAATTGCTTGGGGTAAAACACCACGGATCTATCATTTTGGAAGACTTTTTTCCTTTCTTTAACACTTGACAAGTAGTGCTGTCTTATTAGGAAGGGCTGTTTTTTTTTTTCACCAAAATGTCATCTACCTAGCAGCAGGTCAGGTGGCTCTGGACAAAACCCTGAGTCCAAGGGAGATGGCAAGATGATCTGTGAGGTCCCTTCCCTTGCCAAGATTCTACAGATGCCACAGAAGGCATCAAATCCCAGAACAAGAAGGAATGAGAAGAGGGGAAGTGTTGGGAGGGGGGATATACCTGACAGGGAGTCACAGCCCAAAACCACTGGCAGCTTGGCAACCTCAAAGATGGGATCATCAGCAATTGGTATTTTCAATCTGCATCATTGCCTTCTTGTTGCCATTAATTTAGTGACTACAGTTCTTTCGAATGGGATGTATAGCTCAAGTTTTCTGTAGGGAACATGAGCCAGAGGAAGTGGGACACCAAAAGTTACGACGCCCCTGGAGTTCAGGAGCATCTGTCCCCATAGTTATGTTATGAATATTCAAATGTCAGCAGGATTTTCCTATTGGTCTGCAGTAATAAACAGACACTTACCTGAGGAACATCCTGGAACTCTGCTGGGCAAATCGCTGATGACACATGTTTTAGACAGGACTAAGGAGAAAAATGTCTCCAGGCTTCAACCATGTGTCCTTCAAGCGGGGCACTCAGAGGCTGGAATGGTAAAGCCCATTTCAGGACAATGTCAGTGCTGCAGCCCATAGCAGCTACTAAAATTCAGTTTTACCCTCAGTGGACACATTCTAAATGAACAAGACAACACAAAGTCCCATGCTCCCAGATCTCTACTATATCCAGCAATTTGGTAAAGAGGGGGCTTTTCAAAGATGAGAGAGCCAAAATTATACATGTGACAGACTTCATTCTGACCTTCCTTGAACAAAATATTGACACAAGCCAAATCTCCCTTGTACAGTGCATGCAGCAAAATCTTGTTAATTCAGATTAAACAGAGAATCAGTGTAGAGAAGCTTACTCTAAAACGTATCTGCATTATTTATAAGAAGAAATTCATGATTAAATTATTATCATGAAAAAAATTTAAGTGTAATCAAATAAGGCTATTGAAGAAGTGGAGCTCTTTCCAAGCACAAGTGTAGCACCCAATATTTATGCAAATTTCAAATGATTTATTTTATTCATGAAAGCTAGTTCACATTGCCCTTTCTAAAGATAATCCTGTTTGGTTAATTCTTGTTTAGAAGTAATAAAACCAAAGTCTTTTCATAGGATGTAAATCATAATTTTCACTTCTGGAGACCAACTGTACACAAGAAGTACAAATTAAAGAGGCATCACCATAAGAATCAAACATTGTAATTTGCTGCATAGGTTTTTGTATTTAGACTGATTGGAAATTATTTCTGTTGACCACAATCCTGCATTTTCTCCTTTTCCAGAAACACAGAGGTGTTGTCTGGTGAGTAGGAACAGAATGTACAAAGATTTGCTTCTCACCCCAAGCTAGTCTAATCCAGGCCAAGTATATACCATGACCAAGATATAATATAATAGATTCTCACATTTAACCTTGCTTCTAGATAGGAACAATTTCAAAATGCTATTAGTGTAGAAAATATTAATTTCCATTTCACAGGTTTCACTTCAACATGTCATTATTTGAATCAGTTTACATAGATTACGTGTTCATTATATAGACCATATTTACTATGTTGGTCTCAAAACAGCCATATAAAATAGGTAGTCCCATTTTACAGAGAAGAAAATTGAAGCTGAAGAAGTTAAAATATAGTCTAAGGGGGCACCTGGCTGGCTTAGTCTGAAGAGCATGAAACTTTTTATCTCAGTGTTATAAATTCAAGCCCCATATTGGTCAAGGAGCCTACTTAAAATAAATAAATAAAATAAAATATAGTCTAAGTAAAAGACCAGATCTGGAATTCCTATGCAACTGCCTGAGTTTCACACTTATAATCTTAATTATTAAATGATTTCTACTTCCCTTAAATTCACAGTAAAGAACTATAGAATTAATAAATGCATATTTGATAAAGGTCTTAAATGAGTCATTTCATCTAATTTTCCCATACCCCATGCAGAAGTTTCTTCTTCGTATATCTAAAAGAAAGAAAAACCAAGGCTCTATGAGATATTTCTAGTACTGAAGCTTTTGATTTTGGCTGATAGTTCATTTCATCATTGGACCACTGTGATGGTTAAATAGATCTTCCTGACTCCAAGATGGCTTTATAAAAATCTTTCTGATCTCTTTTTCCTCTAAAATTCTATAGCAAACAAGAACAAGACATAAAAACTTATAACACCAATGAAACCAGAAAAATTGAATCTGTAAACCCCAAACCATAATGAATGAGGACTAGAACAAAAGACAGAATGGTAAATAATCGAACAGAAAAAGGATGCTTAACGGAAGTGGGTTAGTGAGCTGAGGGAAAGGTAGCAGGAGAGTTAGAAACAAATAATTTTCCTGGTAGACTTTGAAAAGACTAAAGAATTTGAGGTTAATACTCAGCAAATAGAGGTACTATCAAAAGTAATAGTAGGGCTGGGTTTTTTGGTTTTGTTTTGTTTTGTTTTGTTGGGTTTTACTCTTTGGTTTTTAATTAAGGGAATGAACAGTCAAACCCAAAGGTCCACAATCCCACCTCACAAAGTAATGTAACTTCTCTCCACCTTTTCGGGATACATAAGGATTGTTCTCTGGGGAAGCTTAACCAGAAAGACTGTGTTCAGGGATATGAGGCCCAGAGGAGGAAGAAGGTGAGCAACAATGATAAAGGGGGAAAGAAGTTAAAGTTATTAGTCTCTAGATTTAAAAACCCATTAAGCATCCAATACAATAAATGAAAAAGATGCACATCAAATTTTATCATTGTGAAACTTCAGAATACAAGGGATAAAGGGAAGATTCTAAAGGTTCCACAAAGAGAAAAAAAGAAAAAAGGATCATACAAGAGATCAAGAATAAAAATGACTCCACCTTCAAGGAATAAAAACTGGAAACCTAAAAAAAACAAGGGAATGAGCCTTTAAAAATTCAATAAATATGTTAAAAAAAAGTTTTATTTAAAAAAAGGGTTTTGTTTGGTTTTTCTTTTTACATTTTGTAAAAAAGTTTACAACTAGCCAAGCAATCGAGTAAGTATAATGGTAGCAAAAAAGGCATGTGAGACATACAAAGTCCCCCATAAATACTTTCTCAGAAAGCCAGCATACAATATGTTTCACTAGATGAGGAAGTATAACATAAAAGAGGAAGAAAGGGAATCAGGAAACAAGAGAGAAATAAAGGGAATTCCCAGGATGACATCAGGGGAAGTGCTAGGACCACAGCTGTGCAGCAAGCCAAGACTGCACCAAACTAGGCTATAGCGAGAAGTCAAGTCTCTGGGGATGTTTGTATGTGGGGGTGATATCTCCAAGAAGATACTAGAATGTATAAATTGTCTGAGAGATTTTACCTTGGAGAAAATTGCTTAGCAAGGCATTTTACAGAACTTTTGTGCAGTTTGGGGAATACAGAGTACTCTCAATACTAAATAAATGAAAAGAAAAGGTAATCATTAACTCCAGGAAAAACTAAAAGTTACAAAAGAATGGAATTATATATAATCACAGTGCTTTACCCAATTTAGCAGTGAATATATTTCAATAATGAAAATATAGAATATTAATTTAAAATGAGTTCTATTTTATGAAGAAAATGAGGGAAAGAGGGTATAGTTAAAATCTTTATTATTATGGGAAGACAATAGGTAATGTCAAAAACTGACGAGTTGACAGGCAGCAATCTAGGTGTCTTATTTATAAATGAAAAAGTAAACCACAAAAGAAAAACCTGTATTGGTTTAATATTACTATCCCTGGGGAACATGACAATGTTGAAGGAACAGGGTGGAGAGAAGGACAAGGGATTATTGTTTCTTGTGATAAACTTTTTGTATTGGTATTAGAAATTAGACTTTCTATTTTCTTATACCATTTGCATAAAAATTAAAATGTTATTTTCCAAAAAAAAATCCTTACAATAGCTCAAAGGAAAATCACTGAGTTCTGGGGTACCTGGGTAGCTCAGTCAGTGAAGTGTCAGACTCTTGATTTTTAGCTCAGGTTATGATCTCAGGATCATGAGATCAAGCCCTGTGTCAGGCTCTGTGCTCAGTAGGGAGGCAGCTTGAGATTCTCTTTCTCCCACTCTCCTCTCCTTCTGCCTCACCCACTTCACTCACAAAAATAAATAAATAAATCTTTAAATAAAAAAATAAAATACTATTATTATTAATTTATTAAGTAAAACCCATAATAATAATACTTTATTATTAACTAATTAATTAAGGCCTAGTTCTTTGGGTCTCTACCAGGCTACAGATGGATTCTAGAGAGCTACAAGTTTGTGTGCTTGTATTCATTTCAATAATAATTGAAAATGTATAAGTCTATCCTGGATCACCTGGATAACTGGCATTTGGTGCCATCACTATCATGTGTATATCTATCAACTTAGCTCGAAGTAGTGCTACTTTTTTTAAAGTTTTTATTTCAATTCCAGTTAGTTAACATATAGTGTGATATTAGTTTCAGGTGTATAATATTGTCATTCAGCACTTCCATACAACACCCTTGCTTACCACAAGCCCACTCCTTAATTCCCATCACTTATTTAACCCATCCCCCCACCTCCCCTCTGGTAACCATCAGTTTGGTTTCTACCATTAAGAGTCCGTTTCTTGGTTTGCCTCTTTCTTTCTTTCTCTCCCCCCTGCCCCGCTCTGTTCATGTGTTTTGTTTTATAAATTCCACATATGAGTGGAATCATATGGTATTTGTCTTTCACTGACTGACTTATTTCACTAAGCATCATACTTTATAGCTCCATTCATGTCATTGCAAATAGTAAGATTTCATTTCTTTTTTATGGCTGAGTAATATTCCATTCTTTTTTATATTTTTTTTCTCAGATCTAGGGTTAGGATTAGGGTTAGGGTTATGGCCAGGGTGAGAGTATTCAAGTAGCATTACTTTAATAATAGCAAGAAAGTAAGAAAGAGCTATAAATGATACATTCGTATCAAAGGAAGTCCAGTTGAAATGATAACAGGTAATGTGTATGAAAATTATGTAACCATGTGGATGGACCAAGTGTTGAAGAAATCAAGTCATTTCATAAGGTACACTCTAAAAGAGTGTCATAAACTCAAGAGGACCAGCAGGCAGTACCATATTCATGTTGCAAGTAGCAATTTGGGTTCAGCAAATATTATCTGTCACATAAAAGTAATGTTCATTTGAATGGTCCATATTTGTTTTGTTGGGCTTTTAAAATAATATATATTTAAAATTTGTATCATATAATAACTATAAGCGGAAGTTTATATCTATTTTTACATTAGTACATATTGATACAATGGATAATATAATAACTTATTTCAATCATGGTAAGTTCTCTTTTTTCCTTTATTAATTTCAACATTAAATTATTCTGCTAATCCATACATTACTTAAATTTGAGAAGAACGGACTTACTTTTTGTATTCACTGAGATATCTAACTATATCTGTTTAATGCACTCCAGTATGCCACCCATTTGTGACCCTCACCAAGGACACATTAATTTAGAAAGAAGTACTTTTTTCTCTCACCCATTTTAGTTTACCAACCCTATCATCAAATGATGCATATTGTTGGGAACAGTTATCTACATATAACTTACACCTCCCCTGAACTCAGAGAAAGGTATGAGAAAATGTTTGGGGATGGAATATTTTAGTTCTTCTTTACTACTGTAACAATTTACCATGAATCTAGCAGCTTTAAAACAACACAAATTTATTGTTTTACAGTTTTGGGGGTAAGAACTCCACAATGGGTTTCACTGAACTAGAATCAGGTGTCAGCAGAATTGCATTCCTCCTGGAGGATCTAGAGAATAATCCACTTTCTTCCTTCTCCCAGCTTCTAGAAATTTCCCAAATCCCTGTTTCTGGCCCCACATCACTCTGACCTCTTTTGGAGTCCTTTTCTGACTCTGACCCTCCAGCTTCCCTCTTTTATCTTTAAGGACCCTTGTGATTACACAGGGCCAACCCAGATAATTATGGATAATCCCTCATCTCAAGATCCTTGGTTTAATCACATATGCATAGTCTCAATGTCTCTTTCATCTTATAAAGGAACATATTACCAGTTCCTGGGATAAGGATGTGGACATCTCGCTGGTGGCACTATTCTGCATACCACAATGGGTGTCATTATGCCCAGCCTGTCCCAAAAGCAGGAAGTCTGATGGAGGACCCATATTCTCTAGAAACAGAAGGAAAAGGGCATGGATGTAAGGTAAGAGAAAGGGGCATTTTATGGTGAATGAAGAGAAGGTTCTTTTCCTGAGGAGGATTAAGGAGCAAATTGAAGACATAAGAGGGATGGAAAAACTTGGAAGAGCAGCTGGTGGAAAAGGCTCCAACTCAGGAAGAAAAAGTGACTACCTCCCCAAGGGCTTATCTGCGATGTGAAGGCGGTAACATGCTTAAGGTGTGGGATGTGAGGCCAATTACACCAATTACCATGTCTCTGAAGATGCCACCAAACCCAGCCCCAAGACAGCCACCTCCACTAGTATTTCAAACTTTACAAACAAACCGAAGACATCAGAATTCAAGTAGTTCTCCCACCTCCTTTTTGTTATGCCATTGGATTCCCCCTGCCAAGATTCCTATGAGAAATCTGATGCTAATTAGACTTGCATGAGAAGGGAAAAAAAAGAAGATGAATCATGGACCACATTGGAAATAAACTAAGAAATAAGAAAATATGATCTCTGCCCAAAAGAACAACAGTGAAAAATTATACTTACAGAGGAGCCTATAGTGAAAATTTAAATTTTTTAAAGGACAAAACATGGAGAGTCTGATATGATCTACCAGCTGCTTCTCTTTCCTCAGATACTTGCCCAGGAGGCAGCTACTGAAAGTTGGGTGTATTTCTTTCTCTCTTGCTGTGTCATACACTGTTCCTTTCCTTCCCCACCCCCTCCCTGCTCTCCTGTCGCTTTGGTGTCTGTGAGTGTGTGTTGTTTCTCTCTCCTGTGTAAGAACACAGCTGCCTGCCGGTCTCCGGCTGGCTGTCGCAGCTTCTCTGACTAGCTTTTCGCCTCCTGCCTCTCCTTCTCTTTCCGCTTAGCTCCTTGTCTTCTGGTAAGTGCGACAAACACTCCTCCAAGCCCTGTAAGAAGTTGTAGGGTGCGGTTTGTGGTGTTCGAAACTTGCAACTTTGAGATTGCCGGTGAACTGTAGAAGAACTTTCCATTGTTTTATTTATAATTGAAATGTGTTACTCAGGAAGGTATGTGGGTGATAATCTGCTGGATTCCCCATACAAGTGAAAAATTCTCAGAGAAGGAAAAAAAAGCAATAAAGTGTATTAAGAAGATAAAATTTAGAAATAATTTCTTGCTTTAATTAATTAATATGGTAAGGAACAATTTAAAAGTTGCGGAATTCTTTGACTTTTTTTTTCCTTTTTGTTGATTTATCTTGAGGCTACTTTTAGGAATTGAATTGTCTTGTGGTTTACAAAGATTCAGTTATTCTGTTTTAAAGTAAATGTGGGCTATGAGTTTAAAGGAAATCCATGGAATTAATATTAAAAACACCATTGACTGTGGCCTCTGAGGAATGAAGAATAAATCAAATACAACCCAACTTTTGCAGTTAGACTAGCCATACTAAAACTCCTGTGGAAAGTCAGTTTAAATTCATTGCTTTGAAGTAGGGGTTGACTTTAGATTTTATTCCATCCTCAGAAGCCTCCCTAACACTTTAAACCCACATATGTATTTAAACCAGTACATGTTTACTGCTTTTAGTTTTGATTTTAAAAGGATTCTCTTCCCTTGATTTGCAAAGAAGAAGGGCTAAATGCCATGGCTCCTTTTAGAAGAGCTTAAAATAACTTCTGGCTGGACAGCAGGTGCCATGTATCTTTCTCCGATTTAGGGGAGGGTAAGTTATATATAGATGAGTGTACCCAACAAGTAGGGGTCAGGATAAAGAAATGCCGGTGATGGAAACAATAAGGCTGTTTACTGCATCATTTAATCATAAAGTTGGTGCATTCAAGTGGGCAAGAGAAAAAAGTACTTCCTTCAAAGTGAATGAGTACTTAAGTGGGCGGCCTAGGACTGTAGGTTGAATTTTCCGTTCTTGTTGGAGTCCAAGCACTTGACAGCCCCTGCCCTGAGAACAAAAGAGGAAGCTGTGCAGTATGGGGAACAGTATGTTTTTGTTTTTCCTCTCAGGCCACCACAACAGCAAAACCTGTGCATTATGAGAACCCCGTCATATTTTTATGCTGTTAATTAGCAGCATGACCGTTAAGCACCATTTACAAATAAAATGCACCATCACTTAAAGGCCTAAGTCAACTCTATTGCAACCCGAAAAATGAAGATAGCCAGAAATCCTGGAATTCTTTGACTCAGCTTGGACTTCAGCCCCTATTTCCAAAGAGGCCATATTATATATGGATTATTTTTCAAGTTCATTCCCTCCCTATTCATTAAACATTACTATTTCTTAAAAATTACAAAGTTATCCTGGAGCTTCTTGACTGAGAAAAAAAGAGTTGTAATCTTTTTCTTTTCCTAAAAGAAATTCAGTTTTTATATTGGAACAAAAAAGTATTATAGAAATTCAATAAATTATTATCTTGACCATCACCATGGTTCCAAAATGGTTTGTTGGTTAATTTTTACCTTCCTCCATTCTCCATTTTATTCCAAAAATGAAGCTAGTTTGAACCTCAGAAAACATATTTTGTTGATGGATAATTATGTGTTGCTCATTTGAGAAAAGGAAAATACTTGGAAAACAAGAAAGTATTTCCTGTATATAGTATAATAATTCATTTATATCAATGTACTCATATTTATCAAATCTTCACTTATGAATTAGAATAGAGTTTCAGACCGCTGTTGTTATGAGTGCTTTTAGTAAGTTCTGTGGCTCTTGTATTAAATGTTTTAACTTTGAAAAAAAAATAACACCACTTTAAACATTTTAAGTATAGACATCTCTGTACTTACAATGACCATAAGTCTACATAAAATAATTGTAAGAGAGGGGTAACACAAGTTGGCTTAAGCAATATGATAAATAAAAAATGAAAAACAATATCTTGAATTATTCCATTAATGTCAGTGAAAGGAATTTCTACTGGAATTAAAGACCAAAACCAAAAATATGCTAATAGTGTGAATTGCTTTGGAAAAATGGCTTCCCACTGTTTCTACCTAACTAACTGCAACATCAAGGGTTTGTGAAAGTACATTCATTTTATGTTAGAAATTGTAATTAGTAGGTGGCCTTTTGGGAATATCCATACCTTTTACATATAACTGGGTTAACTATATAAAACTTGACTATGCTTACCACTAGATACTACTCCCAGTATGGAGGTGAATCACTCTGTACAGCTCTCAGGAGAACCCCAGTCAACACCTCCAGGGGACAGTTCATCATTACTGAGTCAAAATGGCCTGGAGAAGCAAGATGATAAGGATTCCTCAACCACACTCCAAACAACAGAGGATAAGGCAAGTGTGCAGTCTGAACAGGGAGTTCAAGATATCTCTGAGGAACTAAATCGACAACTGGAAGACATCATTAACACCTATGGGTCTGCTACTGAAAAAGAGGGTCCCAGCAAGGCAAAGGAGCCACATGAGAACATAGACCCACTGGACAATGAGGATTTGGATGGTGATGAGGCCACTGAAGAGACTGAGAGAGAACCCTTGTCTTCTGGAGAACCAACCACAACCAAAGAGCCTGTCAGCAATAAAGAGCAAAAATTGGAAAAGAAAATCCTTAAAGGATTAGGCAAGTAGTTATGTTCTAATGCATGACTTTCCTTTGATGAGTCCTTCATCAGGAAGGAGCACTTCCTCCAACCTTTACTAAAAGCCACATCTCATTTTTGGATTACTGTAACAGCTTCTTGTAGGGTCTCCCTACACTTCCTTTGCTATACTTGGTGCTTAGCCGCTTCCTCTCAAAAGAGAAGAAGTGAACTTTTGAACATGTTACTCACCTACTCTGTTTCCCCAGTGGTTTCCCACTGCTCTTAGGAAAAGACTAAAATTCTTAACATGGTCTTTCAGGCCCTAATGGTCTAACCCAAATTAGTCTCCCTAGCTTTATCTCCCATCACTCTACACAGCATCTCCTTCCTGGACTCTCTGCCCCTATCACCACCACTACTACTACTGACTAATGGCTAATCACTCTGATCTTCTCTATTTGAACATAGCATGCTCTATCCACAAAGCCCACATATATACTATTTTCTCTACCTAGAAATCCCTACATGTTCAGCCCTTTGGGCACTTAACTTAGCATTTAGTTCACAATTCAAGTGGCATTTTCTTAGCCCAACTCTAGATAAGATCTTCTTGTTTTCCATTTCTGATGTATCTTGTATCTTTCCTTCTGAGCATTTAGCAGTATATGAGAATGTTACATTTACTTTTTGTGATATTTGCTTAATGCATGTCTTCCCTTTCCCTAGCTGGTTTTAGCTCAAGAACAGGGACTGTGTGTGTATTCAGACATCACTGGATGCGTAGTGTTTAAGATAGTGGATGACACATGCCAGGTGATCAGTAAATATTTGTTATAAGGATGAATGAACAAGTAAATGAAAGGGAAATTGCTTAAAGCAAAGCTAGTGGAATCTGGATTTAAATAAAATATAAATATAGAGATTGTTTATATGTAAAATGATTATCAGATCGCTGAGTTGTATGTTCTATTACTATATAAAATATTTTCATTTCATAAAACTCTTTAAAAGGTATCAATTATAGAATGTCAAAAATTGCACAAAATATTTTTATTCTCATTAGTTTATTGATTCAGCAAATATGTATTAATACCTCATCTTTATGAGGTACTGTACTAAGTAAACAAAGATGAATAAGTCATCAAGAGCCTTTGGTTAAGGAGCTCTAAGTATGGAGAGAAAAACCTTGTTTTTCTAACTGTAATTGTAATCTAATATGTTATATAGGATAGTGCTAAGAACAGGCATGGGAAAATTTTAGGTGACCATGTGGGATTTTGCACCAAAATGGCTGTGAAAGAAGGATGAGTTAATTTATTAGCTACTAGTGAAAGCATGTTACTGTACATAGGAGAACCCCTCTGCCTGTCTTCCTTGGTGAATTTCACTGTGACACTCTGTACAAATACCACCTTCTATATGGTACATTCCCAGACACACCCAGTAAGGGTTAGCATCACCTTTCTTACTTCTCCATTAAATATTCTGCATCAATCATTTGTTTATATACCTGCCTCCCAAGGGAGGTAGAAAATATATCAGGGGCAGCTATAATGTCTTACGCATTTCTTGAAGATAGTGTGGCAAAGAGAAAGGTCATGGGCACTGGAGTCATAACTGGGTTTAGATTCCAATAACCAGGTATCTATAAATCCCAAAATATGTCTGCCAGTGTGGGATATCACTATCTTACTTAAAACCCATTGTGGGCAATGTTTTCAAGAAAAGCTAAAAGACACATTTAAATAGGACATTTGACTCACCCAACATAAAGAATAAAATAACCCAAATAATACTTTAAAAATATCTACCAAGTTGCAAAGTGCAAGACTGGAATCACTCAAGGGTTCTGGATCTTTGGGAAAGAGAATAAAGTTGCTCTATGTTCAAAAGCTGTTTTTCCTTATCTAGCCAAGGCATTTCAGAAACATCCCTTTGTATTAGCCATCGTTAAACTTCCCATAAGACAGTACAAAATCACATCATGGATGGTTATGATTTCAAGTATTCCTAATGGGAAATTCTTTTGCTTTATCATTTTATAACTATTTCTACAGAGGAATATGTATGTGTTGTATTGAGGGGATATGAAAAAAAGTAGGGATAAAATTAAAGATGACCAACTGTGGTTTCTTCTCTGTCTTCCATGAGTTATTTCAAAATCTATAGTGATGATCTAATTATCCGATTATCAAAAGAACTGTAGAGAAAGAAAACATTCCACAACTCTAATTCCACCACTGTCTCCAAGTTACCAGATTTCAACTGAATGTTTGATCAAAACCAGTGTTTGTGAAGCCAGTGCCCACTTGTGTCCACCCTAACTACATGTGTCTCTGAACACCATTGGCATATTCTTCTAGGCACTGTAATGTTTCAGCTACATTATGGCTTAAACATTTTTAGGCTGATCGAAATATATAACCACCATTTGAAACATGATTTCAGCTGCCTTTAATGGGCTTCCTAGCTGTTGATCGTCTAGACCAGTAGTTTTCAAACTTAACTGGGCATTAGAACCAAATACAGAATTTATGAAAAATGCTGTTCCTGAGCACAGAAATTCAGAATTGGGAGGATTTGAGTGGAACCAAAGCACCAGGGGCAATTTTGATACACACTGCAGAAACAATGATTCTTCTGTTTCAGAAAGTTCTTCTTCCACCTTTTTTTTTTTTAATTTTTTTAAAATTTATTTGACAGACAGAGATCACAAGTAGGCAGAGAGGCAGGCAGAGAGAGAGGAAGGAAAGCTCTCTGCTGAGCAGAGAGCCCGATGCGGGGCTCGATCCCAGGACCCTGGGATCATGACCTGAGCTGAAAGCAGAGGCTTTAACCCACTGAGCCACCCAGGCACCCCTTCTTCCACCCTTTTGAAGAAAAAGTGAAGTGCTGATGGTGGTCTTCTTTAGAATCTATTTGTACCTTTTATAGAATTTTAGTAAATCATTTTACCAGCACCTGAAAATATATCCTTAGATTTTGCTTAGCTACTTGATCAAAGATGAGTCTTCCATTATTTCATGTTTATCTGATAATATCTGCTTTATTGGTATTTTTGAGATGATGAAACATTCTGGCTCTCTAACCCAAAACTTTCCATAGTATATAATTTGGCATATTTGAGATTTCAGAAAAAGTTAAAGATTACTTACTGCCAGAATTCTTTGACTTTTGCTATATACAATGAAAATCTCCACTATAGATGGGCATAGTTTACAATATTTTCTGGACTAATTAGACCAAACAGATCCTTCTTTCACAGAACACCTTTGATTATTTGGCAAATGTCTCTACAAACCAAGTACCTAGGACTTGTTTTTCCCTGAGAGACTTCATAACCTCCCCACAATCAACACACTATACACCAAAGCAGTTAGAGGAACATTTTTAAATCTCTTTAGTGGATAGAGCCACTTTCCCCTTGGCATCTGAACTGAAAGAGACAAAAACAGAGTCCCCATTAGACAGCACTCTGACATGTCTTAAGTATCTCACTTACCTCTCCCACCCCATCCTCCAGACTCACAGTATCTTATTAATCACTTCTCTGCCAACAGTACGTGGGCCGCACAAGCACCACAAGGTAATAAGCACAGAACAATGATAAAATATAATATACTTTCTGATATTCTGGTTGATAACTGATTGAGTAGGAAATCAAAGGTTTGAAGCATAAGCCTGGGAAGAAAACAAAGCTGATCCACAGGTCCAATCTGAGTTCAGAATACATCTAGTCAACCCACTAATTTTATAGACAGGGAAATTGAAGCTTAGAGAGTTTAAGAGTCTACAAAAAAAGGTTACTCAACTAGTTGATGTGATTGTGAGATGAGTCATAAAGGAAGCAAGGGGGCAGAACTGAAGTCACTAATATTGCAGGATTGAAGATACATACAAACTAATTGGTATATTGGTTAAGGAGCATTTACCATAGCTCAGTTAATGGATTTGCCTTTAGTTACCGTGACTTTCAGTTGTACCTTCTGAGGAGCTTGACTTAGATGGTGGATTCCAAAATGTCTTTAGAAAGCCATTTGCTTACTCTTCCTTAGAAGGGGCACTTTCCCAGATGATTTGTTTCATCCATTTTTAGCTTGATTTCTAGTTTCACTGTGAAAGGGGAATAAACTGTTGCCTTAATACAACTGCTAAACTTTTGGAAGAGGTAGTAGGAGACCAGAAGAATTCAGGGAAAAGAGGAATCAACAGAGATTGCAAGGTTCATGAGTAGATTCACAGGGAAGTTAGACTTTAGACCAGGTCCTAAACAGAGAGAGAGGTTTAAAGAAATAGGTCAATTGGGACAGAAAAATATAACTTGAGCAAAGTAATTAGCACTCTCTTCTGATCAGAATTAGGAATAGATGTATTCATTTCTTACTGTTCTTCCTGGTGTTTTTCTTTTTCATTATAAGGTTTTGCTTTATTTTGTTTCCCCTGGAATAATCTCTTCATTTTTAGACTCTTAAAGGGTTTTTTTTTTTCCTTTATAAAGTTTTCTTTATAGTTAGAGTCAAGAAATTACTAATAATTCAAACATATCATCAACTGACCTAATAAGAAGTCCAGGTCCACTCCCCAACTGGGTGAGAGGCAAAAGTTCCAAGTACATAAAACAAGGTGACTAAAACACGAAAGATATAAAATGTGGGCCAAATAAAAACAGTGTAACTAGAAAATACAGAGTAGGCAGTATTTTCAAAACTGATAAGCCATTAAAACCAAGCAAAACAAACAAAAACCAGACTATGAGAAGTAACAATGAGGGATAAGAGAATCCTGATAAATTTTAGAAGTCTGTTGTTTTTTCCCCAAAACATTTTGGAAAGACAAATATACCATCCAAACATTGTTAATTTTATTGTTGTCTAAATCAAGCTAAAAATGGTTAAATTTATTCCAGTCATGGAATCAACAAATCCTAAATGCTAAACTCAGAACCCATTTAGTCAACTTAATAATTTTATAGAGATGAAAATTTAGGCCTAGAGAGTTGAAGAGTCTATAAAAAGGGTTAATGTGTCAACTAGTCAGTAACACAGTCTGTTCTAGAACCCAGAGTCTAGTCCTTATCCTTAGTCCAGTGTGAATTTAAATACGCTGTCCTTATAATCAACATACACAAATCTTATTTCTCTCAAAAGATATCTATAGATACTCAGAAATTATTTGTATCAGAGTCACTATTTTTAAATTGTGTTAGAAAACAAAATTAACAATGAAATTTGAATCTGGGTCTAACATTTGAAACAGAATATTCACGATCTTTTCTAGCGTTAAGATTCTGCCATAACACATAGAAAGCAGGGAGGGAGAAGAGAGACACACTTGTGTGTCCAAGACCAAATTTTAGCCCCAAATTTCTAGAAGATAATTTTGGTAGAGAATAAGTCAGGGTTTAGACACTTACCAAATCTGCATAAACGTAGTATAAATAGTTATCACTATGCCAAAAGTTTAAGAAAAATTCCCATCCACATTTATATAGCTGACTTCATTATCTCAATTTAAGTGTTTTAATTTCTTTGATGTAAAAATATTTCCTTTGTAGTATAATACTCCTTCAGTCTACAACTGTGCCTTTGGCCATAGCCATGTGTGACACAGCCATTCTTGTGGCTCATGTGGCCCTACCCCCTTGTAGACTTACTACAAAACTGAGTGTTTTGTGGAGGGAGGGCCATATGCCCTTCAGGTGCCCTCCCCATTTTCAATGGGGACTTCAGGTCTGTCCCTCACTTTTTTTATGACTAATCTCAAAATCACACTGCTTTGGAATGACACCCTGGGAGAAAGACAGGTCACTCGTTCCTAATAAAATGTCCCTGAAAAAAAATCAGTTTGTCTTTTGTGTCCGACACTATCACCAAATGACCTCATTTCTGTGGAACTGTAATTACAGCCTCTAATAGAAGATGAGCAATCCCTTTCCTAGTTCTCTTCTTAATGATAATACCACACAGCATTCTAGTCTGGAAAACCAATGGAAGTCTAAAAATTAAGCTCCCTGATGTCACAAATTTATTCATTCTGTGCATGCCTATCTCCAAGTTCCTGGATATTTGTGTTGTTTTTGTTGAAGGGCAAAATCATTTTTGAAGGATAAATTGATGCTTCTGAATGTTGACCTTTTAGGCAAAATAACAGGATGTGAGAGCAGAAAGATCTCCGAGGGTGCCCAAAACAAAACCCTCTTCTCATGGTTAAAGAAAATAAAAAGTTAAGATACTTGGTGTGGAGAGAAAAAGAGACTTATTGTACTCACTCAAATGTTTCTATCTCCCCCAAATGAGACACATAATGGTTTTATGTGACCATAAGCATACTGAGAGGTTTCCTAAGCATATATTCAATGGCAGAGGTGAGAGTAAGATCTGTCATTCACAAAGTCAATCACAGAGTTGTCTTCAGGACAGTGTTCATTTAATTCACCTGCTACTAATGTGCACACGTTGGCTTTGCTTTGTTCCACTATTACTGACATTTACTGAGAACTTGCCATGGACCAAACATGATCTCGGTTCTGGGCCAAATCTGATCCACAGCAATCTCTTTCCTCTAATAGATGGCACTCACTCAGGACATCAGTCTTCATGTGGCCCCTTTCCCAGACGGAAGACAAGCGGGGGAGGGATGTCCCGACCAATGCACATCTCTCCTGGTTGCTTAAGAACTAACTCTGAGGGGCGCCTGGGTGGCTCAGTGGGTTAAGCCTCTGCCTTCGGCTCAGGTCATGATCCCAGGGTCCTGGGATTGAGCCCCACATCAGGCTTCTGCTCAGCAGGGAGCCTGCTTCCCTCTCTCTCTCTGTGCCTGACTCTCTGCCTACTTGTGATCTCTGTCTGTCAAATAAATAAATAAAAATCTTTTTAAAAAATAAATTAATTAATTAAATAAATAAATAAAAATTTAAAACATAAAAAATAAAAAAAAAAAAAAAAAGAACTAACTCCGAGCACAGGCGCAGAGGAGGTGGGGCAGCAGTGATGACCAGTTGAAACTTGGCTCGATATGTCACAGGCCATAATTGGAAAGCTGGTGGGGTGCCTCTCACACCCACCTTCTCCCCATCTTAGGCCATGTCTCTAATCTGAACTGACTCACTGGGCAGAGATGGACAAAGCCAGCTGTTAGCAATGAGGTCATGTTTTTTAAGAAAAAGTTTCCTTTTATTTCTCTGAGTTTCCTGGCATCCAAATTCCACATGGGAATGAAGGGATTTAGAGCAAGTAGACAAACCTTGGATTCAATCCTTGACTCTGCCAGTGTTAATTATGTAACTTCGGACTTCGCTGGGCCTTAGATTTTTAATCTATAAAATTAACCATTTGTCTGAATCTTCTTTAAAGTCCTTCTAGACCTAAAATTCTTTGATGCCATTAGAGTTAGCAGATATAGCAAATAAAAGTACAGGATGCCAAGGAGAATTTGAACTTCAGTAAACAATGCAAAAGTTTTTTAGTATAATCATGTCCCATGTCCTGTATTTCATCTGGCAACCTTAATTTCATGATTTATCTGCCTCTCCAGGATAAAAGCAAATATTCTAGCAAAAGGGAAATGCCTATTCTTGGGGAAACGTTGTCAAAGTTGTTAATATTCTCACATAGATTTACATCAGGAAACATGGCCTCTACTGTGTGGATTGACCTTCCTATTCTCATCAGACAGACTGGCTGTCACTGTGTTCCACCTTGATCAGACACTTTGAAAAGACATCATCAGGGGTATATGCAGGCCCCAGGGTCCCTCTCCTCCCTGCCAACACTCAGCCCAATGGCTACTTTAAAACAAGATTTCCAGGCCCACAGAAAGGCAAATGGGGAGGCTGAGCTGAAGAAGACAAAAGGAAGAACAATGAGGAAAGAGAAGAATCTGAGATTCACCATCCAATAATCACGAACAGATGAGTCTTAAAATGTAGCATAAACTCCAAGTGGGATCAGAAAAGGAGACTGTCAACGAAGATTAAGCCTGGGTGGGAGGAAGGAAGGGCCAGGAAGGCTGAACCCATTATCACAAGAGACCCAAAAAGGCCTGTGGATAAGGCCCTCCAAGTCTTGGCTTGGTTTTCCTTCTATGTTGATTTAATTCTCTGCTAGGTAGGAAATATGAGCAGAACATTCTCATTCAAACCTCACAGAATGCATTCACACAGAAAAACAAGACAACTGGTTACCCCCCCAAAAGAGAGAAAAAAAGTACTGAAAGCAAAAAACAAAACCCAAAAATGGCAGACGAAACTGTCCAGACTCTGTGCTTTGGACTGGAAGTCTAGAACCGACGCATCAATGCGGGCAGTTTGGTGGGCGTCAGAAGTTTTGATTGGTCGCTCTGCCTCTTTTGTTTTTTTTTTAATTAACCAATGGGGGGAAAGAGGTGACTTATACAAAGTCAGCATTTTTTATTCTTTTGAATATTTTCAAAACATTTTTCTAAATGTCTTGATGGGTTTTGTTTTCTTTAAAGGCAAAGAAGCCAACGTGCTGATGCAAAATCTGAACAAGCTGCAAACACCTGAAGAAAAACTGGATTTTTTATTCAAGAAGTATGCTGAATTGGTAAGATGAGCTCTTTGTGTCAGAGAGGTTCAGGCCCTGGTTGGAGCTGAGAAAAGGCCATTCGTTTTTCGGGGACCTCATTAGAGACTATAGCTGGTTACCTCACACAAGCCAAAGCGAGAATCCATAAAAGCAGATTTTTTTTTTTAAAGGAAAAAAGAAAGAGAAAAACTGAGGAAAAACAGCACAACCAAGAAAGAGGATAACACTGGAGTCTATTGGAGTCTAGCCTTCAATTATATGTATAATCTGGGGAACAGAAGAAAGAATTAGAGATCATTGAAAATTGCAGCTATTTTAAAGTTCTTTTTGGGTTTGTAAGAACACAGAAATATACTCGACCTAAAGGCAAACTTTCATTTCTTGTGCCTAGGTATTTTGAGGATCCCCCCCAGGAAGGCAGAGGGATGAGTTTTTCCTACCCTCAGCTTGTGACCCCTTTTCATTTGGGCTTGAAAACTCTATTCATTCAGTCAGTCAGTCAGTCAGTCAACCATTCATTTTTTCTCTTTGATCTACATTCTTCTCCCCACCCCACTGTGGCAGTGTTTGATGTGGGTTGCTTTGTGCCTAGTTCTAGGTCCTCCCCAGGCAGGGTCCCTCTGAATAAGGCCATTGGGAGGCAGGGAAGCCACTCAGAGACATCAGAGAATCCATGAAGGGCACTGCCTCCCCGCCAGTACTCTTCCAGTGGGTCAGTTGGGAAAAAGAGGAGGGTTCAGTGAAGCCAGGCTCTCTGCGAGAGGAGTGCCATTTGAGGTCTGGGCACTACTCCCCAGGGTGTGTGACCCTCCACAGGGATGTGACATTCTCTCACATGACGCTATCCAATGTGCTCCTCCTTCCCATCGGCTTCCTTTTTTTGTTTTAAGATTTTATTTATTTATTTGTCAGAGAGAGAGAGAGCACAAGCAGGGGAAGGGGCAGAGGGAGAAGCAGGCTCCCCAAAGAGCAGGGAACCCAAGGCAGGGCTCGATGCCAGGACACTGGGATCACGACCTGAGTCAAAGGCAGACACTTAACAGACTGAGCCACCCAGGCATACCCCTGGTTGCTTTCTCTAAAAAAATATTTTCACTCACTTATGTCTTTTGGACAAGCAGTGACAGGAGAATGACGCTAAGTCCACAGAGCAAAACACTTCCTCCAAGCGGCAGGCTGAAGGCAGATCTACCTTGCAGCTAATGAAGTTTGGTTCAGAACCTCTCACTAGCATGGGCCCCTCTGAGGCTCTGGATGCAATTCTCTTTTCTTAATTTTGGGGGTTTTTTCTGTGTGCTTTGTTTTTAAAAGAAAACCTCCAAAACTGAATGAACTTCAGGCACACAAGCCCCTCATCTAAACCCTATTGATGGACTGGAGTTTAACAAGTGACTTGTTTTCTTTCTTTTTCTAACTCCCGTCCTATGGTCATGTTCCTCCCTGTCTTCTGTCACCTTGCCTCATCTTCTTGGGCTGAACAGTCCTGCAACAAGCCCAGAGGGACTCCAGAACCCTGAGTCACCGGCTGGTTGTTTAACTATGCCAACACTTTTTAATTGTTTTTTCATCACGTAAACCCCATATCATGATGATATGAAAAATGCTGCAGACACAAGCAAATATATCACTAATCCCATAACCTAAAACACAAACTTTGATTTATCTGTCTTCATTCCCAGTTCTGCTATAGAAGAAGATATAATTTTTATAACAATTACTATTATAAGGTAGATACATAATTTGGTATCCAGTTTTGATGACTTATACGATGGACAATTTCCCATGCAGTTTAGAGTCTTTATAATTATATTTTGTGATAGTTTTGTCATTTTCCATGGAGTGGCCATTATCTCCTGGTTCTCTGATTTGGGGACATTGGATTCCTTCTACTGTTTGCTTTACCAAATACTGCTGCACTACACATCGTCATGCATTAGATCTGTTCCTTCTCCTTCGTTTTATGATCCATGATCCCAATCCAGAATTGGGATTACTGAATCAAACTGCATGAATGCCTTTTGGTTTTTCAGGTGTGTTTTTTTTTAATTTTTTTTTAAAGATGTTATTTATTTATTTGACAGAGAGAGATCACAAGTAGAGAAGCTGGCAGAGAGAGAGAGGGAGCAGAGCTCTCTCTGCTGAGCAGAGAGCCCGATGTGGGACTCGATCCCAGGACCCTGAGATCATGACCTGAGCCGAAGGCAGCGGCCCAACCCACTGAGCCACCCAAGCGCCCCTTTCAGGTGTTTTTTAAATGGTCATAGTATTTTCCAAAAGAATGGCAAAAATTTATAAAGTGAGTATCAAGTGTTTCAACTTGTTTTTATCGCAGCTTGTTTAACATTAGCTATTAACCATCCATGAGCAGTTTCAATGCCATAAAATAAGTTAGGTTTCAGAAATATTTTTCCCAAAAATAAGGCCCCCATTCTGGGTCCATCCTTGGTCTCTTTGGTACTTTCCCACATCGTTTTCTCTCTGCCCCTCCGATTTACCTCTTTTTCCCAAAGCCATTCATATTTCGAGTGCCATGCTCCATACTTGACTGGACAGGCAGCATTCCAGCCATATGGGAAGCCGGGGGAGGGGCTGCAGTCCTCAGCAGCACATCAGAGAAGCATCATTTGTTCCGTCTGCCTGAGATTTTCTTCCTGAGCCACAGCTGTTCACCCTAGGAACATCCTCCACCTACTCACCTTCCCAGTCAGGAGTTCCCCGATGGAGGTTATCTTTCCAGAGAGCCTGCTCAACTCAAGCCTTAGTTACTGTACATTGGCATTTATATCATGTCCTACAATAAACTTTAAAATCCAAAAGGTCATTCTAGAAAAAATGAATAGGAGAAAATTGGCCAAAAACCCATTAAATTTCCTTTTCAGAAAGGAAAAATTGTGAATAATTTCAATCTTTTACTTGGAGACTAAAACCTATTTCATTGCTCACTGATTTGGATATTAATATAAAATGTGTCTGACATGTAAGTGTTAACAAACTAAATCACCAAATTCAAAGCTATGAATCAAACTGCCACTCTAGCTCACTCACCCTTCCAGATTCTGAATCCTATAATATCACCTACTATTGTTTTCATTAACAAATAAGAATACATTTATTTAAAAAGATGCCACATGACCTGGAAGAAGTAGTTTTTCTAAGTGTCCTCAGTTTTAATGTAGTTACAACAAATCACTAATACTATTCTGATTTAGTAATTGGCATTAATTTATTTTTAACTTAATAATAAAAAAGGGAGAGCAAGAAAAATAGCAGATAAAAATCTAATATGCCTGTCACAATAATAAAGAAGCGCCGTGATGTCTAATTGCATCATTAAATCACTAAGCCAGGAAGAAATCTGACTGAAGTTGACTTGGTTGCAATATGTTCACTTTCATTCATTAAGAAACCATATATGGGGGCACCTGGGTGGCTCAATGGGTTAAAGCCTCTGCCTTCGGCTCGGGTGATGATTCCAGGGTCCCAGGATCAAGCCCTACATGGGGTTCTCTGCTCAGTGGGGAGCCTGCTTCCACCTCTCTCTCTCTCTGCCTGCCTCTCTGCCTACTTGTGATCTCTGACTGTCATATAAATAAATAAAATCCTTAAAAAAAAAAAAGAAACCATATATGTATTCACAAGTCTGAAGTATTTGTATAAAATTAGCCACAGGCTTTAAAAAATTGTCAGAAAGTTAAGGGTTTTTATTTAGAGCATTCAAGATAGACCTAGCTAAATGTCAAATGTATATAATTTTGCAGTAAAACTAGAACATTACCTGGTTGATAAGCAAGTGAAGTCATCTCTTCCATCTTACAAAACCCATGTAGGGTATCCTCCTCCTGGTGCTCAGGTAAATCCATATGGGGCAGTGCTCCCCCACCAGGTGCAGTAGTTGATGTCTGTCTGGAGATGTTATGAATGTTACGATTGTAGGGAGTGCTATTGGCATCCAGTAGGCTGGGAACAAGGATGTGGCTAAAGAGCCTACAATGCCCAAGATAGCCCCCCACAACAAGAAATTATGTAGCCCAAAGTCTAAATCATAATGGCAATAACAATATGTAAATTTCAGAAAGAGATAATAGGTCATTCAAAATCCAAATATACTCTCTCTCTCTAAAAAAATTTTTTAGGGGTGCCTGGGTGACTCAGTGGGTTAAAGCCTCTGCCTTCGGCTCAGGTCATGATCTCAGGGTTGTGGGATCGAGTCCCACATCGGGCTCTCTGCTCGGCAGGGAGCCTGCTTCCTCCTCTCTCTCTCTGCCTGCCTCTCTGCCTACTTGTGATCTCTGTCTGTCAAATAAATAAATCAAATCTTAAAAAAATAAAATAAAAAAATTAAAAAAATTTTAATTAAAAATATTGAAAAACAAAAGAGGGGAGGCACCTGGGTGACTCAGTGGGTCAAGCATCCAACTCTTCATTTCTGCTCAGGTCATGATCTCAGGGTCATGAGATGGAACTGTGCCTGGGGCTCTGTGCCCAGTAGGGAGTCTGCCTGAAATTCTCTCTCTCTCTCTCCCTCTTCCTCTGCCTGTTCCCCCAC
This sequence comes from Enhydra lutris kenyoni, assembly GCF_002288905.1. NCBI lineage: Eukaryota > Metazoa > Chordata > Mammalia > Carnivora > Mustelidae > Enhydra > Enhydra lutris. The sequence goes on along the minus strand of NW_019154101.1, from coordinate 32,820,078 downwards.
TTTTTCTCTCTCTAAAAAAAAAAAAAAAAAAGAAAGAAAGAAAAAGAAAAGAAAAGAAAAAAAATCCAAATATAAGCACAAATATAACTATGGTCCAAAATCAAAAAACTCATCCGTCCTGTTAACAGGAGGTTCTCACAAGAAACATATAATAAAATACCAATGATTGTCTAATTGAATCTCAAGAAGGAAATCAATTTCAATCAATGTTTATAGCAATATGGGTTCAATTTTTCCTGATGCTATTCTCACTAATAAATAAAAATTGCCCATAAATGTGATGATAGAATACCATGTATGAATATCCCCAGCTTACTCCAGCAATGATCACTGGGTGGCAGGAGGAAGGGAGAAAGATAAGATGTGAACTGAAGAGAATGTGACAGTCTTGTTCGGCTAGTTCAGAAAGAACAAATACTTTTTCAAGACATGGAAACTGAGGCATACATGAGTGTTCATATCATGTGTGTCATCACTTGCATCAGGCTCTTTAGGGCACAAGGAACACCTGGGGTCCAAAAGCCCCAACAGTCTCTCAAGGGCTTTTCCTCCCCTTGAGCCAATAAGGTCATAATCAGGACAAACACCCTCCTGGATTAAGCATCATTCGGGCACTCAGGGAACTGAGTCCAGCAAAGGAAAGGCTCTGGATGAAGAGCTGTCTTTGCAGACAGCCTCACTGAGTGTCCACCTGAGATCAACATGCCTGGAGTGTGCTGTCTCTGGTGGCTTCTGTAGATTGATCCCCAAACTCCCCGCACTGGAACTAGAATTCCATTCAATATTGCCAAATTCAGTAAACGAAAATACAGGACACCCAGTTACATTTGCATTTCAGATAAATATTTTTTTTCACTAAAAGTGTCCAATGCAATACTTTTGATACGCTTTTACTAAAATTTAATTTCTTAATTATTTGAAATTCAAATGTAACTGGATGTCCCACATTTTATCTTGCAACTCTATCCCAGAAGTATAGCACCCCAAGATGGAACATCACATGGCACGTGGTCTTCATTTTCCATGCCATCCCTAATATTCATGGTAGCTGCTGGAGGAGTGTGAGAAACCCCAGCTATGGTTGACAAAAGCACGCATGTCATGATGTGTTGGCCATAAGCGTGGAGGGTGGAGGTAAGGTGGTCGGAGGGCAGGGCATGTTAAGGATACTTGCCATTCATGCTGTTGAACTGTGCAGCTTCTACTTCTGAAGTTCTGGGGGAAAATTGCCGATGCTGGGTATTTGAGAAGCCCTTTCTCTTCTTCCCCTGTTTCACAAACCACAGACTTCATCTTCCATTTTACCAGGAAGCTGTTTTATGCTTTCCTATTAAAAAAAAAAAAAAAAAAAGTTGCTCTAAGTTTGTTTTGAGAAAGAATTGTGAGACCAAATATACACCAAGCAGACACACTGTGGACCATTGCACCAACGAAAGGCATTATCATGAATTCTGAGAGCCTACGGATTCCAAGATGTACCCTTCCCTATTGACCAGTGTCACTGGAGAGACTCAAGAGAAAGGAAATTATTTCTGACCACCAAAAAGAAGATCAGAGTAAGAAGGGATTGTTATAATGATAAGGGAAAAGCTATAAATGATATGTTCTAAAAGCTGTATCTACAAGTATCGCAAAGTCCCATTTGTGAGGTTTATTTGATTGCAGAGGGCTGGCCACGATAACAAAAAAAAAAAAAATGTTTCCAACAACCACAGAGTGGTCTTTCGGTATTTCCTCTTTTGCTGCTTTTCTGTCAACTCAAAAGCGATTCCTGCCATTTTCTTTTATGTTTGCACCCCTTGTGTCTAGCTGGACGAACACCGCACTGAGCAAAAGAAGTTAAAGCTCTTACAAAAGAAACAGGTACAAATCCAAAAGGAAAAGGACCAGTTACAAAGCGAGCACAGCAGAGCTATCCTCGCAAGAAGCAAACTGGAGAGTCTATGCCGGGAGTTGCAGAGACACAACAAGACACTGAAGGTATGTATCACCACCGCTCTGAAAAACACACTTTTTGGCATGCTGCATAGACACAGGCTTCTCCCACTCATGGAAAGAGCATGAGTTTCTGACCTTCAATAAGTTATTTTAACTCCCCAAGGCTGTTTTCTCATCCCTAAAATGGGGATTGTATTATATTACTGTGTGGCCAGGGAAAAATTAAATGAGGTCATATACATACAGTGCTCTGTAGTACCTGACCCAGAGCAGGCTCACAATAAAATGTATGCCATCCCCCTTGCTTTTTTATTACTTCAAGTTTGTTTTATTACTTAAGGTAAGACTCAGCTCTACTGTTTAAAATACAAATTTGTAAAACTACAACAGTTTTTGTATTATAATGAAATCTGCAGGACACAAGAAAAATGGACATAAACCTAACTGACATTAGACAGCAAGATTGAGAGCCAAAAAGTCAATAGTCAGCTGAAAAAGAAACTACTTGGAAAACCACTGAAGCTCTTCAGACTTAATTATTCAATTTAAAGATAATGGACTGATCACTTCATTCAGTCTGCATGGATTTCATTAATTACAGCATAAGCTTGTAGCAGTGTGCCTAATTTGATTACACATAGACGCTAGCTCCATTCAATGAAGCAAGAATCAGGGCTCTCCAAGATAATACTACAGGCGTCCACAATCCCCTTTCCAGTTGAAGATCTCAAAGGTTTTGACAAACAATAATTAATTAGACACCAACATTTCCATGAGATAGTTATTATTACATGCATTTAGAAGGAGATCCTTTAAGAAGCGAGAGATTAAGATCACTGCTGAGTCTGCACAACAGGGTTGGGAAGAAAACTAGAAGAGAATCATGGCTCTTCATATTCCAGATTGGTTTCTGATATCTGGGAAGTGGAAGGCCAGCCTGATGAACTATAACTCTTAGATCACAAGTTGTAGGAGAAGGGCATCTGGCATCGATTCAGTCATTGCTCTGGGGACAGTCAGAAATGCAGGTTAAGGAAATAATCAAGATTAGAGCAGAGATCAATGAGGTAGAAACCAGAGATACAGTAGAACGTATCAATGAAACTAGAAGCTGGTTTTTTGAAAGCATCAATAAGATCGATAAACTATTGTCCACACTAATCCAAAAGAAAAGAGAGAAAGCCCAAATTAATAAAATTATGAATGAAAAGGGAGAGATCACAACTAACACCAAGGAAGTAGAAACAATCATCAGAAGTTATTATCAACAGTTATATGCCAATAAGCTAAGCAACCTAGATGAAATAGATGCATTCCTGGAAAACTATAAACTCCCAAAATTGAACCAGGAAGAAATTGACAACCTGAATAGACCGATATCTAGTAACGAGATTGAAGCAGTGATCAAAAACCTCCCAAAAAACAAGAGCCCAGGACCTGATGGATTCCCTGGGGAATTCTACCAAACTTTCAAAGAAGAAATAACACCTATTCTCCTGAAGCTGTTTCAAAAAATTGAAGCAGAAGGAAAACTTCCAGACTCTTTCTATGAAGCCAGCATTACCCTGATCCCCAAACCAGGCAAAGACCACACCAAAAAGGAGAATTTCAGACCAATATCACTGATGAATATGGATGCTAAGATTCTCAACAAGATCCTAGCAAACAGGATCCAACAGCACATTAAAAAGATTATCCACCATGACCAGGTGGGATTCATCCCTGGGTTACAAGGATGGTTCAACATTCGCAAATCAATCAATGTGATAGAACAAATCCATAAGAGAAGAGAGAAGAACCACATGGTCCTCTCAATTGATGCAGAAAAAGCATTTGACAAAATCCAGCATCCGTTCCTGATTAAAACGCTTCAAAGTATAGGGATAGAGGGAACATTCCTGAACTTCATAAAATCTATCTATGAAAGACCCACAGCAATTATCATCCTCAATGGGAAAAAGCTCACAGCCTTCCCGTTGAGATCAGGAACATGACAAGAATGCCCACTCTCAACCACTCTTGTTCAACATAGTATTAGAAGTCCTAGCAACAGCAATCAAACAACAAAGAGAAATAAAAGGTATCCAAATTGGCAATGAAGAAGTCAAACTCTCTCTCTTCTCAGATGACATGATTCTTTATATGGAAAACCCAAAAGACTCCACCCCCAAACTACTAGAACTCATACAACAATTCCTCAACGTGGCAGGATACAAAGTCAATGTACAGAAACCTGTTGACTTCTAAGCTAAGCTAAAGCAGTAAGGAGACAATTGCTATCATATATATATTCAATGACTCTTAGCAAATGGCTATAATAATGCTTAGTGAAATATATATAGTGAGTGTTGGCATACAAAGATCAGGGAAATAACATCTCAGTTAATATCTTCAGATTAGAAAGTATGGGTATTTCCTATAATACCCCTAAGAAATGGTTTTGTGACTTAATTATGATTCAGATATCAGGAGATTTATTGGAGTAGGAGAATATGTTAATACTGTAGAGGAAAGAGGATACCTAATGGTAAGTTAATGTATTTTCACAGCATAATTCTTAGCATCAGTTTTTATTTTGATCACATTATTCTACTATCATAATAAGGATTTGCACAATTACTTCTATTTAAATCATTTATTTCTTTTTAAAAATCCTATTACATAATTTGATCACAGAAGGCAACTAAATGCAGTATAATTTTACTTGCCAACCATGAAGCAAGCTTTCATAATAACAATTAGAACTGAAAGGCATCCTAAAATGCCTATATCATTTTTCAGCAGTGTCTCTATCTTTGGTATGATATAGCAAGATTAAACCCTTCGATTCTGAAAGAATGAGAGGAATCATCACAAAGCAAATAATTCTCAATATAGATATGGGGGAAATTTGGGCACATTGTTGGTAGTTAGCAATGAAGGGAGGGTTTTGATTTAGGAGAAAAGAGAACAGAAATGATATAAAAGTTAATTTCCAATTCTTGAAGAGGGGAAAATTAGATGTTTCATTTGAGAGTTAAAGAAAATTTGGAACTTAAAATTGCTTTCAGATTCAAAATCTATATTGAACGTTTCAGTTACCCTATGTGACACATGGCCTGATTGTTCTTTCAGAAATAAAATATCCAGCAAATTTTCTAAGATTTCTTTTTACATTCCTGAATTGCTAAAATTGATCTATAGCTATTTAGCTAAATTTGTTTTCTTTTCAAGCTTGCTGATGAAAGTTTTTCTTACTAAGAAAAAGTTTAATATTGTGATCCATTGTATTTACAAAACTTGGATAATACAATTATGTGTTTAACATGCCATAGTTTTTTTTTTTAATAAAGGAATATAAGATCTATTATTATTCTTTCTATACCAAACCAAGGTAACACAGGATCTGTCTCAACAATCAGTGGCCTTTTTTCCAGGCCGCAGCCAAGAGATCAAAACCCACCTACTGCATGTTTGATAGAAATTGGTACAGTATAGGCACTCAGCCCTCAATGGGAGACCCGTCGTCTTTAAAACAAGCCTATTCATCACTAACTGTTAAGTTCAAGACCCTCATTGCACCTTCTCTGGGCAACTGTGTATTTACAACTGAAACTTATCCTCATATATTTATTTTGGGCCTGAGCAAGTTTAGCTCCAGAGAACAGAAAAAATGTCCTGCTTAATCCTCCACACTGATCTCCTTTCACTTACCTAACCCTGAGTTCTATAAACCTGGATGCACATAAACCAGAATAACAAGAAACTTTGCTTTTTATCCACAGGAGGAAACCCTTCAGCGGGCACGAGAGGAAGAAGAGAAAAGGAAGGAGATCACAAGTCATTTCCAGACCACTCTGACGGATATCCAGGCCCAGATTGAACAGCAGAGTGAGAGAAATATGAAGCTGTGTCAGGAGAACACAGAGCTTGCAGAGAAACTGAAAAGCATCATTGATCAGTATGAGCTCAGAGAGGAGGTGAGAACCACATCAAACAACTTAGGAGCACTATATATAGATCCAGATCTGGGCTGTAAAGGTGGGGGACTTGGTTAATAAGAAAGTTATGGCCGGCCCTCTCAATTGGTTAATGTTTAGGATTGGATTTCTTTTACTAGCCAAAATAAAAACAGGTGGTATTGCAAAATACCTGGCTGAAAGCCATATGGGATTTCTCTAAAACTGGAATCACTGCAAAGCAAAGGCAATAAATAGGAAGTAGTAGGCCATGAGCACAGTTACCTTTGAAAATAGTATTTCTCAGCTTTTTAAAAACACTTTCTACAGAGCCAGGAAATATCTCACAGACTCCTTCTTAAGAATCATCATGTCATCTAAATGTCATCTACACAGTGTGTGTTCTATATGTCCCACAAACCAATAGTAGTATTAATAATATAATAATTATAATATTAATGGTATTACTTATTCAGCACTGAGTTTGTGCTAGGAAAGTTGCTGAGTACTATAATTTACATACAATATGTCATTTCATTGTTTCAACAATCTTATGCATTAGATAATACCATATCCACATTATATGGGTGGGAAGCAGAGGTTGAGATTAAATCACTTACCTATAGTCACAAAAGCCAAAAGAGTTTTATTCTCAGTACTTTACATTAGGAAGACTATGAGGATATTTTATTATTCCAAAATTGTATCTTAATATTTAATATATTTTTAAGACTCCAGAAACCTTCTCAGGGTTTTTATATATCATATTATTTACCCCATCCCACCCAAATTTTAAAAGTCTGCCTTAAATGTCACAGAACATAATCAGAGTGGCTCTGTTGACAACATGCTAAGATTTTGTCAAGAGAAAAACTGAGCCAATAGCACACGGAAACAATAGTTAGGTAAACCAAGAAGTCCCTCACAGTAAGCCAAAATGCCATGCTACCATTTTACCTTGTCACCAAGATCAATCCTACTCCAGAGTGGAGGTTCAGGCAAAAGCAAAAGGGAAGAAGCTTAAAAAAAAAAAAAAAAAATTTCCGTACTCTTCAGAGAGATTCCCAGATAAGAATGGCCTAGTAGACCAGTTGTACATTCTTGAGATTGGTTCTAGATAAGCCCCAAGGCTAGAATTCCATAGGTCCTCTTGTCAGTGGGACCTCCTAATGACCAAGAAATTTACACTGAAGTAGAATTTGAAGCTTCTCTTCACTAAGCTAGGCGAGAGGTCAAAAGATGTAGAGGAGGTAGGAGCACATTTGCATATCAATTCATCCATGACCCTTGGCTTTTGTCTTGCTCACCAGAGCAGCAGAGTTGAAGTGGGGAGGGGTTCTCCCTCAGTCCCAGACCCTGGGCCACAGACTGGTCCCCCCCAGAGCTGCTTCACAACACTTGAGACAAGAATGTGGTAGAGAATTCACTATGATAAATTATATGAATATGATTAAAACCAGTTTTAGAAATTGCTAAAATACTGAGTGATGGTGCTACAGCTCTTGCAATATACATCAGTCTGCCCTCTAGCATAATAAGCAGCATCATACTTAGTAGTTACTACATTTAGACAAAGTTGGGAGCTTCTGGAGCTAACATTACTGAACTCTGCACCTCAACCTTTTGTAGCCACTACTTTGCGTAGCGCTAAATGCAGGCAGGGGGTTTTACTAATTTATGATTTTATACAAAGCCATAAGTGATGCCAGTGCATTTATTCACATCCACCTCCCTTTTCTTTAAATCTCAAAACCTATAAAACATGTGTGTTGATATTACTTTTTTATCTTTCATTTCTCAGCACCAATAATTAAGTCAAGCTTGCTATGTGCCATTTCTTTTCTCTTAGCATCTGGACAAAATATTTAAACACAGAGAACTGCAGCAGAAGCTGGTGGATGCAAAACTGGAACAGGCCCAAGAAATGATGAAGGAAGCTGAGGAGCGACACAAACGCGAGAAGGAATATGTACTTATCAGTGTGCTTATCTGGTGTACTTGGGGGTCAGAGAACCTCTGGGAAAGTTGTTTTTGACCACAGTCACAGAGCACTAGACTGATGGAGGGAGCTGAGCTTCCCCAGAGAACTACATTGGCCAGCCCACAGAAGGCACGGTACCTACACGGTTTTTGACATAAAATCATCGTGCATCCATGCCACAAGCCTTTTTCAAGCACCTGTCTTATACTAAGCATCATCCTAGGTGCGGGGGGATAGCAGTGAGCAAGACCAAGAAGGCCATATCCCAGCACAGAGACTAGAATCTAACTAAGACAAAACAGGCAATAAACAAGCAAAAGTGAAGGAAAATTTCAGATAATAATTGGTGCTATTAGGGAAATGGGGAACTGAAAAGGGGCAGGAGGGAGCTACTCTAGATGGGGTGACCAGTGGCCAAGTTTTATAGCTTTTTAAGCTATAAAGTAGTTTGGATTTTACCCTAAACATACTGAGAAAGTCTAGGTAGTTTTAGCTATGGAAATAACATGATCTGCCTTGCATCTGTTAACAGATGACCTTGGCTTCTGGGTGGAAAATGAATTGAAGAGGGACAAGGAGCCTACTCCAGCAATATGGAAGAAGCCTGATGGTGGCTTGGGTTGGGGACATGGCAATGTCCAGTTGGGGAGCTGGACATGGATAGAAGTTTTCAGTTCAAAACCAACAGTCAGTGCTCTGAATTGAAGATGGTGACAGTGAGGAAAGGGAACAGTCAGGGATGGCTTCTGAGGTTGGGTTTTAAGAAACTGAGTGGTGGCTTTTTTTTTTTTTTTTTAAAGATTTATTTATTTGACGGAGAGAGAGAGATCACAAGCAGGCAGAGAGGCAGGCAGAGAGAGGGGGAGAGAAGCAGGCTCCCTGCTGAGCAGAGAGCCCGATGCGGAGCTCGATCCCAGGACCCTGAGATCATGACCTGAGCCGAAGGCAGAGGCTTAACCCACTGAGCCACCCAGGCGCCCCTGAGTGGTGGCTTTTAATGACATCTCACTAATTCCAAACATTCTGAAAACAGCTGTAGGGCCATTCTGCTGATGCAAGAACTAAGTCTCATAGAAGATAAGTGACTTATTTAAGGTCACACACTGCTAAGTGATCAAGATGTGTTGGTCACACTTCCAACACATCACATCTCCAGTGTGTCTGTCTCCAAAACCTAAGCTCTGTGATTGTACATCATACTCAGAGGTGTGTTTCAGAGGCATGCATCGAAGTGTGTGTCTGTCGCTGGGGAGAGAGATTTAAAATGCAATCAGTGGACCAATCATTCAAATTTGGCCATTTAACAACTGATCACAAACTCTGCGATTACCTAAAACCAGACTAGAATCACTTCAGTTTGTTAGAAGAGTAATTTAATCATAACTTCAGTTTCCAAACATAGCAACAAAGGATGAATTTTAGAGAACATAATGTGATGGACACTAAATAATCTCAAATCAGAAGTCCATGGGCTCTTAATAAAAAAGGTTAAGTTGGGGCACCTGGGTGGTTCAGTCAGTTAAGTGTCTGCCTTCAGTTCAGGTCATGATCCCAGGGTGGTGGGATCAGGTCCTACATAACACTCCCTGCTCAGCAGCGAGTCTGCTTCTCTCTCTCCCTCTATGATCCCTCTTGCTCTCACTCTCTCTCAAATAAATAAAACCTTTAAAAAAAGTATGATGTTAAATCCACCTACAACCGTCTCTCAAGAAATAAAGCATCTAATTATTAGTCAGAATCCAAGAAAATTGATATGCCATCATTGGCATAATTATCCTCTTGGGCAAACTATGCTCCCTTCAGAATAGCAGTATCTTTGATATATAACATAAGACCTGACAGAAGAATAACTAGGCAAAGCTTCGTTTGAAAGAGACTAGGGGCAGTTTTGAGGTGACCTAGCCTTAGCAAGAAACTAGCGTGCTACCCTTTTTTCCTACCCTCATTTAGCAAAGCAGCAGATTTGAGGCCAAAAAAAGTAGCCCCCTCAGTTCTTCAGGTTCCAGCTGTGATGCTTCTTATTGAAAGCAGTGAAATATCAAGTCAGAGCTGGAAGGTTCTTTCATCCCAAGCGGAACAGGCAGCCACCTTCTTCCCTCTTGGTCAGGGAACCACCAGTCACCACTGGGCTCCTCTAGCCTGCTCAGTGAAGCAGGGGATCAGATGGCCAGAGAGGAGCCTACAGGTCTTGGACTCCACATCTGCCCCAGCCCTCCATTGGATGGGTTGATTTCACTCCTATAACAATTAACCTTCATAGCTCACTGAGAGGCATAGAGGAACAGATAGAATCCATTTTACAAATGGAGAGGTTGAGCCAAGAGAAAAAGATAAACTTGAATACTAAAAAAGATGCTTCCAAGTTGTTTAAAATGATGACTTTATTGTTTTTTGTTCTGATTGCAAAAAGTGGACATTTTTAAAAATAGGAGCAAAGAAAAAGAAAAAAATAAATCAGCCTGTCTTCATATATACTAGAAACTTCATAAGCTGATGGCCACCTAATTGATGAGCCAGATTAATCCATGATGTCCATCATTCTTTCTGTAAACACACTAAAGATGCCCACAGCATGTTGAATCCTGTGCCTAGACAGCCACTTGAGTGTCTATACATGGGTTCCCAGGTTAAGTAAGATGGCAGTGACCAAGAATCAGCTCTTTGCTCCCAAACCTTTTCTTTCAGTTATTCTTGCTTTTGTATTATGAAAACCAACAGAATGACAAAGAAACTGATGAAATATAAGTGTGAAAAGAAAGAGCTGTTTCTATGAAAACTATGCTTAAGGCTTTGAAAGACTAAATGTAGACAAATAGCACGAAACATGTTATTTTTGGAGTGGGAGTAGCTATAAAAGACTGGGAGAAAGCTCTACAACTCCAGAGAATTACCCAATCAAGCTTCTTTGCAATACCTTTAGGTCTGTTGGTTCTAGTACTATTGTTTTAAAAAGTAAAAAAAAAAATAAAAAAAAAATTATAAATTGTATGTGGCACATTATGGACATAATTTTTATAAAAACAAAACAAACAACAAAAAGCTTCTCTGAATTCCAATCAGAAGACCCACACCCCAAACAAAGACCGCAGCCCTCTATCAAAACAAATAAATAGGCATCTTAAGTTGAAATAACATTTTTTTTATTTTTATAAAGATAGGTTTCTTTTCTTTCTTTCTTTCTTTCTTTCTTTTTTTCTTTCTTTCTTTCCTTATTGGAGTGAGAGAGCGCAAGCAGTGGGAGGGCCAGAGGGAGAAGGAAGAATCATACTCCCACTGAGTGCAGAGACTAATGCAGGACTCCATCTCACAACCCTGAAATCCTGACCTGAACCAAAATCAAAAGTCAGGTACTTAACTGACTGAGCCACCCAGGCACTCCAAAAATAACATGTCTTACATATGTGTGTGTGATTTTTATACCTAGAACAGCATTTTCAATTCAACCCATCAGCTCCCAATTCTATCTTTGATATGAGGGCCTTGGTTGTATTTGAAAGGCTGCCTCCTGGAAGAGGGATAAGACTTACTGAGTAAATCTTCTATAAGATTTGGCATAATAGGTCAAAATTCTAACCCAGTGTTTCTCAAAATGTAATCCATGGAACACCAACATCCAAACTGTCTTGGGGATTTGCTCTCACTATAGACTGTAATCACACCCTGTACTTCCCAGTTGACAGTGTTTGAGAGGGATCTGCTTTTTATCATGCTCCTTAGCAGATTCTGATGCATGCAGTGGTGGAGAACCATGGTCTACGAGGACAACTTTGAGTTTACTCTAAAGAAACAGCTTCTCACCCCAATAATCCAGGTGGAGGTATTCTGGAAATGTCTGAGCAGAGGCTGGATGATGGTTGAACAGGATTGCTAGAGGAGGTTCCAGAATTTGGTGGGAGGTTAAGTTTTGTGTGATTCGTGCTTGAGTTGTAGGTTATTTTTCTCTTTTTTATCCATTAGAACCACAGATTTTCAGTGGAGAATCCAACTGTTTAGCTGCTTTCTTAGCTTTCCTAGATACTTTGCAAAGTTGCCCAAAAATTACTTAAGAGGGTTAGTTAGCAAGTCATTAAGTTTTAGACACAATTATCACCACATGGTGATGTAAAGGGCAATTTGACAGTCTTTCCATGCATTCTCTCTCCTCACAGTTGCTGAACCAGGCAGCAGAGTGGAAACTTCAGGCCAAAGTGCTGAAGGAACAAGAGACAGTCCTACAGGCTCAGGTGAAGGGGGGACAACAATGCATGGGGTGTGAAGCAAAGCTAGTCTGTACCAGGCCTCATGTGTGGCAGGGCCGGGGGATACAGGAATTAGAAATGAACCCTAACTTCGTATTTATTATTTTAAAATAAAAAGAAAAGCACAATATTATCTCTAAGAAAAATAAATGCTCCACACAACATCCAGTCAGATGGTTTGCTGACACACAAGTGAGGGCCCTGAGATGGCCAATTGGAATGAGCTGGTGTCCAGGTTCCTGCCTATCTGTTCATAAAACATCCTCTCTCTCTCCTCCCTATTACCCTACTAAAGCAAGAATAAAATGTAAACTGATCAAATGCACCATCTAGAATATCCTTGCTTATTAGATATGATTTATAACAAAAGGAAATTAGAAAAATAAAGTCAGTACCAAAGTTTTGTGCTATCAGAAGTTGGACTTGACAGTGGTTAATGACTAGAAGCAACAGACAAGTAGGGAAAAATTTTGATTTGGCTTTGTGATGTCATGTGTGTGTTCTGAGGAGACTGCAAGAATTCCTATTTCAGACTCAAGAATAAAGCCTCAGGCAACAGATGATTCTATCCATCCTTTCCATGCCCCTGGGGCTCTGCCCTTCCGGCAAACGTTCCCTGTCGTGTTCCAGATGTCGTGTTCCAGCATCCCAGGGCTGAGCTATAGAGTGGTGCTAGCTCCCCCGCTGGCAGTCCCAGTGCTACAAGGACTATAAGTCCCAGAGAGCAAATAAACTCACAAAACGTGGGGAAATCACAAGTCTTCCAAGCTGGGCAGCGTTAATTTCAGATTTGCCTAATTCACTTGTAAATGTTTAAGTGCAGACTGCTATATCTTTATTCACTACAAAAAACAAAACCAAGAAAACTTGTTCATTGCCTGAATGAACAAGTTCAATGGATACTTGTTCATTTTTTTTTAAAGATTTTATTTATTTATTTGTCAGAGAGAGAGAGAGAGAGAGAGCGAGCACAGGCAGACAGAGTGGCAGGCAGAGGCAGAGGGAGAAGCTGGCTCCCCACAGAACAAGAGCCCGATGTGGGACTCGATCCCAGGACGCTGGGATCATGACCTGAGCCGAAGGCAGCGGCTTAACCAACTGAGCCACCCAGGCGTCCTGATACTTGTTCATTTTTAAAGAGGCAAATAAGAGGGGACCTGGGTGACTCAGTGGGTTAAAACCTCTGTCTTCAGCTCAGGTCATGATCCCAGTATCCTGGGATTGAGCCCCACATCGGGCTCTCTGCTCAGTGGAGAGCTTGCTTCCTCCCCTTTCTCTCTCTCTGCCTGCCTCTCTGCCTATTTGTTATCTCTGTCTGCCAAATAAATAAATAAAATCTTTTTTTTAAAAAAAGAGGCAAATAAGAAAAGAGACAAAATCACAAATCTTATCACTGCAGATAAAAACACAGATAGCATTTTCATATCTAAACTTCCTAAAGCAGACTTTTCCAGTGTGTGAACCAAAAGCAACGATAATTGTTTTCCCTCAGTAATATAAAATAACCCATCAAAATCGTTTTTAAATACTGATTACATAGGAATTTGAAGCATGTTTCCTACTCTCAATAAAATCAAAGGATCCAGAGTTAAAAGACTCAACTCTAGAGTTACAACTCAAGCTCATCCTTTAGGTTAGTACAGAGCCACCACATCATGGTTGTGGGGTGGGTGGTAGGCAGTGGTCACTCTAACCAGAGGTGGGCAGGAGGAGAGGAGGTGTGACCTCACAGTCTTGGAGACAGTCCAGAGAATCAGGGCAGGGCTCCTGGCCCTGTCTCTGCCCCGTTCGCAACAACAGAGCCTTGAGGGGTACAATAGATGATATTTGAAGCTCTTCATTGTTCATGACAAGCAATCCCTACTCCTCTATACTAAATGGTGATAATGAACCTGAGAAGGGTAGTTTAATACCACTAGACTCTGGGCTAGAGTCATGTCTTCAGCTGGCGTCTAGGCATTTAAAGACCTGTAGAATAAAACATAAAGGTGTGATCCAATATCCCACCAATACCCCCTCAAATTCGAAAAAGCTTCTACCAGGGGTTTTAGATGTGCCCATGTTCCTCGCTTGTCCCTCAGTACTGGACTGAGTGACTGAGTGCAGGGACCAAGATCAGGGTCCTGGCTCTTCTGCTCAGAATTTGTCTGACCTTCATCTGAACCCCTCTACACCTAAATTTCTTTGTCCATAAAACAAGAATACTGTAATACATCAGTGACCCCAAGCTGGAGTTCTCCGACCTCTGGTAGCCTCATCAATTTTCAGTATTTCCAAATCATAACAGCATACAAGGCATCAGCTACTGTCTAACATATAGTTGTTTTTGACATCATATCAGCACTCCCTCAGCAGCTATGGATGGCAATTATTCACGTGTTTGGTTAAGTTTATAAAAGGAAAATGAGTAAATGAATATGTAATAGATGCAATTTGTTTTCAAGTTATGCATGCAAAGCACTTAGCTCCATGCCTGGCCTCTAAGAAGTATAATTAATTCAACCAGTATTGATTGAGTACCCACTCAGTGCTCGGCAAGATTCTAGGTGTTGGAGTTGGACTAGTTAACTAGTCAATAAGAGAATCAAAAATCCCTACCTAATTAAATTTGCAATCTAGTGATAATGGTAATTTTAATTAAAATGCTAACAATTAGTGTATGAGCTAATACAACTATTATTTCATAGGTAAGGATCTACATAGGGATGTAGGAGACAAAAGGAGTCTGTAGGGGCAAAAAAAATTGAAGAACACCTGGAAAAGATGATCTCCAGACCCTGTCCAGCTCTAGTTCTTGAAGGCAGAGAACTTCCAGGGTTGAAGCTATGTAGCCCCAAGCTAGGTTAACTTTGACTTATCCTCTACTTTCCATCATGTGGGTTCTCTGCAAGGACCCTCCCTTGTATGTCTCTTGTCTTCAAGGCACATTTCAAAACTCCAGTAATAACTTAATCTTCAAGAAGAATATAGAGGTCCCCAAGCCCTATGTCAAATCATGTTTAAAGTTCTTCTTGAAAAGTAGCAACATTATATTTTTAAAACCTTTAAACCTTGAGAAACAAAATCTACCACAGGTCAGTGTGCTTAGCCTTTGACCACTTCCTTTGGTTTTACAGTTTCTTTGAAGGAGCGGGGTGGTCAAAGACAAAGGTCTTAAGTCCATTGAGAGCACTTCTATGGTCTGAGCAAGGGAAATAACAAGGACAGATTGTGTTTTACTAGACGAAGTCACTTTCAGCAGTAAAACAACAGCTTGCCAGTTTGGGGCATGGTTTTCACTTAGGGAAGGGATATCTGGCTCTCAATTATACAAACCAAGGCAACAGAGTAAATGTCAGAAATGATCGATGGGATGCAATTGTCACTACAAATAGAGTGTTCACTGGATCGATACAGATGAAGATGGTGGATGTGGAAAGTCAGCAATACTAATGACACAGCCACAAAAATACCGCCCAAGGGGGAAGATCACCGAGTAAATTGTTAAAGACAGTAATCATAGCCTTTAAACCCTGAAGTCCTCACCTTCTGTAAAGAGGATGAGAGGAGATTACTCTGCAACTACTATAATAACTGGACTTGTTCCCAAACCAAATCTCACAGGTTTGTTAAGATGATTCCTAGACACGCTTCTGTTTCCTATATGCTATGAAAGTTTATCATTAAAATTTGGTGCTCCACTAAAAGAAGGTGTGTGTTGCTCACTCACTTAAAAGTGAAAATGTTGGAGCAATTGTTGTTGTTACTGACCCTAAAATGGTTTGGTTCTATTTCTGCCTCTGGCAAAAGTACTGTGGATGACCTCTGGATGTCCCTTCCATGCCTCTCTGAAATACCAAAATAAGAGCAGGCATATGACACATGAAACCAAACATGCACCATGTCAGCATAGTAGTGAGAGGGGGGGTACTACCAAGCAAACTGGCATAAAGTAAACAGGAAGTGCCCCTTTTTAGTTAGTGTAAGTAAAGAGCCTTAGAGTTGGTTACCTGAGAAAAGTATAATCCACACAGCTTTTGCCACCTACAACAAAGAGGTCAAATAGGAAGAAAAGCTGAGTATGAAAAATAGTTCTAAGAAGGGAAACGAAGACTTTAACTGTTTCATGGGTGTTGAGTTTCAGTTTTGCAAGATGAAACAGTTCTGGAAATCGGTTACACAACAACGTGAATAGAAGTAACAATACTGAACTGCACACTTAAAATAACTGAGATGACAAATCTTATATTACATGTAATTAAAAAAGAAAGAAAGAAAGTTGAGGGGGAAAAAAAAAACAGTCCCTAGAAAAAAGCCAGGAGAAGGGGTAATGAAATGAGACACCACTTCCGGGCACTCAGGGTGTGTCTGCCTTCTCCATCCCACAAGAAAACAAGAGGAAGGGAAACAAAATCTGCCCAACGTATATACCTGAAAGAGCGTTCTGCCCAAAGGAAGCTGGGCGCAGCTGTCCCTGCTGATACTGACAAGGTTGTGCCCAGGAGGTAGACAGCACATGCGCCCACTCCTGCTCCTCCTGTGGGCGGCCTGCGACTCCAGGGCTGCAAGAGTGGGTTTGGGAGGACCTGCCCAGTAGACTGGAATATCTGCCACCCTCCTGTAACTCTGCAGGAATTACTGAGCAGTGTGGAAAAGAAAGGAGAGAAAGCCAGAAAAAGAAGCCTAACAGGAGATAGGACCAAGAATGCAAAGGAACGGATTTTGCAATAGAAGGTGAAGAAGATCATCCTGGAGTAGCTGTTCCCACCCTAGACCACTAGATCATGTACAGTGTAGGTAGCCAGTCCCATACAAGCTTATTCTCGGATTACGGGTCTTGACCTACTCGGGGCCCCGAAATCAACTCAGTGAATCCCAGCCAGTACTTTGGAAAAAACAAACAAACAAACAAACAAACAAAACCCAGAATTGAATAGAATAGGTCAAGAATGCATTGCACATAATGAGTTAACGCGTAAGGATTATCTTATGTGCTGTGTGTGTGTGTGTGTGTGTGTATGTGTGTAAAACCCTGGTGTACCTTCCTGGCCATGACTTCCCTGATGCTCCTTTACCCAGGCTTCTTTAACCTGTGTGCCAAGGAATCATGAGAAACAAATTTTAGGCCACTAGAGTTGTCCTGTCACATATTCACAGAGCTAAGGTGTGATTTTAAGGTGATGGTCAGCCACTGTTTGACTTTGGAAAAATTTATCCTGTGGAGAGGTTTTATATTATCATTTCATTGTTCTTGTTTACTATGGTAAAAGCTCTGCTATTCTAAAACATTTGAGAATAAGCCATTCTAGATAAGCAGATTTTCTGGGTTATAGGAGTAGAGTCCCATACTCTCTCTACCTCTCACCCCCAAGACTGAGAACTCTCCAATCTATTGGCTTCCAGTCATTCGTTTTTTTCTGCTTTTGAAATGACAGTGTCACAAGTACCACCAGCTAGTCATCTGGTGCCCATTTGAGGAGTTGGAGCTGCTCCAGGCATCCAACAGTACCAAATACTCATTTGAAAATGCAGGCTTTACTAACATGTACCATCTATATTAAATCTCCACTCATTCAAGGCATGTTATTCTAAAATCATTTTGAAAACAACATTTTATTATTGCATTACTGTCACTAGCAACACACTCTCCTTCCCTGCCCTGCTTTATTCCTACCACAAACGCAAGCCTTGGAATAAGGATGTGGATAGAGGTACAAGGTACCACTCCCATGGTGAGCCACACACTTGCCAACCCTAACCCATATGATGTCTAGTATTGTATGCCTATTAGAAAAGGCATTCCTTCCTCAAGACTCATTCTTTCCATCTATAGAAAACTGGTATAATAAACAGATTTTGATGAAAAGGGACATTTAACTGCTATTGGCTAGAACACTGTATTCATAAACATACAAAACCAACTTGACTAAAATATAAATGGCGGCTGCTCAGTGTGGACCAAGCTGTATAATGGCAGCCACCCATCTCTGGTCCACCTTCTCTACCACTTCTTTTCATTCGTATACGTTCACACTCTGGGTAAGCGTAAGGCTCACCTTCTCCACAAAAACATGGCTCACATGATCACCTGCCATGTTCATTTCCTTCTCTGACTGGCACTATCTTTAATGGAGCTGGCACTTTGTATTCACTGTTCCACAGTCAAGCTGTCTTTGAGAATATCTTCCTATCAGGAGCGCAAGACTCTCAAAAACAGTAGTCACGTGTTAAATGTTTTTGTACATAGAGTCAATACGTATGTTCAGTGCTCAATAAAAGTTTGTTGATAAAAGTTATGATATAATGAAATGGCGATGACACATGTTATTTTTTCATTTTTCCTTAAAAATATACTTCAGTCATACTCACTGACTTAGGTTATTCTCATAGTAAATAAAAGAACGGAACATACTACTAATATTGTATTGAGAATTCCCTTAAGTCATTTTTCTTCTCAAATAATGAACAATGACATGTTGTATGACATGTTGTTTTGTTCTGGAAGCATTCTGAAAGCAACCCTAAAATGGATCCACTTTTTTCCGTATTTACAGCTTACCCTCTACTCTGGAAGATTTGAAGAGTTCCAGAACACACTAACAAAAAGCAATGAGGTGTTTGCCACTTTCAAACAAGAAATGGATAAAGTGAGTATTACTTATCCCCCACAAAATCCTGACATTTTCTACTTTGACAGGCA
Organism: Enhydra lutris kenyoni; assembly: GCF_002288905.1. Classification (NCBI taxonomy): domain Eukaryota; kingdom Metazoa; phylum Chordata; class Mammalia; order Carnivora; family Mustelidae; genus Enhydra; species Enhydra lutris. The sequence continues at coordinate 32,801,304 of NW_019154101.1, read as the reverse complement.
ATTCTCCTTTGGGTTTTTTTGGGTATTTTGGGGGGGGTATTTTTCTCTCATTAAGATACTTCAGTGCATTTCATAAAGTAATGAAACATTTATACATGCAAATAAGATTTAGACTGTATTTTTTATTGGTAAGTATTTTTCTGATGAATTAATCTCAGAAAGAGTCCAAAAACACTAAAATACATTTTCACTCTGAGAAAGAATATTTTCCTTTTCTAGGCCATGGAGAGCTAAGGGGTGGGGGGGGGGGAACAAGAGCTGGCAATTTAACATTATATTGTTTATACAATTTTTTTAATCTTATTTTTAGAGATTGAAAAAACAACTTTCATAAAAATATGCAACAGGAGAATTTTAGAATAGAAAAACCATTTCAGGGGCACCTGGGTGGCTCAGTGGGTTAAAGCCTCTGCCTTCGGCTCAGGTCATGATCCCAGGGTCCTGGGATCGAGCCCCGCATCAGGCTCTCTGCTCGGCAGGGAGCCTGCTTCCTCCTCTCTGCCTGCCTCTCTGCCTACCTGTAATCTCTATCTGTCAAATAAATAAATAAAATCTTTAAAAAAAAAAAAAAAAGAAAAACCATTTCATGCAATCCTTCTTAGAAGAGAATATGTGTAGTACGTTATAATTGACAGTGCCTTGATTGAGAAGGAAGCCTGAATTCAAATTCTAGGTGTGTTGTCACTCCTCAAGTAGCACTAGACAATCCACTTAACTTCCTTCCAATTTTATTTTTCTTATCTACACATTAAGATACCATTTCCGTTTCCTATTTCACAAGATTGTGAAGTTCAAATATAAATTAATGTGCATTTAAAGGGTTTTAAACTTTATTATAATCTTTTACAAATATAAGGTGCTAAATATTATTATTAGACATAATGTTTAAATTTTATTCAATATAATATTTTCCCAAAATAAAATCAGTACCAGAACTGTGTTTCTTAACAGGCACTGGCATTAACTTTTTCAAGTGCACAAAGCATCCTTTTAAAGACATTTTCTTGGGGCACCTGGGTGGCACAGTCAATTAAGCATCTGCCTTCAGCTCAGATCATAATCCCAGAATCCTGGGATCAAGGCCCACATCAGGCTCTCTGTTTAGCAGGTAGTCTGCTTCTCCCTCTCCCTCTGCTCATGCTCTCTCACTCGCTCACTCTCTCTAATAAATAAATAAAATTTAAAATTTTTTTTCTTAAAATTATATGATAAATTTCACAATTCAGTGAACCAACATAAATAGGTGAATACTTGTTAAAATTATAACTTATTCACTCCAGAATGGCTCTATCTGTTTTTCAAAAATCTTTTTTTCACTCTGGAGTGTTAAGACTAGAATAAATATTAGAGTAGAAAAGTGTTTTTGCTTATTTCAAAATTATTTTTGAGATTGGAATAAATATTAAAACAGGAACTTTTAATCTGGAATTTTTTTTTAAATATTTTATTTATTTATTTGACAGAGAGAGAGAGATCACGAGTAGGCAGAGAGGCAGGCATAGATAGAGGAGGAAGCAGGCTCCCTGCCGAGCAGAGAGACCGATGCGCGGCTCAATCCCAAGACCCTGAGATCATGACCTGAGCCGAAGGCAGAGGCTTAACCCACTGAGCCACCCAGGTGCCCCTAATCTGGAATTTATTTATAGACTTTTAAAGTCAACTTGAGAATTAGCGTGCGCACACACACACACACACACACACACACAAACTGATGTGCATATTGTATTTCTTTGAATGTGGTTCCATAGATTTCATCAAATTCTTGAAGAGGTTGATGACTTTAAAAAGTATCTAAACTACTAACTTGTTAAGATGCTCAAAATTAAAAGCCATTCAAGGCTCTCATAGCTTCTCTATAGAGCCCAGGGGCTAACAGCCTGGGCTCAGTCTCTGGCCTCCAGGCATACACAGCCTCAGACAGCATGGCACAGAGCAGCAAGTGTCCAGGTGTCGTTCATCCAGAGAAACTGCACCTGATTACATGTCTGACCTTCACTTCGTCCAAGCAGAGCAGAGAACCAACAAAAAGTTTCAGGCTCAAAAAAGAGGGGCTTCATTTTATTAACTTCTGTATCTTCTATACCCAGCTCCTTACTGGTGACCAGCAGATACTCCACATATGTTGTATTAAATAGAATGAAATAACTCTAGTCCCACTCTTCTGCTAACTCACCTGAATATTCTTTCACCTCTTTGAGCCTCAGTTTCCCCAGTGATCAGTGGAGGTGAAAACAGAACCTTCCTTATGACACTGTTTCAAGGATGAAGTTAATAAGGCACGTAATCGCATTATATGAATCCCACCACACTCTACAAATGCAAAGACAGGGAGCAGGAAGATGGTAGTGGAGTAAGAGGATCCTAGGTTCGTGTCATCCTACAAACACAACTAGATAGCTATCAAACCATCCTAAATACCCCAGAAATTGACCTGAAGACTGACAGAATGAACTCTACAACTAAAAGGAAAAGAGGGCCACATCAAAGAATGTAGGAAGTACAGAGAGAGCTGTGGTCATAGAGAAGGGTGAGAGAGTGACAGAGAGGAGCACACAGGGGAATGCACAAGGAGAGCATTTCCCCAAGCCATGGGCTTGGAAAATGAGAGGGGCTAAATTTTGTGAGTTCTTGCAACCAGCGGGTCTTAAAGCTTGGACTTTTAAGGCAGCAGTCTTGGCTGGAGAGAAGCACACAAAAAAACCAGGGTAGACAATGTGGAAACAGTGATGTGAAGAGCACCTGGGGCACACGGTGAGGAGATTATTCACTCTTCTCAGAGTGTGTCCCTGAGGGGCTACATTCACTGAAACACCTCTCCAGAAACAAAGGAGCTGGCCAGCACCATTTTCCTCCTCTGCCCCTCAGCATAAATGCAGAGCCACCTGCAGGAAGCAGCACAGCACAGATACCAGCCACCACAGCACACACTGGAGACCTTCCCTGAAGCGCCAGGCTCTGGGCACTAAATGACCTTTGCTTTATAAGGCCCTTACTTTCAGGAGCAGAAGACATAACTGGCCTTTATAACACTGAGAAGAAGACTTAGACAAAATGTGAAGATGGAGAAGTTGATCCAAAATGAAAGAATAAGATGAGACCACGGCCAGAGACCCAAGCAAAACAGATATAAGTAACATGCCTGATGGAGAACTTAAAGCAACAGTCATAAGAATACTCACTGGCTTGAGAAAAGAAGAGAAGACACCAGTGATATCTTCTCATCAAACCACAGAGATGAAAGAGTTTGAAAAGAATCAGAGATGAAGAATGCAATAAATGAGATTGGAAACAGGCTTGTTGCAATGAACATCAAGCTGGAAGAAGCAGAAGGACAAATTAGTAACCTGGAAGACAAAGTAATGGAAAGTAAAGAAGCTGAACAAAAGAGAGAAAAAAGACTCATGCAACATGAGAATCAACTTAGGGAAATCAGTGACTCCATCAAACATAATAACATTTGTATTATAGGAGTCCCAGAAGAAGAAGAGAGAGAAAAGGGGACAGAAAATTTATCTGAGGAAATAATAGCTGAAAACCTCCCCAATCTGGGGAAGGAAGCAGATACCCAGATCCAAGAGACACAGAGAACTCTCATCAAAATAAACAAAAGCAGGCCAACACCAAAACACACTGTAATCATATTTGCAAAATATAGTGATAAAGAAAAAAAATCATAAAAAGCAGCAAAACAAAGTCCTTAACTTACAAAGGAAAAGCTATAAGGCTAGCTGGAGCTTTCTCAACAGAAACTTGGCAAGCCAGAAGACAGTGGCATGATACATTCAAAGTGCTAAATGGGAAAAATCTGCTCCTAAGAATACTCAATCCAGGAAGGCTATCATTCAGAATGGAAAGAGAGAAAGAGTTTCCAAAACAAACAGAAACTAAAGAAGTTCATGACCCCTAAACCAGCTCTGCAAGAAATATTAAAGGTAACTCTTTGAGTCCAAAGGTGAGACCTAAAGTGAGAGTATAAAGGCAGGAAACACAAAAGCAGTAAAAATGAGTATTTCCATAAAAATCAACTGAGGAACTCTCACTAAAAAGGTATAAAATATAATAACATATATCTAAAATGTAGGAAGGACAGGAGAAAAGAATGAGTTCAATCCTGAATGACCATCATCTTAATATAGACTGCTATTTGCAGAAGAGGTTATATATGAACCTAATGGTAATCATCATATATCAAAAATCACTAATAGGGCGCCTGGGTGGCTCAGTGGGTTAAGCCTCTGCCTTCGGCTCAGGTCATGATCTCAGGGTCTGGGATCGAGGCCTGCATCAGGCTCTCTGCTCAGTGGGGAGCCTGTTTCCCCCTCTCTCTCTGCCTGCCTCTCTGCCTACCTGTGACGCCTCTCTCTCTCTCTCTCTCTCAAATAAATAAATAAAATCTTTTAAAAAAATCACTAATAAAATGCACAGAACAAAGAGAAAGAAATCCAAATATATCACTAAAGAAAATCAGCAAAACATGAAAGAGAGAGACAACAAAGGATCAGAGAAAATCTCCAGAAACAACCACAAAGCAAGTAACGAAATGGCAAAAATACATATCTATCAATAATTTCTTTGAATGTAAATGGACTAAATGCTCCAATCAAAAGACACAGGAGTCAGAATGGATTAAAAAAACAAGACCCATCTATCTTCTGCCTACGAGAGACTCATTTTAGACCTAAAACACCTGCATATTGAAAGTGAGGGGGTGGAGAAATATTTATTATGCAAATGGATGTCAAAAGAAAGCTGGAGTAACAAAAGTTGCATCAGACCAACTAGACTATAAAACAAAGACTGTAACAAGAAAAAAAAAAGGCTCTATATAAATAATAAATGCGACAATCCAACAAGAAGATATAATAATTGTAAATATTTATACACCCAACATAGAATCACACAAATATATAAAACAACTCATAACAAACATAAAGGAATTAATCAATAATAATACAAAAAAAGTAGGGGACTTTAAGTTACATCAATGCACAGATCATCTAAACAGAAAACATACAAGGAAACAGTGGCTTTGAATGAAACACTACACCAGATGGACTTAACAGATATATTCAGAACATTCCATCCTAAAACAGCAGAATATATATTCTTTCCAAGTGCACGTGGAACATTCTCCAGAATAGAGCATATATTAGATCATAAAATAGGCCTCAATAAATACAAAAAGATTGAAGTCATTCCATGCACCTTCTCTGACCACAGTGCTATGAAGTCAAACACAAGAAAAAATTTGGAAAGACCATAAGTACATAGACATTAAACAGCAGTCTACTGAACAATGAATGGGTCAACCCGGAAATCAAAGAAGAAATTTCAAAATACATGGAAACAAATGAAAATGAAACCAAAACCTTTGGGATGTGGTAAAAGTGGTCCTAACAGGGAAGTATACAGCAGTACAAGCCTATCTCAAGAAGCGAGAAAAATACCAGATAAACAACCTCATCTTACACCTAAAGGAGCGATAAAAAGAACAAAAAAGGCCTAACACCTGCAGAAGGAAGAAAATAATAAAGATTAGAGTAGAGGATGTGAGGGTGATCTGGCTGCAACATCTATCACCCCATCGATCACGAAGGTTGATTCAGTGGATCTGGGTGGGTAGGCAGGTGTTGCAATAGAAGAGGGACATTCTTTAGTCAAGGATATACGAGCAGTTGCAATCCCCTGCTAGAACCCAGACAAGCTCTCAAGGTCCATTAGTAGGCAAAGGTGGGGTAGTCAAGATTCCAAGACTCCAGACACATCCAAATGAGGTGCTGCATGTGGTAGTCTGCTTTTCTTTAAAAATAATAATATAATTAATAATAAGAATAAAGATTAGAGCACAACTAAATGATATAGAAACTTAAAAAAACAATAGAATAGACCAATGAAAGCTGGAGCTGGTTCTTTGAAAAAATTAATAAAATTGATATACCTCTAACCAGACTTACCAAAAACAAGAGAGAAAGGACCCAAATAAGTAAAATCAAAGATGAAAGAGGAGAAATAACAACCAACACCACAGAAATACAAACAATTATAAGAAAACACGGAAAAACTATATGCCAACAAATTGGACAACTAAGAAAAATGGAGAAATTCCTCGAAACATATAAATTATCAAAACTGAAACAGGAAGAAGCAGACTGATAACCACCAAAGAAATTGAATTAGTAACTAAAAAACTCCCAACAAACAAAAGTCTGGACCAGATGGTTTCACAGCCAAATTCTACCAAACATTTAGAGAAGAGTTAATACCTATTCTTCTCAAACTATTCCAAAAAATAGAAGAGGAAGAAAAACTTCCAAACTCATTCAACAAAGCCAGCATTATCCCAATACCAAAACCAGATAAAGACATTGCTTAAAGAACTACAGGCCAACATTCCAATGAACACAGATAAGAAATTCTCAATAAAATATTAGCATACCAAATCCAACAATACATTAAAAAAATGATTCACCGTGATCAAGTGGGATTTATTCCTGTGTTGCAAGGGTGGTTCAATATTTCCAAAGCAATCAATGTGATACGTCACATTAACAAAAGAAAGGACAAGAAACAAGTATGATCATTTCAAAAGATGCAGAAAAAGCACTTGACAAAGTATAACATCCACTCATGCTAAAAACCCTCAACAAAGCAGGTTCAGAAGGAACATACCTCAACATAATAAAGGCCATATATGAAAACTCACAGCTAATATTACCCTAAGTGAGGAAAAACTGAAAGCTTTTGCTCTACAGTCAGCAACAAGACAGAGATGTCCACTTTCACCACTTTTATTCAACATAGTACTGGAAGTCCTAGCCACAGGCATCAGACAGCAAAAGGATATAAAACGCATCCAAATCAGAAAGGGAGAAGTCAGACTTTCACTATTTGCAGATGACATGACACTATGTATAGAAAACCCAAAAGACTCCACCAAAAAACTGCTAGAAATGATCAACGAATTCAGTAAAGTCATAGAATATAAAATCAACACACAGAATATGTTGCATTTCTCTACACCAATAATGAATCTACAGAAAGAGATATTAAGAAAACAATCCCAATCAGTATTGGAGCAAGATGGCAGAGCAAGATGGCAGAGGAGGAGACATATATATCATCAGGTCCCAGGAGTTCAGCTAGATGGTTATCAAACCATCCTGAATAGCTACAAACTCAACAGGAGATTGAAAAGAAGAGCAGCAATGCTAGGAACAGAAAATTGACCACTTTCTAGAAGGTAGGATGTGTGGAGAAGTGAATCCGAGACAACATAGGGAAGAGAAACTGTGGGGGGGGAAGGGCCAGCTCCCAGCAAGCAGTAGAGAAGCACTGCACAAAATCGGAACTTTTAGGAATCTGCTCCACTGAGAAATGTCATTCCAGAGGCTAAGCAGGGGTGGAGCCCTCCTGGGGACAGTGTGGCCTCAGGACCCATGGGATCACAAAAAGACCAGTGCTGTCTGAGTGCAGCAGAGCGCCCAGGAATCAGAGCGGGGAAGCTGGCTGCAGAGAAGGAGCGGGGGGTGGGGGGGCTTTCAGCTTGGGGTTACCTTAAACTGTGATCCGGAGCACATTCAGGCCACTGCTCTTTGAGCAGTGACCCCAAAAGTGGCAAATCTGGAGAGATCCCCTCCTTTGTCTTCTGGGAGGAGTGGCACGGGAACAAGTGGCAGGAATCCGCTGGTTTTGGAGACTCTGAATGGGGCTGTGCACCAGAGATAGAAACACTTGGTCAAGGTGCCTGGGTGGCTCAGGGGTTAAGCCTCTGACTTTGGCTCGGGTCATGATCTCAGGGTCCTGGGATAGAGCCCCGCATTGGGCTCTCTGCTCAGTGGAGAGCCTGCTGACCCCTCTCTCTCTCTGCCTGCCTCTCTGCCTACTTGTTATCTCCCTCTCTGTGTGTGTGTGTGTGTCAAATAAATAAATACATAAAATCTTTAAAAATATAAAAAAGAAAGAAAGAAACAGTCACAGGCCAGGTGAGCTCAGAGTGTGGCAGGAGACAAGGGAGATGGGGGGGATTGACTGCTTTTCTCTGAGTGTGCTTTAAGCAGTGGGGCCCAGAGCTCTCAGTTGATAAAGGGCTGGAGATTGGGAGGGCGCCATTTTCATTCTTGTCCTCCAAAGCAGTACAGAAAGCATTCGGGGAACAAAAACTCCCGAGAGCAAAACCAAACAGATTGCTTAGCCTGGCCCCTGTCAAGGGCAGCAATTCTGCCTTGGGCAAAGACATTTGAGAATCACAGCAAAAGGCCCCTCCCCCAGAAGATCAGCAAGAACATCCAGCTAAGACCAAGTTCACCAATCAATAAGACCTGCAAAACTTCAGAGCTATGGGAATACAGCACATAGAATTCATGGCTTCTTTCCCATGATTCTTTAGTCTTTCAAAGTTAAATTTTTAATTTTTTTCTTATTCTATTTTTTTTTATTTTTCCTCTTTCTTATTTTAACGTTTTTATTTTTTTAAGATTTTATTTATTTATTTGACAGAGATCACAAGTAGGCAGAGAGGCAGGCAGAGAGACAGGAGGAAGCAGGTTCCCTGCTGAGCAGAGAGCCCAATGTGGGGCTCGATCCCAGAACCGTGGGATCATGACCTGAGCCGAAGGCAGAGGTTTTAACCCACTGAGCCATCCAGACACCCATATTTTAATGTTTTTAAACCATTTTATCTTATCAGTACCTTTTCAAAAATCTTCTTAAATTTTCATTCTTATAGTCATATTCTATCCTTTCATTGTATTTAAACTTATTTTTGCATATAAGTTTTTCTTTCTTTAAAATTTTGGGATACAGTTTCTTCTAACAGATCAAAATATACCCTAAATCTAGTGCATGGCTTTGTTCTAGTCTCCAGCCAGATCACATTCTTCCCTCTTTTCTTTTTTTCTTTTTTTAACCAACTTCTTATCAATTCTTTTTTGAGAATCTTTTTTAAATTTTCATCTTTACGGTCATATTCCATCCCATCATCATGTTTACCCTTATTTTTGTATACATATGTTTTTCTTTCTTTAAAATTTTGGGAGGCAATTTCTTCTAACAGAGCAAAATACACCCAAAATCAAGTGTGTAGCCCTGTTCTATTCACCAGTCTAATATGTATGTATGTATGTATGTATGTGTATATATATATATATATATATTTTTTTTTTTTTTTTTCTTCTCCTTTCTTCACCCCTCAGTTTTAGATCTCTTCCAGTTTGTTTAGTGTATATTTTTCTGGAGTCATTGCTACCCTTTTAATATTTTTTTCTCTCACTCATCTATTCTTACCTGGATAAGATGACAAGGCAGAAAAATTCACCTTAGAAAAAAGAACAAGAGGCAGTACCAACAGCTAGGGACCTAATCAATACGGACATTAGTAAGATGTCAGATGATGAATATCAAGGTGATAGCTGGGCTCGAAATAAGCTTGGAAGATACTAAAAAATCCCTTTCTGGAGAAATAAAAGAACTAAAATCTAACCAAGTTGAAATCAAAAAGCTCTTAATGACAGACAATAAAAAATGGAGGCTCTTACTGCTAGGATAAATGAAGCAGAAGAAATAATTAGTGATATAAAAGAACAAGTGATGGAAAATAAAGAAGCTGAGAAAAAGAGAGATAAACAACTATTGGACCACAAGGGGAGAATCTGAGAGATAAATGATACCATAAGACAAAACAATATTAGAATAATTGGGATCCTAGAAGAAGAAGAAAAAGGGAGAGGGGCAGAAGAAATATCAGAGCAAATTATAACAGAATTTCCCTAATTTGGTGAAGGGAACAAGCATCAAACTCCAGGAGGCACAGAGAACCTCCCAAAATAAATAAAAAATAGGTCAACACTACATCACCTAATAGTAAAACTAACAAGTCTCAGTGACAAAAAGAAAAATCCTGAAAGAAGCTTGGGACAAGAGGTCTGTAACATACAATGTTAGAACTATTAGATTGGCAGCAAACCTATCCACAGAGACCTACAGGCCAGAAAGGATTGGCATGATATATTCAGAGCACTAAACGAGAAGAATATACAGCCAAGAATACTATATCCAGGTAGGCTGTCATTGAAAATAGAATGAGAGATTAAAAGCTTCCAGGACAAACAACAACTAAAAGAATTTGCAAACACCAAACCAGCCCTACAGGAAATACTGAAAGGGGTCCTTTCAATATTTCAATAGGAAAGAGAGAGCATAAAAGTAACAGACCAGAAAGGAACAGAGATGGTATACAATAACTGTCACCTTACAGGCAATACAATGGCACTAAATTCATATCTCTCAATTGTTATCCTGAATGTAAATGGGCTAAATGTCCCAATCAAAAGACACAGGTATCAGAATGGATTAAAAAAAAAAAAAAAGACCTATCAATATGTTGTCTGCAAGAAACTCATTTTAGACTCAAAGAAAGTCAATAAACTCATTTTAGACCCAAAGACACTTCCAGATTTAAAGTGAGGGGGTGGAAAACAATTTACCATGCTAATGGATGTCAAAAGAAAGCTGGGGTGGCAATCCTTATATCAGATAAATTAGATTTTAAGCCAAAAATAATAATAAGAGATGAGAAGGACACTATATCATACTTAAACGGTCTAACAAGAAGATCTAACAATTTTAAATATCTATGCCCCTAACAAGGGAGCAACCAATTATATAAACCAATTAATAACAAAATCAAAGAAACACAGAGACCATAATACAATAATAGTAGGTGACTTTAACACCCCCTTCACTGAAATAGACAGATCATCTAAGCAAAAGATCAACAAGGAAATCAAGGTTTTAAATGACACACTGGACCCAATGGATATCAGAGATATATTCAGAATATTCAATCCCAAAGCAAGAAAATACATATTCTTCTCTAGTGCATATAGAACATTCTCCATAATAGATCATATCCTGGATCACAAATCAGGTCTCAACTGGTACCAAAAGATTAGGATCATTCCCTGTATCTTTTTGAGCCACAATGCTTTGAAACTAGAACTCAACCACAAGAGGAAAGTTGGAAAGAACTCAAATACATGGAGGCTGAAGAGCATCCTACTAAAGAATGAATGGGTGAAGCAGGAAATTAAAGAAGAATTGAAAAAATTCATGGAAACAAATGAAAATGAAAGCACAATGTTCAAAAGCTTTGGAACACAGCAAAAGCAGTCCTGAGAGGAAAGTATATGGCGATACAAGCCTTTCTCAAGAAACGAAAAGGTCTCAAGTATACAATCTAACCCTACACCAAAAGGAGCTGAAGAAAGAACAGCAAAGAAAGCCTAAACCCAGCAGGAGAAGACAAATAATAAAGATCAGAGTAGAAATCAATGAAATAGAAACAAAAAGAACAGTAGAACAAATCAACAAAACTAGGAGAATTAATCAGATTGATAAACATCTGGCCAGATTTATCAAAAAGAAAAGAAAAAGGACCAAAATTAATAAAATCATGAATGAAAGAGGAGAGATCACAACCTGCAACAAAGAAATACAATTACAAGAACATATTATGAGCAACTATACACGAGGAAATTTGACAATTTCCTTGGAAGAAATGGATGCATTCCTAGAGACATGTAAACTACCAAAACTGATCCAGGAAGAAATGGAAAACCTGAATAGACCGATAACCAGTAAGGAGATTGAAGCAGTAATCAAAAATTTTCAACAAGCAAGAGCCCAGTACCAGAGAGCTTCCCAGGGAATTCTACCAAACATTTAAAGAAGAATTAATACCTATTTTCCTGAAATTATTCCAAAAAATAGAAATGGAAAGAAAACTCCCAAACTCATTTTATGAGGTAAGCATTACCTTTATCCCAAAACCAAAGACCCCATCAAAAAGGAGAATTACAGAACAATATGTTTGATGAAAATGGATGCAAAAATTCTCACCAAAATAGTAGCCAATAGGATCCAAAAGTACATTAAAAGGATTATTCACCATGACCAAGTGGGATTTATTCCTGGGCTACAAGGTTGGTTCAACATTTGCAAATCAATGTGATACATTAATAAAAGAAAGAACGAGAACTATATGATACTCTCAAGAGATGCTAAAAGAGCATTTGACAAAGTATAGCATCCTTTCTTGATCAAACTCTTCACAGTGTAGGCATAGAGGATACATACCTCAATATCATAAAAGCCATCTATGAAAAACCCACAGAGAATAACATTCTAGATGGGGAAAACCCACAGCGAATATCATTCTCGACAGGGAAAAAACTGAGAGCTTTGCCCCTAAGGTCAGGAACATGGCAGGGCTGTCCACTATCACCACTGCTATTCAACATAGTACTAGAAGTCCTAGCCACAGTTATCAGACAACAAAAAGAGACAAAAGGCATCCAAATCAGCAAAGAAGTCCAACTCTCGCTCTTTGCAGATGATATGATACTTTATGTGGAAAATCCAAAGACTCCACTCCAAACTCCTACAACTCATACAGGAATTCAGTAAAGTGTCAGGATATAAAATTAATGCACAAAAATCAGTTGCATTTCTATACACCAACAGCAAGACAGAAGAAAGAGAAATTAAGGAGTTGATTCCATTTACAATTGCATCCAAAACCACAGATACCTAGGAATAAACCTAACCAAAGAGGCAAAGAATTTGGACTCAGAAAACTATAAAGTACTCATGACAGAAATTAAGGAAGGCACAAAGAAATGGAAAAATGTTCCATGCTCATGGATTAGAAGAAAAAATACTGTGAAAATGTCTATGCTACCTAAAGCAATCTATACATTTAATGCAATCCCCAGCAAAATACCATCTTTTTTTTCAAAGAAATGGAACAAATAATCCTAAAATTTGTGTGAAACCAAAAAAGACCCCGAAGAGCCAGACAAATGTTGAAAAAGAAAACCAAAGTTGGCAGCATCACAATTCCAGACTTCAAGCTCTATTACAAAGCTGTAATCATCAAGACAGTATGGTACTGGCACAAAAACAGACACATAAATCAATGGAACAGAATAGAAAGCCCAGAAATGGACTCTGAACTCTATGGTCACCTAATCTTAGACAAAGCAGGAAAGAATGTCCAATGGAAAAAAGATAGTCTCTTTAACAAATGATGTTGGGAAAATTGGACAGCCATATGCAGAAAAATAAAACTGGACCATTTCCTTACACCACACACAAAAATAGACTCAAATGAATGAGATCGAATCCATCAAAATCCTTGAGGAGAACACAAGCAACAACTTCTTTGACCTCAGCCACAGCAACTTCTTCCTAAAAACATCACCAAAGGCAAAGGAAGCTAGGGCAAAAATGAACTATTGGGACTTCATCAAGATCAAAAGCTTTTGCACAGCAAAGGAAACAGTCAACAAAACCAAAAGATGACTGACAGAATGGGAGAAGATATTTGCAAATGACATACCAGATAAAGGACTAGTACCCAAAATCTATAAAGAACTTATCAAACTCAACACCCAAAAAACAAATAATCCAATCAAGAAATGGGCAGAAGACATGAACAGACATTTCTGCAAAGAAGACATCCAAATGGCCAACAGACATGAAAAAGTGTTCAACATCACTCAGCATCAGGGAAATACAAATCAAAACCACAGTGAGATACCACCTCACACCAGTCAGAATGGCTAAAATCAACAAGCCAGGAAAGGACAGATGTTGGCAAGGATGTGAAGAAAGGGGAACCCTCCTACACTGTTGGTGGGAATGCAAGCTGGTGCAGATAGTCTGGAAAACAGTATAGAAGTTCCTCAAAAAGTTGAAAATAGGGCTACCTTATGACCCAGCAATCACACTGCTGGGTATTTACCCTAAAGATACAAATGTAGTGATCTGAAGGGGCACATGCACCCGAATGTTTATAGCAGCAATGTCTACAATAGCCAAACTATGGAAAGAACCTAGATGTCCATTCAACAGATGAATGGATAAAGAAGATGTAGTATATATATAATGGAATACTATGCAGCCATCAAAAAATTTTGCTATTTGCAATGATGTGGATGGAACTAGAGAGTATTATGCTAAGCAAAATAAGTCAATCAGAGAAAGACAATTATCATATGATCTCTCTGATATGAGGAATTTGAGAGGCAGGGTGGGGGCTCGTGGAGGGTAGAGAGGGGAAAAAATGACAAGATGGGACTGGGAAGGAGACAAACCATAAGAGACTCTTAATCTCACAAAACAAACTGAGGGTTGCTGAGGGTGGGAGGGTAAGGATGGGGTGGCTGGGTTATGGGCATTGGGGAGGGTATGTGCTATGGTAAGTGCTGTGAAATGTATAAAACTGATGATTCACAGACCTGTCCCCCTGAAGCAAATAATACATTATATGTTAATGAAAGAAAGGAAGGAAGGAAGGAAGGAAGGAAGGAAGGAAGAAAACAATTCCACTTACAAGCACCAAAAACTATGCGATACCTAGGAATAAACCTAACTGAAGAGGTAAAAGACCTGTACTCTGAAACTATAAAACACTGATCGAAGAAATGGAAGATGACAGGGGCATGATCCCAGGGTCCCAAGATCAAGCCCCACAGCCAGCTCCCTGCTCAATGGGGAGTGTGCTTCTCCCTCCCCCTCTGCTGCTCTCCCTGTTTGTGTTCTCTTGTGCTCTCTTGTGCTCTCTCCCTCTCTCTCTCAAAAATAAATAAATAAATTTTTTTTTTAAAAAGAATCTGAAGATGATACAAAGAAATGGAAAGACATTCCATGCTCATGGATCAGAAGAACAAATATTGTTAAAATGTCTATACTACCCAAAGCAAATCTACACATTTAATACATCAAAATACCAACAGCATTTTTCACAGAGTTAGAACAATCCTAAAATTTATATTTTAGGACTATCACAAAAGACCCAAGATAGTCAAAGCAATCTTGAAAAAGAAAAACAAAGCTGGAGGCATAACAATTCCAGATTTTAAGTTATATTACAAAGCTGTAGTAATCAGAAGAGTATGGTACTGGCACAAAAACAGACACATAGATCAATAGAATAGAATAGAAAACCCAGAAATAAACACACAATTTTATGGTCAATTAATCTTCGACAAAGCAGGAAAGAAAATCTAATGGGAAAAAGAATGTCTCTTCAACAAATGATTTTGGTAAAACTGGACAGCAACATGCAAAAGAATGAAATGGGACCATTTTCTTATACCATACACAAAAATAAATTCAAAATGGATTAAAAACCTAAATAGGAGATCTGAAACCATAACAATCCTAAAAAAGAACACAGGCAGTAACTTTTTTGAGATTGGCTGGAGCAGTTTCTTGGATACACTTCCTAAGGCAAGGGCAACAAAAGCAAAAATAAACTATAGGGAATACATCAATACATCAAAATAAAAAGCTTCTGCACAGTGAAGTAAACGGTCAATAAAACTAAAAGATAACCCATGGAATGGGAGAAGATATTTGCAAATGACATATCTGATTAAGGGTTCGTTTCCAAAATAGATAAAGAACTTTTAAAACTCAACACCCCAAAAATGAATAACCTGATTAAAAATGGGCAGATGATGTGAACAGACATTTTTGCAAAGAAGACATCCAGATGGCCAAGAGACACATGAAAACATGCATAACATCACTCATCAAGGTAATGCAAATCAAAACTACAAATAAATATCATCTCACACCAGTCAGCATGGCTAAAATTAACAACTCAGGAAACAACAGGTGTTGGCAAGGATGTGGAGAAAGGAGAACCCTCTGCACAGTGGGTGGGAATGCAAACTGGTGCAGCCGCTGTGGGATACAGTATGAAGATTCCTCAGAAAGTTAAAAATAGAACTGCCTTATAATCCAGCAATTGCAGTAACATGTATTTACCCAAAGAACAGAAAAATACTAATTCAAAGGGAAACAAGCACCTTAATGTTTATGGCAGCATTATCTACAATAGCCAAATTATGGAAACAGCCCAAGTGTCTATTGACTGATGAATGGATAAAGAAGATGAAGTATATTTATATGCAATGGAATATTACTCAGACAGGAAAAAGAATGAACTCTTGACATTTGCAACAACATGGGTGGAGCTAAAGAATATTATGCTAAGTGAGGTAAGTCAGTCACAGACAAACACCATGTGATTTCACTCACACATGGAATTTAAGAAATAAAACAAATGAGCAAAGGGGGAAAAGAGAGGGGAAAAAAGGCGAAACAGACTCTTAACTAAAGAGAACAAACTGATAGTTACCAGAAGGGAGATGCATGGGGGGATGGGTGAAATAGGTGATGGGAATGCAGGAGGGCACTTGTTGTCAGGAGCATGGGGTAATGGATGGAAGTGTGGAACCACTATACTGTACACCTAAAACTAACATTATACTGTATGACAACTTACTAGTATTTAAGAACTTTTTTTTAAACATAAAGACTGAGAAAATAGAGAGCTGTCTTCGCATAGCATCTTTTCAGATGTGCCCAGATAGTATCAACATTTTAATGGTAAAGAGCCTGTTTAGCTTTCCCACTGATAGTCTTTTACTCAATAATGTAAAAAAAAAAAAAAAAATCTAAATTGCAAGCTTATTCCTGTGACTAAATAAAGCTACTTTTACTTTAAACTAAGGAAAATACAGTGACAAAAGAAGGGCAGACTTAAGGAGCTTCCTTCTTCCTGAATGGGCTCTGGTCCAAATAAGTTCATTCAACACTGACCTAGATGATTCATAAATATATATGACTCTCCCCACTCAATCTTCATTCCGCAACATCAGACCTGTTTGCTTCAGCAGCTAGAAACAAAAGGACTTTTCTTAGCGTCACATATGGAACTAATAGCCTTTTTTGATATATTAAGTCTTTAGGATTAACATTAAAATATTCCAATTTCTGTAGACAACTAAGAAAATGAAGAAGTTAGAGAAGGACACAGCCATGTGGAAAGCCCGGTTTGAGAACTGCAACAAAGCTCTGCTGGACATGATTGAAGAGGTAAGAAGACTTCCCCCAACTTATTCTCCTCTGTTCAGTCCAAATATTCATACTCAGGAGATTATTATGATTGAATAGTACAAATTATAATCTTTGAAAAAGAGCTGATTTTTTTCTGAGATGTGACCTATGAAATTATAATAAAAATATTAGCAAAATAGAATCGGGTCCAGATTCACAAAGAGCTTTGTGACCCTAAGTCACCTGCCTACTTGCCGAGTCCAAAGCTGTCCTCAAATCAGCTCCATGCCTGCCCAGCTGCATTCCTTAAAGACAGGACAAGCGTCTTACTTGTCTTTGAATTTCCCCAGTGCCTGGCACATAGCAGGTGCAGAATATATTAGTGAGTTGATTTGAACCTATGAGGGAAGACACCAGCCTGAGCACTCAGGGTATGTACTACTTTATAGACAGATGTGGGAATGTATTGTTTAATTCTTCCAACAGCCATTTAATTACGAATAGTATGTCAAGCTCTGTAGATGTTGAGGCAAAGATATATGGTCCTGGATCTAAGAAGCGGAGCTTACAGGCAAAGGTCTCTCCATATCAACAAGCAAAAAAAAAAAAAGAAAAAAAGTCTTAAAGGGTACCAAGTAGCACAAAGGTGGGGGCAAAGATAAGATGATTAGTAATGATTTCATGCACAAACACACCAACGTTTTGTACAGAAAAAGAGGAGAACTGAACAGTTTGAGCAGGCAGCATCATGAATTAGTGTGTGGGGAGTTTCTGTCGTTATAATTACTCTTCTAACAATTCGTCCCAAATTGCAACCAATTCCAAAGAGATGAGCTTATTATTCACCAACATAAATCAAACAGTTGCTGGGATCGCATACAGCAGTTTATCTCTAGACTAGATGAGGCAATGCTGACAGCCATGTCCCCCTCCATCTCATTGTGCCACTGGAAGACGTCTCAGTCTTGCAAGCAGAAAATGCATGTACTTTAAGATTTTGGAGGCCCTGGACTGGAGCAAAGAGAAGCTTTGCCCTCTTCCTCTCCCAAAGGAAAGGATACGGTGATTAAAACTCTACCAGAGTCGCACACACAATGAAGAAACAGCTGTGTTGCCCCAACCAGATGTCTGTCCAGCCACCTCTAGCGGTCAGGCCCCAGAGTCTGGTAGACAGATTCCTGGGCAAATGGTTTTGCTTGTCTCCAGAGAGCACCCTGACAATTTTGCTTTGTTGTTTTATGCTTCTCCCCTCCCCCCGCCCCCCTCCCCCGCGCTTTCTACTATTTTCAAATCACAGAAAGCACTGAGAGCTAAAGAATATGAGTGCTTCGTCATGAAAATCGGGAGGCTGGAGAACCTCTGTCGAGCTTTACAAGAAGAGAGAAATGAACTGTACAAGAAAATTAGAGACGCAAAAATGCCTGAAACGGATGACCGAGGTCAGCACACCTCCGATGAAGAGCCTGAGGCCGCCGTGTCTGGGGGCGTGGGGGTTGATACAAAGGAAGCCGAGAGCGTTCACAACGCTGTGAAAAACCTGGCCACAGCCTTCGTGGTCATTCATCATCCAGAGTCAACCCCTGACCTGGCCAGAGAAAGCCAACCAGAATTCGGCAGTCCTCAAGGGGGTGCTGACTCAGCCCTGCGGGAGCCGGAACAGTCCCCTCGGAGCCCTTTATGCCCTTCCCTGCCTCCCCCAACTCCTCAGGCGGAAGCCGAAGGAAGTCGTGAGGCAGAACCGCCCCCCAGGCCCGGGAATCCCCCCGCCAGGTCGGAAGCACAGGCCCAAGACCAGGGTCTCCCTGCAGCAGCCCAGGCTGACCAGCCGCCCCAGAAGCCAGAGGCAGAAGCTTCCAGTCAGGCCCCGCAGTCCCCCGCCGAGGCTCCCCTATCAGCGATGGAGGCAAATGATCAGGCTCCACCAGCCAGGCCAGGTGAGCAGACTCCAGCTGGGGTGCTCGCAAGTGGGCCCAGGAGGCCGCCGCCGCCGCCCCCACCCCCACCGGAAGCAGCGGCAGAGGGGCTGCCCCAAGGGGCCGACACCAACCTGGAAGGAGTAGACTAAGCCTCACCGTGTTTCCGAAGCTCTTCTTCCTGCCAGTACATCTTCATCATAACAGATTGTCTTCTGAAAAGGCATTAAGGGCTAGGGATGTCCTATTAGAATTAGATTATTAGATTAGAATCAAGACATTTTCAAATGTTGTGCAGAGCACTCTCAGCCTGTGCTATTTGTTCTCAATTTATAACCCATTTGCAGCTTTTCTGTTTAACACTGGTTGATAGTATAATTTTCCCAAATGGCAACAAAACATACAAATAGAAAATTCATATTAGTTCTCCATTGAGATGGTATTTATTTCAGTTTCTTAATCAACAATTAGATTTGGTGTTTCAACACTTCCACTACAATATATAAATATAGAAAAATGTGATGTTTCATTTTATTTCCCTATATAGTTTTGATAGGTTCCATAGCAAGTAATGGATGTCCAGGTTCCATTTAAGTATATACATAATATATGCATACATATGGATGTGTCTGAATGTATATACATATATGTGTATGTGTCTGAATATGTACATATGTGTGTGAATATATACATATATGAGTTTATGCGCCTATATATACATGTGTGTATTTTATATTATATATATACATATATTTATATATACATATATACATACAAATATATACACATATACATATATACACATACACACACACATATATATATTACACATACATTTCATCCCTTTTTGGAGTTCTGTCAGGTAAAATATTTAGATGGTAATCAAAAAAATCATCTCCTATTTGCTTGAGGTGAGAGTAGACTAATGCTCTGTGAATCAGAAGTAGGATCAGAATGCAAGTATTTAGGCCACGTAATGTTGGGCAAAAACAAGTAACCAAATGGTAGATCAATAAATCCAACCAATTGACCAACTGATCAAATGTCCGAACAGCACTCTGCACACATTGTGAGTGTGCAGAACACATAGACACGAAGTTGTCACAAGAGGTTGTAAGCAGAAAAGGGGAACAGTCACAGCTATAGACCGCTCACCTCTTCCAGATGCCTCTCAGACACAACTCAGCATATTGCCTTGCTACCCCATGTAGTGAGGCAGGGACTCATGGCTACCTGCATGGAAAGGACTGGAAGTGGGTTGTGAGCCAGGGCATGGAGGGATTGAGGGTCCTCAGACTGACAGAAGGCTATGCTCTTATTCCTGCCTCCTGTGCGATAGGAGTCTTGAGAAAGAATGTTCACCTGCCCCTACCAGGTCCCTAGCTCCCTCACTGTCATCTACTGCTCTCTTTCCAGAGGGTTTCCCACCACTTCTTGCCATCATGGCTTTCATGTATATTCTCAAAGCACCTGCACATTTTTTCCAACTTCTTCCCGCCCCAGACTTTGCAGGAAATTTTACCCAGACTTCATCTCAATTATTGCTAACTAAAAGCTATTATTTTTCCAAAACAGAAGTCCACACAGGATCTCAATATGACTGATAAGGCATACAAACCAACACGTTATCTGCTTTTTGGAATTCTCTACAAAGAACAAATGGGTCCCTACTCAAAATGGTTTGAAAAATAGGTAAGGACTCAGGAGAAGGCAAAAGCTAGAGACACCTGGGGATGTCTACATGAGTATTACATTGCCCTTGCTGGGCAAGAACCTCTAATACCGCTGATGGCATAAGTTACTCAACCTAGGGTAGAGGGAGACTGGAACAATGAAACAGGAAGCAAGGGAGAACAGGAGGGCAAAGAAGAGAAGAAGAGGGAGAGGAGGGAGAAAATGAAAAAATAAGTCTAACCCAGCCCTACCTTAAAAGTTGAATTCAAACAGAAAAATGGATAAAGGCAAGATTCTCTACTATTCCTTCAGAATACCATTCTTCAGTGTCACAGGGGGCTTTCTGCCAGGGGACACAAAGTGGTTGTAGGCAGCAACCAGATGCTCCAAAAATTGTAAACTGCATATAACTTGTTTGAAGTAGACAGTGAGGGTAAGAACAAAATGCTAATCAGGGGGAAAAAAAGTATATCACTGTTTGAGAAACCACGTATTTTTATTTATTTTTTTCCATGGATTTTTAAAGGCTTGAAATAGTATAACCATAGATGATCCAGCCAAATTCAACATTACTAGAAATCTTAGAGATTTAAACGTTCATTTCATTAACAGCCAAATACTCACCATAACAATCCAGGAGGGTCTCCTTTCCCACTATTTACAGAAGCTAAACTTCCAAGAACAGAGTAATATTAGATAATCATAGTAAAGTCTCAGTCTGAATGCTTTGCACAAGAAACAGGAGCCAAAATCCAGTAAATCAAATATTCTAATACCCGAAGTTCTTTTTTTTTTTTTCATCCAAAAATCTTTCACAGCAACACATTACTTACTACTGTGTATATCTTGGGTCGAGTTTCAATGCAATACCTTGCCTAAAATTTGCAAAGCTTAATATAGGCTCTGGAAGGATTATTTTAACATTCAAAGACTGTTTTATTATAGTCCTTTGTATTAAAATTCGGCCTTATGAATTATAACAATAACTCATAAGATCTGAAAGAATAAGGAACTTCTATTCTTTATCAAGTTCATGTATCTACTTCTAGAGATGCCAAGTCTACTTTCCAGAAACACCACTATTGTTTGTGTTTTCTAAATTTAAAAAATGTAATTTATGTATCTATATAAAGTTACTTCTCTTCCCAAATGCCTACTTTTGTTACTTCCATGGGTCAATAATACCTAAGAAAGAGTCTGGCTTTATTTTGTTGCTGGTGACATTTTTGGTCTCTGAGTAGAACATACATATAATGAACACTTTGATCATCTTGTGGAGTGTGTGTGTCTGTGTGTATGTGTGTGTGCACACGTGCACGTGCAGTGAGAGAAAGAGAAGGAGGGAAAGAAGAGAGAGAGAACATGACTGCCCAGAACTAATGAGAGAGCAAAACCCCAACTCCTCTGCCTGGCCCTCAGCTGCCGGCAGTGATCACGTGGCCCGTGTTCCTCTTCAGTGCCCATCTCCAGTGAGACTGTTTCCAGGGGTTTCCCTGCCATGTGAGCTCTCAGAAACACTCTGAGGAGTAAGGGAGCAGGTGTGGAAAGTGTCAGCTCATTTTACTTCTACCTGGTCTTTTTTTTTTTTTTTTAAGATTTTATGTATCTATTATTTGAGAGAGAGAGAGCATGAGAAGAGAGAGGTGTGCGGGAGAAGACTCCCTGCAAAGCAGGGAGCCCAATGTGAGACTTGATCCTGGGACTCCAGGATTGTGACCTGAGCCTAAGGCAGCAGCTTAACCAACTGACCCACCCAGGCGCCCTCTACCCAGTCTTTCTAACTGCTCCAAGAGTTTCCCTAGTAAGACCCAAGAGGCCTGACTATTCTGCCTTTTGCTTATTGTCTCTTCCCAGTCTTTACTGATCCAGGAGGGGTTTCTTGAACAAAACATTTCCTAGTATGCTCAGAGAAGAGAAATATTTAGCTAAAATGGAAAAAAAAAAAGATTAAAGCTCCTTTTTTGCCTGGGATAGATACACATTTTTAAAATGTGTATCTATCTAGAGGTGTCTAGAGCTATTTTTAAAATAGCTCTTTCATTCTCTCTTTTTTTTTTTTTTTTGAGATAATGAAGTATTATGTATTTGCTCTAAAACAGAAGCTGCTTTTCAATAAGACTAAGATATCATTAGGGGAGAAATCATTTCAGGAAAATGTCCTCCGCTCCTTCTCCTCTAATCGGCAGTTTTATCCAGCAATTTGGAAAAATAAAAGTAATTTAAAATTTAAAGAATTAGGGTGCCTGACTGGCTAAGTCAGAAGAGCATGAGACTCATGACCTCGGGATCGTGAGTTCAATCCCCACCTTGCCTGTAGAGCTTATGTAATATGTAAAGAATTCCCTAAAAGAAGATAGGAAATAAAAATGATGACTCTGGTCTCTAAAATTTGTTGCCTTCATAAACTGGCAAGTAAGATTTAGACTAGGCGAGTAGGGTATATGGGTAAATTTTCACAAGGTTTAAACCGTTTATATTTCTGTACTTCACAAACTAAAAGTTAAAGTTATCATTAGATCAACCACAAGGGCATTCCATTTGAATAGAAGCATTCATAAATGATGTTACTAAAGATTTTTCTCAGTCCTGTGAAACTGTATCTTCCATACATGAAGTGAAGTCTCCTTGGAGACTTCTCCAAGAGAAGTTCTACAAATACCAGTTGCTGGGGCGCCTGGGTGGCTCAGTGGTTAAAGCCTCTGCCTTCGGCTCCAGCTCAGGTCATGATCTCAGGGTCCTGGGATCGAGGCCCGCATCGGGCTCTCTGCTCAGCAGGGAGCCTGCTTCCCTTCCTTTCTCTCTGCCTGCCTCTCTGCCTACTTGTGATCTCTGTCTGTCAAATAAATAAATAAAATCTTTTAAAAAAAAAATACCAGTTGCTACTGTATGTGTGTGAATATTCCCACAAACACACACGCGTGCACATGCACACATAAACACATGAGTACAAAATTTGTCCTAGATTTGATGCTGTTCCTGTCGGTGAGTTTACACCTGTTTTTTCCAAAGATATTACTATTCCTTTCCTGACAAGGACAAACTATGAGAAGAAATCATTTCCTGTATAGATAAGGATATTTGATAGAAACACTTAATTAGCAAAATAAACCCACAAGTTCATTGATTCATGGCACAAAAATTATCCACAGAAGCAGATTCGCTCTACCAGGAGATAAGAAACGAGATCAATGTTTTACAAAGTGATATATCCTAACGTTCAATTACCTCATGTCAAAATTAAAACATACCGAGGTATAAAACTCCTTATTTCAGGGCTGACAGTCAGTATGACATTTTATGTCAAATAACACAAAACCATCACAGAAGCCAAGTAAGAAGATATTAGGGTAAGAGAGGGAAAGAAGAGAGAAAAAGAGACTTTCAATCTGAGAGCTCATACAAAAATGAAAAATAAAAAGGATAAAACTTTAAGAGCAATAAAAGGAAGAGACACATGGGTGGATGGGCCCTTTTGTGAAAGCAAGATCCCCCAGGGATCAAGAGCCATGACAGCATTAACACAGCTTCCTCCCAGGGGATTCTTACAGTCATGTTTCTCAATGCGGTTGCTTTAGTGTTTTTCTTCTTATTTGCCTTTCTTCTAAAATAATAAATGCATTCTTTTCTGTAAAAAAAAATAATAATAATAAAATTACATCTTGGGATGTGTAGAAAACAGAGAAAAGAGACAATTATCCCTAATTCCATCACCCTAACTTAACCAGGGTCAGCATTCTCTCTATCATCATATATTTTATATCCTCTCTCTTTTTTATTTAACATGATTTAGTTTGTCTTTGGGGAAGGGGACAGTAGTTCAATTGAGAGTAACAGCTATTAACAGCTGCCAGATTTGAGTGTTTACACTATCTACTCAACTCTTACACACTTTACCATATAAACATGGAAGTATATTATGTTATTTATACAATAAACAAGACTATGCAAATACAAATACACAACATTCTCAAACGTTGTTTGAAAAAGTCGTGCTATGCCTTGCACTTGGATGTTCCACCACATGTATACATATTTCCAAGTAAATCTGGACATAGCTAGAGTGAACTTGACGCAGCTCAAAAAAGAAAGAAATAACCAACTCTAGAGACATACAAATGCGGTAACTGAGAAAATAAGAGAAAGGGTCAAACTCAGGTTTATGAAGTGACAAGAAGCATATAACACCACAAATCATAGCCTTGGCTAAATAAAGGTCAATGTTCTAAAATAAATTTACACTCTTTGACATTAACAAGACAGTTAGTGCTTTTGTTGCTCTAATGAATTGATGGTCACCAGCATTAGCTATAGCATATCCATAAAATAGAGCCAGGCTAAAAACCAATGTGAACTTGAGATTGATTTGACATCTACCAGGCAGATGCAAGCAGCCATGGAGTAATCAGAGAACCCATATACTAAGAAGACTTGAAAGTCAGGGTTCAAATTCATAGGAATAGCACAACAAGGATGCCTTTCATCACACCCAAAGTCATGAGGCTAAACATATGTCGAATGTGATATCATAGGCTAGATTTATTAGAAGATAGCCAAGCTCTGCCCAAGCCAGTATAATTCCTCACAGACTATTTTAATACTTAGTGTAAAGGAATTCATGTTCAATCACTTGTTTTCTTAACAGCCTTATCAAGGAGTTAAGTCTAAGCTTAAGTCTAAGCAAGGTGGAAAGTGTGGGATAACACAAGTCCAGGAATCAGGCCATAGAGTCCCTAGATTACTGGGTGACTTTGGAAAAATAGCATCTCTGGGCTTCAGTTCATTCACCTTATAAAATGAGAGCCTTAGACTGGGTGATGCCTGAGGGTTTTGGCATCTCTGATTAAATCCTCAAGAGACTTAAGAACTTCTGTAGGGCTTTCCACAGCCTAGGGAGAGCTGTATTCTAAGAGATCTGCACATCACCTTGGGCACTTCTATTAGAAATCAGGCAAGGGGGAAGAGACAAGATATTACCCAAATAAAAGAAATGCTTTTAATTTTAAAAATTAGAAGAAGTATTAAGGAAGAAATCACAAATTCTTGGAGTTCTTCAACAAATCCTAAAGACCGTCTATGTATAAGGGTCTATACCCATATAACTTGACTCTATTGGCTCAGGACCAGAAGGCCTGGTTGAGCCTGAGGATTCCTGGGCACTCAGTAACAAGGGAAGGGTCTGCGAGAGATGCTGAGAGGCCCCACACCCCGCTAAACGTTCCGCAACCAAAAAGCAGGACAGTGACCTCCAGCAGTATTTTTACCACAAATGGTACCCAGACCTCCAAGTGGAAAAGTTATGTTCCTGGTCAAGAAGGAGGGTTTTATGGAAGGTGTGTATAGTTATTTGTGTGAATGTTTATGAGTGCATACTTGTATGTGAGGGTACGTATGAGCCAATGTGTGTAATACGTGCCGGTATATGTGTATAGTTTTGTGTGTGCCATGTGCACGTAGTTCTATGTGAAGGTTCACAAGTACATGTGACAGTATTTACCCATAAAAAAATCGACATGAGCCAATACAAGTGTGTGTTGTTATGTGCGAGTTTATGACGTGTGCATGAGAAGACTGAGAACTAGAATCTCAATGCCACAGATGTGATTTGAGGCATGTGGCTAGCTTGGTTTTCACAGGATCGTGGCTTGGTGCAGACATTTGTTCACATGACTAGTCCACTTTTGTTTACAGTGGCATAGGGCTTGTTCTTTTTTGGCTGACAGTCTGCCTTCTAAGCAAACAGGCAGGTGGGGGAAGCTGCAGGTATGGGGATAGGTGCTCTTGAAATAATTGCACACACTACCAGCCCTGGGTGATAGCCCCCGTTGATGCACAACTCTCAGCCTCAGCCAAGGCTCTGGGTATGTCTGGAGATATTCTCATAGACTAGCCACAGCTTGAGCAGGGAACACAGGAGGCAGTAGCAAACATATATATATGTATATATATATATATATATATATATATATATATATATATATATATGGGGCAGACATATATTATATATATATGTCTTTACTAAACTATCAGCCAGCTGAAACTAAGCCGCTGAATATTAAGACTGTTTCTCTGAATTAAAAACCAAAGAGAAAGTGTCCAATTCATTTATGTTTTAATCATAAATGAAGGTAGCAAACCAGACTTGATTGCAGATGCTACCAGCCAATCAGTCAGTCATGCCCATGACTCATCCTTTGTGCAGAGAGATTTTTTGCTATGATACAATTCACCTCCCAAAATATCTAGTATTGACTAGTGGTGTTGTCATAGCTGGACCATCTGGCTTCTCCCTTGCCTGTTATTAGAAAACTGATCCAGAAATCCTCCAAATCAGTCTGGGAGAAATTTAAAGCAATACCCAAAGGAACGAGAGTGAAAGCTTTTTATAACAAATTAATTGCCTGCCATACAAGTTAACTGATGATCTTCAAGAGTTAAAGGAAACAAAACAACTAAACATAAACAAAATTTGAGACAAGAACAGAATGGGGAAAAATA
Organism: Enhydra lutris kenyoni; assembly: GCF_002288905.1. Lineage (NCBI taxonomy): Eukaryota > Metazoa > Chordata > Mammalia > Carnivora > Mustelidae > Enhydra > Enhydra lutris. The sequence goes on along the minus strand of NW_019154101.1, from coordinate 32,774,314 downwards.
GTCACAACAAATAGAACAAAGTATTAATATTCAGGATACAAGTAGAAATCACAGAAAGCAATACGAAAAGACAAAACAACCCGGAAGGAGGTGGGAGAGGCTGAGGGAGCAGCCTGCCAGATACAGGTGATGGGAGACAGGGATAGTGTCTATGGAGAATGTAAAAACAGTAATGAAACCAACCACTAGTCAGTCTGCTTTTTCCCACCACCATGCACAGCAATCCTGAATAACACCGGTGGAAAGTTGTCCTCACTTCCAGGGACGATCAATCCCACTATGTAGCCCACATTTGCATACCACTGGCATGAAATATGATGGGCAGTTCATAGAAGAAAAATGTAAATGACCAAAACACAAGAGGCCAGTAAGAGAAGGGAGATATTCTATCACTTTTGCCCATTAGACTGACAAAAATGTAAATATTCATAATATTCTATTTTAGCAAGGATGAGAACAAATGGATACACTCAAAAAAACTGTTGGTACAGATGCGCCTGGTTGGCTCACTCGGTTAAGCATCTGACTTTGGCTCATGTCATGACCAGGGTCCTGGGACTGAGCCCCAAGTTGGGCTCCCCTCTCAGTGGGGAATCTCTTTCTCCCTCCCCGGTCTCCCTGCTCATGCTCTCTCTCTCTCTCTATCTCTCAAATATAAATAAATTCTTTAAAAAGAATTGTTGGTACAATATGGGGCCATCTTTTTCTTGTCCATTTGTAGGAGTTCTTTGGAAGGGCAATTTGGCAGCTCGTACTCAGTTTTTCTAATGTGCAAAAACAAACATTATTTGGCCAAGAACAGACATATGGCTCTTGCCTACCTGCATCTTTTCCCTGGAGGAAGCACTTTGTCCCAGATACATATAATCTGGATGGGGCCATCAATCACAGAGTCCTAGTCCTCCAGGCCAGGTCTGGCCTCAGGGCTGGGCCTAGAGCTGGAGAGCACTTGCTGCAGGATTTGGTTCAGCCAGTGGTAGCTCCAGGATTTCCACAGAGGAGCTTCTGGAACAATAAACAATCTGCTTGAAAGAGGAGCAGGAGGTTATTTGACTTGTCTTGAAGCTGGAGTGGCTGCATGGCAGCCACACTGTTTTGGCTCCTATGTTATCTCGGGGTTTGTGGGCACAGAAACCCCACCAACCTAACGTGCCTAAACTCACCACGAAGGGTCCAGTCTAACTGAACGGTTGGTTCTTTCTGCTGCCCACATGGAGATGGCCTGGGGGGGCAGGATAAAGTCCAGGGGGAATGAGTGGAGTTGAAAAATGAGGAGAAACAGAAACCTGGTAACCCTATTTGGGCCCTGGATCCAATTGTTCTTTTCAGATCAAACAGTTTCCCTTTTTGTGAAGAGGATGTGAGTCAGGTTGCTGTCATTCACAATCAAAGAGCTCTGAGTCACAAAGACAAGGAGAAGTTCAACTAGGTGAAGTGTGGCGCACCAAGAAAAGAGCTTAAAATTGTAATAACTGAATGTATATCAAAATGTTTTAAAAATCTCATTTCTCACTTTAATTTTTCAGCTTCTCTTTAGAAGCCTCTTATCACAAAAATGATGAACTAGTCAACATAAATTTTTCCATGTAACCCACCACCCAGGTCAAGAAATAGAGCACCACCAGCATTTTAGAAGTTCCCCCTTCCCTTCTCAATCACTAGCCCCCACCCTGTTCTCCAGAGGAAACCACTACCCTGATGAATAACAACATGGATTTGTTTCTGCCTCTGTGTATGCGTGTATGTCTTGTTTTGTCTTGCTTTTTTTTTACTTTGTTAAAGTGTTATTTTGCGTCTGCCTCGTTTTTTGCTGCAACTATGTCTATGTGTCCAAGGGTTGTTACACTTGTAGGAGTAGTTCATTTATTTTCATTGTCCTATAGTAATCAACTGTAGGAGTCTACCACAAGTTATCTACCCATTCTAATGTTGACTGACATTCAAATTGCTTCCAATGATTGGCTACTACAAATAATGTTGCTGTGTGATTTCCTAGGTGTATACTTCCAGAAATTGTGGGGCTATATGACATATACCAAATAGTTTTCCAAAGAGATTGTACCAATTGTTTCAACGACCAGGGCAGGAGAGTTCCAGTTGCTCCTTGTCCTCCTCCTGGGATCGTCAGCCATTTTAACCTTAGCTAGTTGGGTGTATGCAGTATCTCACTGTAGCTTTAATTTGCCTCTTTTGGATAACTGAGGTTGAACCATCTTTTCTTACAGTCATTGGCCAAGTGGGGAGATCCTCTTTTGTGAAAAGTACAGTTGTGATTTCCCCTCACTTTTTTTCATATTAAGTCATCTGGGTTTTTTTCTTATTCATTCATAGAGTTCTTTGTACTTCTAGAAAGACTTTACTAATTAATGTAATAATAAATTCTTCTCCTCTGTGGCTCTGTGGCTTTAATTCTCATAATGATACATTTTGATAAGCAGAATTTGTCAATTTAATGATGTCTAATTTATCAATCTTTACCTCTTTGACAAATACATGTGTTTGCTGTTTAAGAAATCTTTGTCAACCTCAAAATTAAGAAGCTGTTCTTTCATGTTATCTTCTAGAAGCTCTATTCTTTTACCTTTTACATTTAGATCCACAACCTACCCAAAATGAATTTTTTAAGAGAAAGTGATGTAGAGACTCAGATTAATTTTTTTCTGCATGAATACTCCATTCATCAAGCATCACTTATTTAAGCAAAACATTTTCCTCCACTGCATTTTTAATGATCTTAGTTGTAAACTGAACATCCATTTGTGGGTAGGTCTTTTTCTAGACTTCCTGTTCTGTTCCACTGATTTATTTCTCCTTGCACCAATACATTGTTGTAATGACTGTAGCTCTTTTTTAATTTAAGTTCAGTTAATTAACATACAGTGTATTATTAGTTTCAGAGGTAAGTACTGTAACTTTATAATAAGTCTTTATAGGCAATAATCCAGTTCTTCAACACTATTGTTCACAATAGTGCTGGCTATTCTTAAATTTTATTTCCATGTGTAATTTAGAACCAATTTATCAATCTACATACATATACACACACACATGCTGGGATTTTCATGAGGATTGGATTTAATTGATAAATCCATTTGGGAAGAATTGATATTTTTATGATATTGAGTTTTCCAATCCATTAATGTGGTAAAGATCTCCACTTATTTATGTCTCTTTGATTATTTTTCAGTAATATTTTATCATTTTCTGGTGTGTTTGCTCATTTTTCATTAAATTTAATTTGGTGTTTTGTGAGGACATTTAAAATACATTTTTTTAAAGTGTTGCATTAACTTTGGAATAAACTCAACGTGATCATGAAGTAATATCCTTTTCACATTATTAATTTGGTTTGCTTATATGTTGTTTAGGATTTTTGCATCTATGTTCATAAAAGAGATTAATTTTAATTAATCTTAATTCTCTTATAATGTCCTTGTCATTATGAGTTGGGAAGTTTCCTTACTTTCCTCTTCTTTGGGAGACTGAATATGGTAAATGTACTTTCCTTAAACATTTAAAAGAATTCTTCAGTTAAACTATCTAGGATTTAAGTTAGAGATTTAATTTTCCTTCATAGATTTGCCCATGTTTAAAAATCAGTTATTGGGGGCTGTATTTTTCAAGATATTAATCCTTTGCATCTAAGTTTTCAATTTTATTGGCACAAATTGTTCATGTTATCTTTTTAAATTTTTAAAAAAAATTCTTCAGTATCTATAATATTTGTTACTCCTGATAGTGGGAATTTATGCCTTCTCTCTGTGTCTTTTATTAGTCTTACCCAAGTGTTCTTAATTATAGTATAGTGTTCACAAAACCAACTATTGGCTTTTGGTTTTATCTATTTTATTTTCTCTGTTGTACATTTTGTTTCCTGTTTTATTAATTTGTGTCAATTTCTAGATATTTAATTGGCTGTTCTTTCTCTAACCCCTTGAGATAGATGTTTAGATCACCAATTTCCTTCCTTTCCTCTTTTCTAACATATGTATTTAGAACTACCTACAAATGGCTTTTCCCTACATCCCACAAGTTTTTATCTATTTTATTTGTTACCATTCAACATATTTTCTAATGTTATTTTTTCTCTGACATATTTTTTTTAAGATTTTATTTATTTACTTGAGAGAGAGAGAGAATGAGAGGGGAGAAGGTCAGAGGGAGAAGCAGACTCCCCATGGAGCTGGGAGCCCAATGAGGGATTTGATCCTAAGACTCCTGGATCATGACCTAAGCCAAAGGCAGTCGCTTAACCAGCTGAGCCACCCAGGTACCCACTCTCTGACATATGTTTAAAAGTATACTGATTCCTTTCTAAACAGAAAATATTCTATTTTTCTTTATTTTTGAATTAGCAGCTTAATTCTGCTATGATCATAATCCATATTCTATGTGATTTATTTGAAATTTGTTGGAACTTCATAGCCCAGCATATGGTCAATTTTGGCAAGGGTTCTATGTGCAGTTGTTGAGGGCAATGTTCTATCTAGACCAAATAGGTTAGTTTTATAGGTCATGTTCAAATATTCATCCTGTTTGATTGATTAACTTATTGATTTTTAGGTCACTAGTTTTATTAGTTACTGAGAGAAGTGTGTTAAAATATCCTACTATAATTGCATGTTATTTTTTAAGATTTTATTTAATATAACTACGTATTTTTATATTTCTCCAGTTTGTTCTTCAAGTATTGCCTTGTATCTTACTAGGTGTATGATTATGATACCCTTACATTGGAATGACCATTTCCTTATTATGAAATTTGTTTTTATCTTTAAAATGTTTGCGACTTTAAAGTGTACTTTGTCTGATATATAAGTAACTGAGCTTTCACTTGGTTAATATTTACATGCTATATCTTTTTCCATCCTTTTATTTTCAACTTTCCTGAAATCTTATAATTTGCACCATGCACGTGTATACAACACTGATTTGAGTTTTGTTTTGGTTTGGTTTTCAGCTTATTTATTGTATTTTGTCCAATCTGACAATTTGTCTTTTAAAGAGAATTTTTTATACCTTTACATATAATGTTATAACTGTTATATATAAATTTAAACTCACTGTGTTGCTATTTGTTTTAAATTTATTCCAACTGCTTTGTGTTTCTCCCCCTCCACACTTTCTTTTCATATCTTCTTTTAGACTATGAATGTTTATTATTTTTATTACCCCATCTCCCCCCTTGATTAACTGTTTTTAATTATACAATCTTTCATTATGCTTTTAGTGGTTACCACAGAGATTTCAACATTTACCTTTAACTTAGTCAAGTCTAATGAATAGTATTATGTTCACCATTTCCTGCCCAAAGCAAAACCTTAGTACATTTAACTCCATCCAGTCCCTTTCTATGTCCTCTGATTGACCTTCCAGTTTATGATCTCTCTTTTCAACTATATCTAAGCCATGTTAAGCCACTCTATTGAGTTCTTAATCACAGATAAAAGATATGAATGTTCAAATTTAGAAATTGCATTTGATTTTTTATAGTTTCCTGTGCAATTCTCTATCTCATCATTTAAGTTCTTGAACATACTAATCATAATTATTTTAATGTCCTTGCCTGATCATTGCAATATCTGGATCACTTCAGGGTTTCCTCCCCTTGGTTTTCAATAATTTTGCCTTGATTTATAATGGATGATTTCTATCTGGATACAGGACATTCTCTATTAAAAATTTTTTGAAAACTAAAGTTCTGGATAGGGTCATCTTCCTGAAGGGAGCTTATTTTTGCTTCTAAAAGGCAGTTACGGTGGAGCAGATTACCTCATCCAGCCATAAATTGAAGTGATTTGAAGTTGGACTTCTGCCTTTTTAAAGAGTCATCCATTTCTTATGGCTTATGGTATAGTCATTTAAGGGTCCCAACCAAAAGCCTGGAGTGTTTGCCAGGACCCTAAATCATTGGCTCACGCTAAACTCTAATTTTTGTTTCTGATAGTTCATAAAACTGCAGGAAGCTTTACTTAGCTTCTCAGCCTCTCAGCCACAGTTTGGATATTTGCAAGTGCCTGAGGGGAAAACAAGTCTCATCGTCACTGGTTTTGTTCGGTGGTTATTGTAGTTCTTCTTGTTTTCCTTTTCTTGAGGACCTGTCACCTCAAAATTTTGCTCCCCGGGTAGTTTTCCAACACCTTCAAACAGATGTTGTATGTATTTTCTCCAGCTTTTCTAGTTGTTCTTGAAGGGAAGTTCACCCTGCAACGAGTGATTCTACCTTTACCAGAAGTAGAATTCCCACCCAGCTTGTCTTATGAGCAACAATTTTATTTTCTTGAGATTCTGGAGATTCATCATATCTCCTGTGAGCTCTAAAATTAAATGATTTCCAATGACTTTGTCTCCTTAGAGTTTCTGTTTCTTATAAGAAGCAACCATGAGGCATCCTTATTGTTGTTTTAGCTAATATTTTGACCTTTATTATTATATAATAAAAATATTAAATATCAACCAAGGTTTGAAGTGAGAAAAATAAGTTTCAGTCCATGTGCCAAAGAGTTGGAGGCCACAGCTGATCCAGAAGGAAAGTGTGCCTTAAGAAACTAAAGATACCCCCCTCCCCCACTGGTGGTAGCAGTGTATGTGCTAGGCAATTGTCAGATAATCCCAACCTGTGCATCCATCCTCTGAGAAGTTGCTTTGTATCCACTTAAATTTTCAAGCCATTCAGCCATTCAGTGCCTCTCTCTTACAGTGGGTAAGGATTTGCTAACGTGAAAGATACTTCTCCCATAAACTAAGAGAATAGCAACAACCAAACCCTAATGACTCATGGGTTCCCATCACTTTGTATAAGAATTTAACAGGTTTGAATTAGAAGGGGGTGGGGAGCACATTGTTGGTAGTCTTAGTCCATTCAGGCTGCTATAAAAAATTGTCATAGACTGAGTGGCTTGTAAACAACAGAAAATTATTTCTCATACTTCTGGAGGCTGGGAAGTCTACCATCCAGGCGCTGATGGATTGTGTCTGGTGAGAGCCTGCTTCCTGGTGCATAGGTGGCCATCTTCTCACTGTGTCTTCATGTGGCAGAAGGGGCAAGAAAGCTCTCCTGAGCGTCTTTTATAAGAGCAAGAATTTACATTCATGAGGGCTCCACCCCATGACCTAATCACCTCCCAAAGGCCCCACCTCCTAATGCCAGCTCACTAAGGGTTCGACTCTCACACATGAATTTTCCGGGAACACAGTCTATAACTTGGTTGAAACTCAGCTGTCAGAAAACGGAGGTTAATTATGGTGGCAATATTTTCTAAACCCAAGTAGAAGCACTGTCTGACAAAGGCCAATACTCTTCTCTACCGGCAGTAAGAACGTTAGCAATCAAGACTGACTGGGAGAAGCCAGCACACAGGGATGAAATGTACAATTCTGTCAGTGGTTCAAGATATTCTTGATTTTCACCAACTGGGTTCCAAGATGAGGCTTTAGAGAGTTGCCCATTTTGATGAGATTTTCCAGAGCCGCGCCGGGAGGGAAGGGTCTGGGGGGGATGGGGGGTGGCCTCAGCTTCCAAGCTGCTCCCTGACCCAACGGAATCCTAACCCGTTTATTTTAGCCAGTGGCTCTGCTCCTGGTCTCTAGTCTCCCAGTCAGCTTCCAGAGGCCTTTACTCTGAAACTGCCTGGGAGCAGCGACAGACAGCAGCAACTGCCCCCGCACTGATAATGGGCTCGAACCGCTGCCTGCCCACCAGAGCTGCTTTGAGTTGACGATTTGCATTCCGGCCGGCCCAAATCCGCAGCCTCCTCTCGCGCCAGCTTCGGCACAGAGAGGACGCGAGCGCCACCTACTGGAGCACTGGGGGTGTAGCCAGCCACGCGGCCAGCCCCGGCCTGCTTGTCACCCAGCAACGGCGCTGAAAACCACCTTTGTACAGCGATTAAGTAGGCCTCGTCTTCTGCCAACTTCAGTGACTGCTGACCACAGTTAGGCTGAAAAAGTCTCAAGGAAGTTTATTCTGCTCTGAACAAACGAAACCAAACTGCAGTTGGGATCCAGGCTGCATTCCACTTAAGTGAGAAGTGGGCGAGCCAGCAAATGCAGAGTTTAACACAGAATAGTCATTAGGTCCTTAACCGGGTACTGGACCCCAGTGAGGCACAAAGACAGAAGGATGAATGGCCTCCCGTCGACAAACAATGGAAGGATGAGGAACCTATGTCTGAATTCCACGACCAACAGCACACACTCAAGAAACCCAGCCAGGACTGATTCCACAGAGTCTAAGTATGCAATTTAGGGGATCTGAATTTTCCGTTTTTCCCTGAGTTCTAGGGATACTGTCACAAAGCTTAGAAGAAGAAGTCATGATGACTTCTTTATTATTGGGCTTTTTGAGTCACCAATGAACACATGATATATTTGGAATTGTGTTCTCAAAATAGCTGCTTTGCAGATGCCGTAAGCATACTCTGGGTCGGCTCTCATAAAATCTTGCCATGACAACTCTCAGAGGCTAAATCTTTGCCCTGGATTCACAAACTCTTCTCCGTGTGTTAGCACATTTCTGACCGATGAAATACATTTGTCGATATTTTTAATGTCTAATGACATCAGAAAAATCTTACTTGAAATACATGCGTACATATTTACATAAGTTAGTAAGTAAACACCCTAGTAAGTGCAGAACACAATCTGGTGACTCGTTCACACATGCACAGCTGGGTAGCCAAACTGAACACCCCGAGGGGGCCCTCCCCCGCTGAGAGACTCTGGGATTAATAAAATAAAATAATCATAGATGCCAATATGGGCAGGAACCTCAAAATGTCGATTCAATCTCTGACCTCACTCTGAGCTCCGGGACCCTCTAGACTCCCTGCCAAAAGGTCATCAACACTTTAAAACACTTTCGTGATGGGAACTTCCTCCAAAGCAGCTCGCTTGTTGTTTAGATGATTCTTCCTTATATCAGCCAGAATATGATGTAATAACAGCCTACATTTGTTAGACACTGTTTTGTATATATAATAGCTTATTCTCCTCAATCACACTGCCAAGGAAGATACAGATATTACCCTGCTCCGCACATGAGGAACCGAGGCTTAGGGAAGTTCAGAGGCTGTCCTGGGTCATCCAACAAGCTGGAGATGACTCAAGATTTGAACACAGGTGGTCTGACTCCGGTAGCTCTCTGAATTACGGGTTCTGCATAGTGTAATGATTCCCACCTCCTCTAACTTCTGCTCATGGTCCTCGGTCTACCCCCTTAGGCTACAGGAGCATCTAATTTCTCTTCCATGTGATGGCTTTGGTGCTTAGCTTAGAGGAGGTGCTGGCTCTTCTCCCAGCTAATCAGCCAGGCCTTTCAACACATCTTATACAACATGGTTCTTATCCCTCTCCTTCCCCGGGCCCTCTATTTTGACATGCCCAATTTGGTCTATGCCCCTCTGAATGTGTTCCCCAGATCCTAACATTACCATATCCTTGATGTGGTTTGACCAGTGCTATGTTGAAAGCATGACCACAGCCAGCATTCTAGACCAGCGTTGTCCAACAGAACTCTCTGTGATGACAGAAATGTTGTATAGTTGCCCTGTCCTACTCGGGAGCCACTAGCCACTCTTGGCTGTTTAGTGTTTGAAATGCGGTTACTAAAACTGAGGAGCTAAATTTTTATTTTATTTCATTTAACTAATATTATTTTTAGTGGGTACATAGTAGAGAATGTAGTTTGAGATTCTGTATTTCTAAATCACATCCTGACCTATGCTGACCTGAATGTTCTCAATAAATTTGCCATCCCTGAGGCACCCAGGTGACTCAGTTGGTTAAGTGTTGGACTCTTGATTTTGACTCAGGTCATGATCATAGGGTTGTGGGATCAAGCCCAGCGTCTGGCTCCATCTCAGCATGGAGTCTGTTTAAGATTCTCTCTCTGCCCCCCTATGCTCTCACTCTTTCTCTCACTCTGTCTCTCAAGTAAATAAGTCTTTAAAAAGGGGGGGTATGCTATCCCCATCCTATCTCAGTTGGCTTTTGGGGCCTCCAAGTATATTTTATATTTATCTTTGACAGATGTCACTTCATGATCAATTTATCTTTGACAGATGTCACTTCATGATCATTCCAGCTTTTAAAATCATCCCAAATCTGATTTTGTCATTCAGAGTATTTAGCGTCTCTCGTGCTCCATGTCACCTGCAAGTTGGCTAAACATACTGGCTACATCTTTACAAAACACAGCCAATGACGTGTGAGTAACACATGTAGTTAACATTTACTGAGGGCTTTCTCGGTGCCAAGAGCTGTGCTGTGCCCTCCAGCAGTCTATCTACAGATCCTCATCCATACCCAGGAATGACTTGATCCACCGCCCACACTCACCTGACTAGACCGCCTTCCGTAACAAGGAAACACATTCATATACGCGGGCATGCACGCACACACACACACAGAACAACACTAGAAAACCTCTTCCACAGAGATGTCAGTTATGAATCTACATGCTGCACACTGTCACTCAATCACAATTGTCCTTGCTTCCAAGACTATGTTTTTATCACGTTCACAAGAATTCCATGAGAGTTCTTGTCAAATCTCTTGTAGGACGTATTCACGTATTCACAATATTTGTAAATGCTGCCCTGAACTACCTAACAACCTATTAAGAAATATGAGATCAATCTACCCTATTTTTTTCTTGAACTCATCCTGACTCTGGGAACTATCTAATGGTCATTTCTCACTTAGTGATTCACTCAGTCAAGGACACATTCCCCTGTCCATCAAGAATAATTCAAAAACTGAGACATTAATGAAATTTTTGTTTTAGCAAACTGTCTAGCTTGTCAAACAGCAGTAGAGATGCATTTAAAGTTTAGAGAAAAGAACAGTTTGGATTGAAAAGCAAGACTTCAAGGAGAGCTTTTTTTTTTTTAAAGATTTATTCATTTTTTTGAGGTGGGGGAGAGGGAGAAAGAGAATCCTCAAGCAGACTTCCCACTGAGCACAGAACCCTACGTGGGGCTCAAACCCAGGATCTTGAGATCATGATCTGAGCCAAAACCAAGAGTAGGACACTCAGCTGACTGAGCCCTCAGGTGCTCCCAAAGAGAACATTTTTTAAATGATCACATGTCTAATAGGACATTAAATGAGATTTTCTTTTAAGATTTTTTTTTATTTATTTATTTGATAGACAGAGACCACAAGTAGGCAGAGAGGCAGGCAGAGAGAGAGGAAGGGAAGCAGGCTGCCCGTGAGTAGAGAGCCCAATGCGGGGCTTGATCCCAGAACCCTGGGATCATGACCTGAGCTGACGGCAGAGACTTTAACCCACTGAGTCACACAGGCGCCCCAAGATTTTTTTTTTGCCTGTTGCCCCAATTTCAACTAAAACCCCAAGATGGAGTACAAATGACAAAGCATCCCCCAGTCTTGAATCTGGACCATCTTTGCAGAACTTTCTTAAGAGGTGGCCTCAAACCCCCTTCAGCGGTCAGCTATCTGCAGTCCTTAGATGAGAAAATTAGAATGATAAAGGACAGTTGGTGGGTGAGGATGTCTTGGCAGAGTTATCAGACTGCTCTGCCATCTCTTTCTCCTCTCTACCACAGATGGTAGTAGGAGAAGATGGTAGAGGTGGGTAGAGAATGTCTGTGAGGCCTCCAAAGAGGTAGAAAGAAAATCAGGAGAGTGCGTTGTCATGGAAACCAAGAGAAGGATCTGTTTCAGGGAGAAAGGGAGTGCGGCAGCTACTGAGTGGCACTGAGAGGTTAGGCTAAGGAGCAAAGGCATGGCTTGTATTTAACAACAATGGGACACTGGCTTCCTTGATCAGAGCAATTTCCTCCAAGCAGTAAGAGTGAAAGTGAGATCGTAGTAAGTCAAGTGCTAACGACAGAAAATCCAGACAATTCTTTGAATTAGGCTGTGAAAGGGGAGAGAGAGAAAGACTGGTCAGTGAAGGTAAATATGTAAATTCCAGGGAAGAATGTTTAAGATTTTCAATGATCAGTATAAAGTCTTCCAGAGAAATCAACCTGCAATCTCACATGCGTTCCAGGAGATCCCATCCTGTGGTGTACGGAAGGGGATGAGCCTTGAAGAGATTTGTATGTATACACACCTAAATGGTTTTTTTTAAAGACTTTATTTATGTATTTGAGAGAGAGAGAGAGAAAGCAAGCATGAACAGGGGGCGGGGGCAGAGGGAGAGGGAGAAGCAGGCCCACCCCCACTGAGCAGGAAGCCCAGTGCAGAACTCCATCTCAGGACCTTGGGATCATAGCCTGAGCTGAAAGCAGCCACTTAACTGACTGAGCCATCCAGGTGCCCCACCTGAATAATTTAACAATCTTTAAAAGAAAGATCAAAGTTCATTTAAGTCCTGTTGTATTAGAGGATCATTCAAAGTTTAAAATTCCTGAAATGTCCAATTTATGCAACTGTGGAAGACTTTATCAAGGTTTCTGAGAAGCTGGGGATAGTTTCAGCTAAACCAGAGGCACAATTTGCACGTGTGAAACAGCCCCAGGTGAGCCCAATAAGATAAAATGTGCAACTGCATACACGTGGATATGATCGTTGCCAATTAGGTTCTTCATAAAGTCAGTCTCAGGTTTCTAAACTGATCTGTGTAACTAGATAGGACTGAGAAACTTTCAGATAGAAATGTTCTATACTGTCATTTCAATCCAAAGAAAACGACAAAATTAAAAATACATATCACTGGGGGGCACCTAGCTGGCTCTGTCTGTGAGTGTGCGTCTCTTGATCTCGGGGTTGTGAGTTCAAGCCCCACGTTAGATGTAGAGATGACTTAAAAATAAAACAGAAAAAAAAATAAAATAAAAGAATACATATCACTGTTGGGAGAGGAAGCAGTGTTTTATGGTATGGTTCCTGTGGGAGGTGAGGGGCCAGAGCACACATGAAAGGTTAATTCTCGATAAGTAGGAAGCATTTGATTTTCTCTGGTGCTTTAAGCTCTGAGGCTGGTCTCAGGCCCCTCTCCAGGCTAGCTGTCTAGTGTTTATCCTAAAACGGTTCAGTCAGCCAGTTTGAGAAGGGGGTCGTGCTTTCCAGGTTTGAGTCCTTCTTTCACAGGGCCAAACAAATAAATCAACCAAACCTTGAGGAGTCAACAGACAGAGAGATGTGGAAGAATCAGGATGGAGAATCTCAGAGGCAGAGGAAGAAAGCAGGGAACAGATACTAACATTAGAAAGGAAAAGAGCCAACCATTTCAAGATAAGAAAGAAGGAATAAAGTTACAGATGCTGTGAAGTTTGGGAACTTGGCAGCAAGAAGTTGAAGGATTTTTCATTTGTTGCCTTGAATTTCAATATGGAGTCAAAGGCAAGGTCGTCCCCTGTGAACGGGGAGCGGGAGTGGTGGTGGGAGGTGGTTAAAGAGAATAAAGAGATTTAAAAAAATAAATAAATAAAACCTGCCATGAAGTCCATGGCAGGGAGACTAATGAAAAGAGAACAAAATGGTAGAGCCTTTGAGACCTGGGCAGAGACCAGGAAGGTGAAGTGTCCCCAAATGCATGGGTTTGGGGGGGTCTCCAGCAGCTGCCCAGGCTGTCTGAGGCCCCGAGGAGGTGCTCCAGGATACAAATGTCAGCCAGGATACGAGGAGTAAGCAGCATAATGTTAGCAAGTCAGGAAGTGAAGCACTGGGCCATGAGGTCCAGGTTGGACTGGAGGACCTGTCACTCAGTATATCCTTGTTAACAGAGAAAGAAGAAAACTGGAAACCCAATAGTTATCCTTCCTCCCACCAAACATAATAATCACCACACCCTACTGACTTTATGTTGCAAATACCCCTCTCCACTCTCTCCACTTCTAGGATCTCACCATGGGGTCACCAGCATCCCAGCATTTCCCACATCCATCATTACTCACAGCAATAACTTTTCTTAAACACTTAAACATGCCTTCTCAACTCACTATCTTCCAGGAAGAGACCAAAATGACCAACTCAAAAGGGAAGAACAGAGGCCCCACTGATTGTTCTCTGGCCCTTTTAGAAAACATGAAGTTGTTCCTTTGGCCACATACATGTGAATCTACAAGAAAGGGGATATGGCGGACATCAAGGGAATGGGTACTGTTCAAAACGCAAGGCCCCACAGCTGTTAGCAAGGCAAAACGAAAATCTACAGTGTTACCCAGCATGCTGTTGGCATCGTTGTAAACAGCAAGTTAAGGGTAAAACTCTGGCCAAGAGAGTTAATGTGCATGGTGGGCACACAGAGCACTCTAAGAGCCAAGGTAGCTTCAAAACATGTATGATGAGAAATGACCAGAAAAAGAAAGAAGCCAAAAGGAAAGCTACTTGGGTTCATTGGCAGCACCAGCCTACTCCACCCAGAGAACCACACTTTATGAGAACCAATAGAAAGGAACCAATTCACTATAAATTCAGGGCATAATGCGTGTTCAAAACAAAACTCTGAACTGTTAAAACAAAAACAGAAACAAAACCCTACACTTACCTTGCTTTTTCCTGCTCAGAGTCCCTCCATGGTGTTGTGAGAAGGATCCTAGCTGAAAATCAATGTACTTCAGCCACAATGTACTTCAGCGAACGAGATGGTTTTCTATTTCTCCTATATACCCTCTCATCTGACATGGCCCAGTTAGTAAATGTCCCTCTCAGAGGGGCTGCCCAGATCCTAGATGAGATGGGATTGAACATGCAAAGATGTTATAAGCGGAAATGCCTGTGAGAGAAAATTACGGAGACAGAGGAGGCTGTTGGAGCTGGGGGGGACAGAATGTGGTCAGACGCCCAGGGAAGGACAGAGGGGAGCCAGGTGTGGGGAGCACCTGGCCTTGCATGCAGTCTCAGGAAGGTAGGGCAGGCTCCAGGGGAGTCTGGGAGCTGAAGATGGCCTTTCAGTCACCCTGAGTCTCCCAGGAAAGGCCCCGCCTTGATCACCATGCTGTTTTCAGCCACTGACTGGGAGCCACCAGTGCGAGCATGGCTCAGAGCCAACACGTGAGGAATTTCAACTCGTGGCAGCTGGACCCTTGGTTTCTCTCCCGGTCATTGGAGGTCTATGAAGCACATTCTTAGGACCACCTTGAGCTAGTCTCAAATCCTTAATAAAGTGTCATAGGTGTTATTCTGACCTTCACCCACAACACCACCCTTACCCAACATTGCTCCAACTATATCAGACTTCTCTCAAGTCCAGAACATACCATGCTACTCTTTATCAAGGCTTTGTATGTTCTGCATCTGCTACGGAGAAAGCTCATCCTGGTCCCACCCCCACCTTGGCTTAGCTATCTTCCTTAGTCAGCCTTTACTCTTGTCTTCCCTTAAACATTATCTCCTCAACTCCCCTGCCCATATCCCTCAGACTGGATTATGTGCCCCGTGATGGGCTCCCGTGACGGTCAGTTCTCCTATACAGACTAGGTCAGATAAGTAAGCATCTGTCTAGCGTTTGGCTTTGTGGCCAATTGAAGTAGCTGCATGACAGGTGGAACCATCTGTCTCATTCGCCACTGGACCCCCAGGCCCAACACATGGCGAGTGCTCAAGAGATGCAACAAACCATCTTGACTTCCTGCCCAGTAAAAGGAAATCAGGTAGAAGGTAGATGCCCGCAAGACATCAGGGCAATCACAGTCGTAGAGTGCCAGCTAAGGTTGAGGTTTAGGAGAAAAATTTAGTGAGTGACCTAAAGCAGGAGGATTAGAATAGAAAGTTAAGTAAAATGGTATATTTTGTAAAGAAAAGTTAAGGCAAAGATCAGACCAACAATGTGACTGTTTTTGCTGAATTGAGTGTGAATCTAGGCTATAACAATAGATATTTATCAAACAACATGGCACCTGAAGGCTCAATCAGTCAGGATTAAATTTAGCTGTGGATAGCAGGAGGCATGAAACATGAAGTTCTACACATCAGGGATCCTAGCATAAAACAGATGGCACATTCAAAGGGGTTTAACCAGAACAAAATTTAAGGAAGACATCATTACAGAGGTATCGCTGGATTAAGGAAACCAACAAGGAGTAGGTGAGTGGGTGGGGAAGCTCCGTGGGGTTAGCAAGAGCAGGAGGCCATTGCCACCTCTAGACCAAAGGGACAATGGAGGAATGGAATTACTGGAGCCCATCAAAGCTGGAGCCAGGGAAAGGGAGCCACTGGGTAGGACCTCAGGCCACAGAGGAACAGAGCCTCCACTAGAACAGAAACAATGTAAGCAGGGTGGGAACAGAATAAAATGATCGTTCTCTTTTCCCTATTGATCTGCCAAGGGCCTCAGTGGGCCAAACCCAACCAGAAGTCAAAGGGCAAGGGAGCCTCCTAGAGTACAGATCATGGAAGACAGAGTGGAGAATGGATGTGAGGAAGAGGGCTGCAAAAGAAAAATAACCAGCACAGCAGCTTATTAATCTCACATTATAGCAGATCCTGATGTAGGTGCCCCAGGACTCAGATGCCAGCCCCATGGTCTTCAGGCACCCAGACTCCTTCTAACTTTCTGATTCATCGTCTTTAACAGTTGGCTTCCTTCCCTACATTCACATCATGGTAAAGATGGTTTCTGGTGCTTCTGATAAACATTCTTATTCCAGGAAGGAAGAAGGAGAAAAGGGAGAAGGCCCAAAGGGACCTTCCAGTTGATCAGGGCCTCCCTGAAGGAGTTCGCTAGTAGCCAACCTGAGATTTCCACAGATGGCTCATTAGCTACCCACAGATGCAAGGGGGCCTGAAAAAAAGGTAACCAATACTCTGGCTCCCTCAAGAAAATCATGGGCTTTTAGTAAAGAAAGGGTAGAGTGAATATTAAGTAGGCCCTTCTTGGAACAATGACTGAAGAAACATTGCCAGAGATGGACTTACTGAGTGACAGTATGAATTTCCAGAAGAAAAACTTTTTTGCCTCATATAACTATTTAGGTTTCCACAGTTTCCTGTGATTCATAATCTTCCTAAACCACAGAGACCATTTGCTTTACATCTTCTTACTGACATAATTCTCAAGGAATATTTGTCAGTTAGTGATTGGCTGATTTCCTTAGTTGATTGTAATGAATCATACTTCCAGCTGATGAAAATGAAAACTCTTCATTTATTCTCTCAGTTAGCATCTATTGTCTGCTTACTATGTGCCAGGTACCATTCCAGATGCTGACATACAGCAGTGAACAAAAGAGAAAAAAAATCTCTGTCTTCATGGAGCTTACATGTTAGTGGGGAAAACAGACATTCAGTATGATACATAAATGCATGTTAGTTAGTTCTAAGTGCCCTGAAGGAAAATAAAGCTGGAAAGGGAAAAGGAATGTTAGATAGGAGTCGCAATTTTCTGCAATCAGAAAAGACCTGAGAAGACAACATAGGAGTACAACCCTATGAGAGGGCATGATTTGCAAGTAAGAGAAAGGAGAGTAGCTCAGGCAGAGAATAGCAACAGGTAGAAGTAGTTCCCGGGAGCCTGAGTGGCTCAGTCAGTTAAGCTTCTGCCTTCAGGTTGAGGCGGTGGTCACACAGTCCTGGGATCAAGTCCCGCATCGGGCTCCCTGCTCAGTGTGGAGTCTGCATCTCCCTCTCCCTCTGCCTCTCCCTCCTGCTGTTCTCTCTCTCTCCCCATGACCCCGCCCCGCTCTCTCAAATAAATAATTAAATCATTAAAAAAGAAGAAGCAGCAGCAGCTCCGTGAGGGGGTGAAGGGGTATTGTGGCTAAAATAATAGTTCCCCCAAAGATATCCAAGTCCTAATCCCCAGAACCTGTGATAATGTTATATGGCAAATTTGCTAATTAGCTGACTTTAAAATAGGGAGAGTGGTCTGGATTCTTGGGAGAGCCTAATGTACTCACAAAGGTCCTTAAAATAGAGGAGGGAAGTATAAAATGATATCAGAGGGATACAATGTGAGGAAGACTCAGCCCACCATTGTTGACTTTGAAAATGAAGGAAGAGGGCCACAAGTTGAGGAAAATAGACAGCCTCCAGAAGCTGGAAGGGCAAGGAAACAGAGTCTCCTCCAGAACCCCCAGAAAGGAACGCAGCTCAGCCAGCACCTTGAGTTTAGCTCAATAAGACCTGTGTCAGACTTCAGACCTACAGAATTCTAAGATACTAAATTTGTGTTGTTTAAAGTCACTGTTTGTAGTTATGTGTTATAGCAGAGAAAACTAATATACATGGAAACATATCAGTATGTTAAAGGAATAGCAAGAAACTAATATACATGGGAACACATCAGTATGTTAGAGGAATAGCAAGGAGACATCACTGAAACAGAGTGGATAAGGGAAGGAGTGGAATACTTGGCATTTAGAGAAATAATTGGGAGCCAGATCATGTCATTTCTCATTGGCCATTTTAAGGATGTTGACTTTTACTCTGAGGACGAAAAAGGAAACATTACACAGTTTCCAGCAGAGCTGTCATGTTGAAAATACACTGAGAAGGCAAGGCAGGCACAGTAGGATGGGCTAGAAAGCTATCCGAGTAAGCTGAGCAAGACAACTGTGAGGAAGGACTTGTACCACACGGTAGCACTGGGCTGTGTGAAGTGATTTGATTCTAGACATATTTTGATGGCTGAGTTGACAAGATTTTCAAAAACACTGAATATAGAATATGGGGGTGTGGGGAAGAGTCTGGCATGATTCCAAGCATTCTGGTCTAAGCAACTGGAGTTGCCAGTAATTGAAATGGGCAGGAATGCAAGAAGGGAATGTTGTGGAGGGAAGATCAGGAACTCTGTATTGGACATGTTTTTTTCTTTTCTTTTCTTTTCTTTTTAAGATTTTATTTATTTACTTGACAGACAGAGATCACAAGTAGGCAGAGCAGCAGCAGAGAGAGAGGGAGGAGGAAGCAGGCTCTCTGTGGAGCAGAGAGTCTGATGCAGGGCTCGATCCCAGGACCCTGGGATCATGACCCAAGCCAAAGGCAGTGGCTTTAACCCACTGCACCCAGGCACCCCTGTATTGGACATGTTAAACTTAAAATGTATAATACATGTTCTGCTGGGTTATGTTATTGTTCAAAATAATTCACTTCTTCTCCAGTTGATGGAGTACACTTCTTTGTCACACTGACTTCGGTGTTGGCCACATGACTTTGGCCAATAGAATGTGAGTAGATGTGATATACGCCATATTTAGAGGCATCAAAAATTTCCACCTGCCCTCTTGTTCCTGCTCTGCTGTAGACTAGTTCAGACCAGATAGAGGTGATACCTTCAGCTGGTCTGAGGGATCTGAGAATGAGAAGACAAGGAGTGACGAGCCATCTATGGAACAAAGAAAATCTGAACCCAACCCATAGCATGGAGCTGAGAGGCAGCTGAAATGTGAATCCATGAACAAGAAATAAATGTTTGTCAGTATAAGCCACTGAAATTTGGGGGTTATGCTCTTTTAAACTAATGCAGTCTAGAGTTTAGAGGAGAAGTCTTGGCTAATATATCTATAAAGCCATGAGACAGGATGAGATCACCAAGGCAATGAGCATAGATGGAACAAAGAAGCCTGCACACTGAGGCACTGGTTGTTAAGAGATCAGGGAGATAAAGAAGAACCTGCTAAGGAGGGATTGAGAAGAAGCTAGCCAGTAAGGTAGGAGGAAAAACTAAAATGGACACTAATGCAGTGTCCTGGAAGAGGGAGTGATCACTATATTAAATGCTATTCACAATTTAAGTATGATGAGAACTGAGAGACAACCACTGGTTTAAACAGATGGAAGTCAATGTGAACTTCTCAATAGTTGTAATGGAAAGATCAAATGGAAACATCACTCCTTGTGATTATATTCACTTATTCAATAACTATTTCTTGAGCATCTACTATGTGATAAGCACTGTTCTAGATATCTCGTATATACCAGTGAAACAGACACTTGCCCTCCTCCCCATTTCTCCCTCCTTTAAAAAAAAAAAAAAAGGAAAGGAAAGGAAAAAAAACAAAACCTGTGCCCTCAAGAGGCTTAGATTTTAGTGGATAGAGACACATTAAAAAAAAAAGCATAGTAAATGAGTCAGAAGGTTATAAATGCTATTAAAAAGTAGTTCAGGAAAAGGGAAACCAGGAACGCCTGAGGAGTTGCAGTTTAAATAAAGTGGTCAGGGTAGGCTTCATAAAGAAGGGGACACTTGATTTATGGCTTTTAAGAGCTGATTCTCTGATCCAAGACTTTCTCCAGGATTTTACTTCCCTCAATGCTGTTTACAGCCCTCAGCTGGCATTAAGTAATCAAGTGAATCTACAACACCTGTGATTCTAAAGGCTATCTGAAACGTTAATTAGTTGAATAAATAAACCAAGAGTAAAAACCAAGATGGTCTCCACTTACTTCCCCATTACCGTTACCGTTACCGTTAGAATAATCCAATTAGTATCTTGATCTATCAGAAACACAAAAGAAAAATTATTTCCTATTAAGTGTGATAAAAGGTTCATAAAGCATTACCAAGTCAAAAAAAATCCATCAATATTAGATTATTTAAAACTAAATTAAGTATATGTTTAGTGGCTCATAGAAGAAACTAAACTGAGCAGGAATGTTAAGAATGCCAGCTTCAGAAGTTACCTGACACAGACCTGAAATTAACCTGGGTTAATTCTCCCATGAGGTAGACAAGGGCCAAATAAGGCCTTTTCTGCTCCTTCTCAGGGACATGGTTCTGGGACTGCTAACTTCAGGCTGTTAACATCTAATGAACCATACTTACTCTCCCCGAGCTCTGAATACACCTCCCTCCTAGGATAACCAAAAATGAATAATAAGTAACAAAATCCTTTCACACATTGTTTCCAGTTTTAAATCATTTATTGAAATATATGATAGATTGAAGGGCCCATCACCAGGCACCCATTCACTAAGTGGAGAAGAAAGAGCTTTGGCGAAAAATTCTAGTCCAGCACAATCTGATAGAACTTTCTCCAGTGATGGAAATGTTTTATAATGGGTGCTATCCAGAATGGTGGCCACTAGCCACATGTGGCTATTGGGAACTTGAGATATGCCTAGCGCAACTAAGGAAGTAAACTTTTTTTTTTTTTTAAGAAATTATTGATTTGACAGAGAGTGAGAGAAGGAGAGAAAGCACAAGCAGGGGGAGTAGCAGAGGGAGAGGAGGAAGTAGCCTCCCTGTTCAGCAGGGAACCCAATGCAGGACTCGATCCCAGGACCCTGAGATCATGACCTGAGCCGAGGGGAGAGGCTTAACCCACTGAGCCACCCAGGTGCCCCAGGAAGTGAACTTTTAACTGAAAAATTTGTTAATTTAATTTGAATGACCACACGTGGCTAGTGGCTACTGTACTGAGTGGCCCAGTTCAAGAGTCCTTGATTCGAAACAATCTTTGTGCTGTTTCCCTCTCTTTCCAGAAAGGACTTTTTTTTTTATTTATTTATCTTTTTTTAAAGATTTTATTTTTATTTATTTGACAGAGAGATCACAAGCAGGCAGAGAGGCAGGCAGAGAGAGAGGAGGAAGCAGGCTCCCTGCTGAGCAGAGAGCCCGATGCGGGGCTCGATCCCAGGACTCTGAGATCATGACCTGAGCCAAAGGCAGCGGCTTAAGCCACTGAGCCACCCAGGCGCCCCTCCAGAAAGGACTTTTAAGGCACCTTCTATTTCTGACATTCCTAATTTTTTTAAATCTTAACTACCTAAATAATCTTAAACATGATCACTTTTATCCTAAAGGTGTAAAAGATGAAGTGATTTTTACCAGTGGCCCAGAACACAGGTCAGTCCTTATGACCCAGATATTTTCTTTACTTTTAATATTTTGATATTTGATTTTCCGAAAGGAATCCCCAAAGGAGCAGGCATCAAAAATGCAAAACACATATAATGAAGAGTATACTAGGTGAAAAGAAAAAAATTGTCTGAATTCCCCACAGCTGTTCATTTATGCCTCTGACATGGAAAATTTCCAGTATATTCACTTAACATGTAACAGATAGCTAATGGGTAAGGCCCTGTACTAGACACTATGAATACACAATGTTGAAAACATAGTCCCTACCCTTAAGGAGAGCATAGTCAATGACATCTACATGGAGTGCCATCACATAGCTTCCAAAGCACAACAGCCTAGCAAGTTCTCCGTGCTCCACATCTGAGCAACTTTATGCCAACAAATCATCTTTGCTAAATGCTAACATTGCAATCAGTCAGAGCTCTGTTTCCATCTGGCTCTGCCCTCCACACCACACACCTGCACCTCCCCACCACACCCCACCACCGGCTGCAAAGACAGTATTGCCTTTGAAGAGTTGAAAGTTTTCTTGACCCATGTTAGAAATGTGACCTGGAAGCACATATATTCAAAAATGAGCACATCTCCACAAGCCAAGAACTCCATTTACTTCAAGACCTTTCTGGTTTCCTTTCTTTTGGGTGTAATAATAGATATTGAAATCTTCAGAGTCATATTTAGTATCTTGTTAACTGAAATTATGTGTAAACCAAGAAAACTAAAAGTGCCTAAGTATTTGCTCCAATCTCAAAATAGAAGCCATTCTAATAACAAAAACTTCAACTTGACCATTTTAAACATTATTCTTCTTAGATAAAGTAGTCTCTTTTGAATTTTAAAACTTAGCAATTTTGAATAAGCTTTCTCATATAGCTTAATTTGCTAGAGATATTTCTTAAAACTTTCAGTAATGCAAATCTAAATATGCACATCAACTTTACAAAAAATCATAAAGCTTTTAGCAATAGAAACAGAATTTGCCTATCACCGCTTCTGCAATGTTTTTACCCCCAAAACTATAATAAAACATTAGTGCTTCTTACCCTAGGCATCGTATAAATGCTTAATGTTTAAAAAAAAAAAAATCCCAATTCCAAAAGAATAAGAACAACAGCCCATATCCTACCTACAGAGACACGAGATTAAAGGCATCTGGAAAATGACTGAGATTCCAATACAATTCTTTAAAAAACTCTTGTTTCTCTGCACACAACGTTCTGCATATGCACTAATAAACCTGACAAAATGTAAATGACAGATTGCCAAGAATGAAATTTCTTTCAGACTTCTTTCAGTCTAATAAAAATCTTCTTAACCTAAAAATGCAAACCTTATAAGTCAAATGCTTTGTTAGAATTTCAATTAGTTCTTTTAAAAAGGATCTACATTTAAACTTTCATTTCAGTGTTAGGGTAGATCACCAATGAACACAGTAATTCTCAGCAAGAACTATTTTAGGTGTACATAACCTCAAGGAGCTTGTCACCTCTCATGGAATGATGACACTTCAAAAGTAGAATTCAGTAAGTTTTTAAAAGATTTTCACTGCTATGGAAGAAGATCAGCCTTCTGAACAGTCATAATTTTTTTTTACCAAAAAGTATGTGCACATAGTATGTGTTCAATAAACAGTATATCTCAATACAAGCTGAACTGGCTAGAATTTAGCAGGTCAAGGTTGACATATGAAAGACTAATTAGTGACACAGTCACAGCTATTTAACCCAGGATCAAAGGCATCCAGGATAAATGCTACTCTTTTTTTTTTTTTTAAGATTCATTTATTTATTCATGACAGACAGAGAGAGAGAGAGGCAGAGGGAGAAGCAGGCTCCCCACTGAGCAGAGAGCCAGAGGTGGGACTCCATCCCAGAACCCGAGCCAAAGGCAGATACCCAACCATCCAAGCCACCCAGGTGCCCAATGGTACTCTTTTTAAAGTAGAATTGGGGTGCCTGGGTGGCTCAGTAGGTTAAGCATCAGACTCTTGATTTCAGCTCGGGTCATGATCTCAGGATCATGAGATCGAGCCTCCCATCAGGCTCCGCACGCTCAGTGTGGAATCTGCTTATCCCTCTCCCTCTGCTCTTCCTCCCTCCTCTCACCCCTGCTCATACTCTTGCTCGCATGCTCTCTCTCAAATAAATAAAAATATTTAAAGTAGAATTAAATGGAATATCACTGACTTGCTCCTTTTAATAAAATCTCATGTCTATGTCTCACTGAAGAGCTTATAAATTCATTTACCCTATTAATTCATTAAATCTCACTCTAAGAATATTAGACAGTTGGTGTTTGTATTTTCATACTATAACAGAAAGCAGGACCCAAAAGATGGAATGGTTTGCCTGAGTGTACGAGGCACACTTCAAACCCAGGCCTCCTGCCTCTCAGACCGGCATCAGTGCTGGCAGACACCGGCCCTGCTCTGCGGAACGAACTCAGATGCCTGTCAGGGGTTAATGACCTGCAGCGTTTCGGCCGGTGCGTCTTGCAACCTAGATCCCCCACGGATGGGACCAGTAGAAGCAAACCCCTGACACTGACGGCGCTATCCTGACGAGCACAGAACGACCATGATCTGTTCTACCGCATTCCAAGCAAGGCTGACTACTTGCAAGTGGCATTCACTGCACTAAGTCAGGAGTGTAGATGATGCCATCCTTCGTGGGCACGCTTCAAAGGAAGAAGCAATCGCTGTAACAAAACCTATGGCCAGTTGTTCCTTTTCACCAGCCAGGGGGAGAAATGAATTATTTTCCAGCCGAGGAAGACGTGGGTTTTGGAAGCGTAGGTCTCAGTGTGAAGCTAAACCTAAGTGGGGAAAACCAAACACAGCTTTCACAAAGTTTCTAATCCACCTCCGTAAGTCAGATTTCCTTTGTTTATTCATCCCAGAACCTTCTCAGCTGCCTTCTTACCTTGCTGCCTTGCTTCACACACTCACTGATTTTAAAATGTTCACAGCTATTGAAAATGACCAGCCTTCTGAACGAGGAAGGCTGCTCTCAGAAGCTCTTTTAGGGGTCTGATAAGGTCTGCAATTCCTCCACCTGATCAGAGAGCTTGCTCCCTAGGTTTCCAAGAGCCTTTAGGGAGAAGCCCCCAGGGAACCTCCTCCTTAGGATTACCCACTTTTGGTGACATACAAAGCCTACAGTCCTGTATGCTGATGTGTTGAACCATTTTCCTCTCCTGTAAAATACACAGCATGAGCCAATCTCGGAGGTCTTTCCCGTCCTACCATTGTAAGAATACTTACAATGAAATAACACACGTGACCATAAGAAGACACGTTGTCAGCACTTACGACATGCCAGGGACTGCAGAGAGCCCTTTATTTACACTGCTTCACCTAACCCTTCATAACACCCCTGGCCCCAGGTGGGGACTTTTCATCATTACAGACGGGGAAAGGAAGCACTGAGATCTTGAGCGGTAGACTCCTTCTCAAGGGACGTTTGCTTAGCCAATCCGACAAATGCACGGACTCTAGCCCATGTCATAATGCTACACCGTGATGAATGCCTGTGGCTCCGGGCTTCCCTGCACACAGTGCCCACACACCCCTACGCCGTGCCCCGGACAGTTGTGTGCTAACCAAAACTTAGCCCATATTTATTCCCAAACTTGTTTGTGCCTGTTCTATTTGTCCCTGCAATAATGTAATTTAATAAAAATAGTACATGCACCAATCACATATAATTATAAAAAGAAAATACCATTTCAATAACTTAGTAGGATGTTTGGAAATAAGGCAATTCTCTCTCTCTCTCTCTCTCTCTCTCTCTCCCACACACACACACACTGTTGATTTAAATGTTGGAATAAAACAGTAAAAGAATATGGGACAGAAATCCCAAAAGGGTAAAGGGTTACTCATGTGTCTTGAAGTTCTTGTTCCATTTTATTTATTTTAAAGATTTTATCTACTTATTTGACACAGAGAGACACAGCGAGAGAAGGAACACAAGCAGGGGGAGTGGGAGAGGGAGAAGCAGGCTCCCCGCCAAGCAGGGAGCCTGATGCCATGCTGGATCCCAGGACCTGAGCTGAAGGCAGAAGCTTAAGCTTAACCTGTTGAGCCACTCAGGCACCCGTCTTGTTCCATTTTAAAGAAAACCCGGGGAAGTATTCTTAGAGAATG
This sequence comes from Enhydra lutris kenyoni, assembly GCF_002288905.1. Classification (NCBI taxonomy): domain Eukaryota; kingdom Metazoa; phylum Chordata; class Mammalia; order Carnivora; family Mustelidae; genus Enhydra; species Enhydra lutris. Next base: position 32,748,452 of record NW_019154101.1, on the reverse strand, counting down.
CATCACAAAAGATTTTGCAGCAAAGGCAGCATGGTGCCATAATTGCAGGAACCACACTTTAAAACAAACAGAATCTGTCCTGAATGTGTACTCATTATTTTAATTTAAGTAAAATGTTATGGCATAGGTCTTCCCTTGGGGAGGATATTTCTTCTGCTTTATGAAGGTATAATTAACATACAATAACTCACACATTTAAGGTATATGATAAGTTTCAAAAGATGTATACACCTGTGAAATCGTCATCACAATCAAGGTGATGTACACATCAATTGCCCAAAGTTTCCTCCCACCCCTTTGTCATCATTTTCTCTCTCCCCTCCCCATTTATACCCCTCAGCCCAGCCCCAGGCAACTACTGAGAGCACATTATAGATTTGCTTGCATTTTCTCGAGTTTTATATAAATGGCATCGTAAGGTATGTATTCTCTTTTCCTCTGGTTTCTTCCACTGCAGCGTGATTACTTTGACCCACGTCGTTGCATGTTATGCATACTTTGCTCCTTTTTATGGCTGAGCGATGCTCTGCTGTATACATATCCCACATTCTGTTCATCCATTCTCTGGCCGATGGACATTTGGGTTGTTTCTGTTCTGTGGCTGTGACAAATAAAGCTGCTATAAACATTCGTGAACGAGTCTGTGTGTGGACATGCTTTCATTTCTCTTGGGTAAATACAGAGTGGAACGGCTGGGATATAGCACAGGCATGCTTAGCTTTTTAGGAAACTGCCAGACTGTTTGCCATCAGCAGTGAATGAGAGTTCGCTTCAGGACCCAGCCACTTTGCCAACAACTTGTATTTGTATTCCCTCTATAATCAGAGTCCTTCCAATGGGTATGTAGTGCTGTTTCGTTGTGGTTTTAATTGGAATGCCCCTAATGACTATTATGTTGAATGTTTTATCGTGTATTCATTCATTTCTCATTCTTTTTTTTTTTTTTTGGCAAAGTGCCTGTTCCAATATTTTGCCCTTTTTTAAATTGTGTCTTTTTGTTGTTGTTTTACATTTTGGGAATTCTTCATAGATTCTGGATAACACGTCCTTTTCTTCCAGTCTGTAGTTCATCTTCATTCTCTTAATATCTTGAGAAGTTTGAGAAGTTCTTAATTTTAATAAAATCCAAATCATCCATCTTCAGATTTTACATTGTTTTTGGTGGGAGATTTTTTTTTTCATCATAACTGTATTCTTTAATCCCATCACCCATTCTACCTATCCCCCCACCCACTGCCTCTCTGAACCATCAGTTTGTTGTCTACAGTTAAAAGTCTATTTCTTGATCTTTTTTTTTTTATTTTGCTCGTTTGGTTTTTCTTAAATTCCACATGTGAGTGATTAGTTTGCCATTCTCTGACTTACTTCGCTTAGCCTTCATTATACTCTTGGCTTTATCCATGTTGTTGCCAATGGAAGATTTCATTCTACTTTTATGGCTGAATAATACGCTAGTGTGTGTGTGTGTGTGTGTGTACACACACATCTTCTTTATTCATCTATCAATGGACACTTGGGCTGCTTCCGAAGTCTGGCTATTATAAATGATGCTGCAGTAGACATAGGGGTGCATGTATCCCTTAGAATTAGTTTTTGTATTTTGGGGGGTTAATACCCAGTAGTACAATTACTGGATCATAGGGTAGTCCTACTTTTAATTTTTTGAGGAACCTTCATACTGTCTTCCACAGTGGCTGCACTTGTTCGTTTTTCTCCCTTTTTCTCCATATCCTTGCAGGCACTTTTTTTCTCCTGTTGTTGATTTTAACCATTTTGACAGATATGAAGTGATAATTCTTTGTAGTTTCCATTCTCATTTCCCTGGTAATGAGTGGTGCTGAGCATTTTTGTGTGTGCTGGCCATCTCTAAGTCTCTTTTAGAGAAATGTCTGTTCATGTCTTCTGCCCATTTTTTAATTGGGTTATTCGGTCTTTGGGTGTTGAGTAGTATCAGTTCTTTAAATGGTTGGGATACTAGGGAGACCTGGGTGGCTCAGTTGGTTAAGCCTCTGCCTTGGGCTCAGGTCATGACTGGGGTCCTGGGATAAAGTCCTGCATCCGGCTCCTTGCTCGGTGGGGAGCCAGCTTCTCTCACTGCCTCTGCCTGCCTCTGCCTGCCTCTCTGCCTGCTTGTGTGTACTCTCTCTCTCTCTCTGGCAAATAAATAAAATATTTAAAATAAATAAATAAATGTTTTGGATACTAATCCTTTATCAGATATGTCATTTGTGAATACCTTCTCCCATTCAGTAGGTTGCCTTTTAGTCTTATTGTTTCCTTTACTGTGCAGAATCTTTTTATAGATTTTACACCTAGATCTATTACCCACTTTGAATTTTTTTTTAATATGGTGTGAGTAAAAACCCAGGTTTAGTTTTTGTTTTTTTTGCATATGGATATCAAATTATTCCAGGACTGCCATTTCTTCACTGAATTCTCTTTACACCTTTGTCAAAAAACAATTGGCCGCATATGTAAATATAGGTCTATTGATTCCTCCAGTGATCAACTAACTTGTCTGTATCAATGGCAATTGTAGGAATCTATATTTTTAACTAGCTTTTTAAATTTATTGACCAAGTCATGTCTGGGTTTATCAGGAGGCTTTTACCATTATTCCAATGGTTAAGAACCTTGATACAATAGGATAGTCAGGATAAAGGGCAAGGCAGGAAAGAGATGGGCAGGTATGAAAAAATAAGGCAAAAGTATCACAATAGGTAAAAGGAAAAGGATTATAAAAAGTAGACACTTCTAAAAAATGGCATTTTCCCAACTCTGCCTCCACCAAAGACCACCCTCACCTAACTTGACCCTATCCTATTCTGAAAGGTTATGTCTATAAAATGAACAGCATTTATTGGGTAATAATTCATTTGTATTCTCATATATTATTCATCAGAGACATATGCTACTGCCAGCATTTGATGAGATAACCAGGGTTGCTGTAACTCCTGCCAAAAATAAATTGACCTTTTAGGTATCCTGTGCAGTCTCATTACATCCCCGTTAAGCTTTTTGAAATATTCACAATAGCCCTCAGGACTGCCATTTTGCTCCCTGCCCAAACCACTCTCTTTTTAGAGCCATGGGGGTCTGAAGCCTCAGACAAACTCTAGCCTAGGGGCTTCACCTTAGCTTTACTTTTTCATCAACCACCCTGCTATGTCAACAGAGCTTCAGAAAAATATGTGATTTGTTAACATGATGAAAACAAGTATAAGGCACTGATTGCCAACTCACGGTTTTGCAATAATTTGGAGTATCGCTACATATTAGCTCAAGAGATAGCCCCTAGACCATAAAAAATCTTAAGTCACTAAAAGAAACATGTAACCAGCATTTTCCCTCTAAGCCTGTGTGGAATACAAATAAAACTCAAAAAAGCCTCAGAGGGGCACCTGGGTGGCTCAGTGTGTTAAGCATCTGCCTTTGGCTTGGATCATGATCTCAGGGTCCTGAAATCAAGACCCACATCAGGCTCCCTGCTCAGCTTCTCCCTCTCCCTCTGCCTGCTGCTCCCCCTGCTTGTGCTCTATTTCTGTCAAATAAATAAAACCGTTAAAAAAAAAAAAAAAAAGTCTGAGATACCAGAGCTTCAGACAAAATAGTGAGAAACCAAAAATGAAACACACCAAGAGAAACTGTTTGAAACGTTAGTCAAAAAGAAAAACCCTGCCCAAATTGCGGAGACCAAGGCTATCAAATCTGACAGCTGGACATGTTGGAATCAAACAACTCAAAGTCAGATCCCAAAGTGAATAAAATGGTGAATTCTTAGTGCAGACTGTTAAAATGTCACCTTATACCCTCAAGCAATGCTCAAATAAAAGGGAACACATGTCAAGAAATTAGTGCACAAAAAATGAGGCAAAAGACACAATTACTGATTTCAAATATTATTTTTCCCTTTTATAAAAGTGTTCCTCTTTGGTTTTTTCTTCTAAAAAGAAGGGATGCTTTCAAAAGTACGTGTCACCCTTATACAACGGCTCAGGGAAAACGCTCAGAATTACTGCCATTTTAGCACCTGTCTGGCTAAAACGAGGGCTATACCTTTTACATCTACTGTCTTGTGAAAATAAGCCCAAAGTTATCTCTCACCTGTAAGCAAAGTACCCATCCATTGATATTATTTGGAGGGCTAGGAGAAGGAACCCAGATTTAATATTCTCAGCCATTAACTACGTGAATTTATTATATAGATTTAAATTCTCTAAGCCTCCATTTCTCTCTAAAATAAGTACAAAAGTGATGCAATTTAACAAACATATATTATTGTGAATACAACTGAAAACATAACCCTTGTGCTAAATTCTGGCATCTCTAAATTCTAGACTTTTATGGCTATGGGTTTTTACTCTTATGTTTATGAGACATGTGACTAGATAGCTCTAAACTTGATTTTAAGATATGATCTAAATTTTTGATCTTGTGTATCAGAACCACTTGGCATAGTATCCCTCACCAGAAAATGATGAAATGATGTAATGGCGGCAGATTCTATTCGCTGAGCACTGACAAATGTAAACAGTGTCGTCCTACTGAATTCCATCTAAGTACTTTGTTAATTTTTATTTTGCCACCCCTGAGGCATAGCAATACTAGATGGAGCTTGTATGAAGTCATTACCACAGTGCTACAGGCTGCCATTACAGGAAAAAATATTCCTTGAAAAAAATCATTTAAAATAGTAACTATCTTCAAAGGTATTTCATATTCATTAAGTAAGGTTTATCCCAACTATGGCCAGCTAGCAAAACATGGAAAGAACACAAACTCAAGGCAAGCTTTTTTTTCTCCCAAAATTTACCTCTTCACTCAAGAAAACCGCCTGCATAATTAGGAATTTAATTGCTGCTAGATTTAAGTGAAAACAATATAAGCTGGATTTAAAGAAATGGAAACCACTACAAACAAACAAGATTCTTCTCCCATTAAACTTAATTCCTGTCAATCACTGCTTAACTTCGTTTCCTCTTTCTGCTCTGCCACAGTTAAGAACTGTATTTTTCTTACAACTGCAAAGGAATTTTGTTGAGTAAATTACACTAGCAGAAACCATAAGATCCCGAGTCCTTATGGCTTCAAGTAAAATAAAATTTACGCCTGAGAGGTCTGCAGTAAGTGGGAAGACAAGCCTTTGAATCCACTGGCGGACTGGAGACGCGGCCCTCACCCACATTTCCACCTCTTCTCCTGTGTTCCAGTGTTTTTGTGGATTTCAATTCACTAGCTGAGAGTGACAGTGGAAATGAAAGGGACAATGAGATTTAAAAGCTAAAACATACCTGACCACGGTGCAAAGTCACAAGAGGTTTAATCACAACTCAGTTTTCATTTTCTTAAAATGAAGCAGCATATGATCAAGTCTTCTCATTATAAAAATTGTTACAGGCCTGGGAACCCCAGAAAAATCTGTAGACTAGGACTGTCTGCCCATTCAATAGAGCTCCCTATAACCAGAACAATGAACTTTGGACCATCTATATGGAAGTAACTCTGTTCTACAGAAGGCTTACTGTATTGCGAAGGTAGGCTGCAGGCGACCCGCCGCCATCGAACAGCATAAAGAGGCTGCGGTTCCCATGACCGGCAGCAGTGACCGAGAACGGACTGTGCTCAAACCCCAGAAAGGCTTCCCCATTATCTATTCTGATCAAATAGGCCCAAGCTCCAAAACCCTGAAGCCCAGACAAAAAAATAAAGTGACACTCCGAAGAGAGAGAACAACGTTAGCTTCTGAGATTTTATTATTTTTAATACATACATTTCACAAACAGAAACCTTCAAACACCACACACAATTCCGTAACCAAATGTTTCAGTTTTATCCACATTCTTTAACTATTTACACTGTCTTCCCTCAACAAAAGTGCAATCCAAGACATCTTGACAAGAAATCTTTAGGACAAGAATATATTTTTGAGCTGGTTTTAACGATGCCCATCCGTTACGTTTTCTTTCAATTACCTGGAGTAATAATGAAGTCAAAGGACACAGAGATGAGCTGGGTTAGGCAGCAGCCTATTAAAGGAACCAAAACACTGAACAGGAGCACTTTCTCCTCAAGTCCTCCCAAACAACCAACTGAAACTGCGCAAGAGCTGCAACCAGGAGACCAAAGCGGAGAAGCCACGCGAAGGTCCTGACCCGGGCGCAGGAGAACCAACTGTACGTGAGGCCTTGGTCTTAGGGGACAAAACACAAAATTTCAGCAAATTAGTCTTCATGGTCTACTAAGTTATGCATCAGCCTGTTAGTTTTAGTATTTAAACACCTAATAATATTCCTTCCTGATGAGTTAATCTCCCCCCAAAAGCAATGAAAATACTTTTTACTCGGAAAATAAACTTCTTCTGCAAAACCTGGAAATTAAAGACCAGGGAGAGCTCTGGCTTAGTTTGAATGGAATACTTCATCCCACCGCCCAATTTCATGGCCAATGTCTATCTTTTAATCAAGCAGTTGATAAACTCGGTATCATCACTTGCTTCATGTGCAACCAGAAGAGAATGGAGAACTGAGTCAGCCTAAAGAGAATCAATAAAGTCATCAGAAATGGTTCTCACTGAACTGAAGCAGGTAAAATTTTATTTGTTCCAGGTACAGAACTCTTAAAAAAATAAATGATTTTTTAAAAAGAAGTTAGAACAGGTGAAAAAAATCACTTTGAAATTATTAGTCACTTATGAGTGTTTCATTTTATTGAACACTGTCTATCAGAAAAACAGAAAAATGGGTCTCTTGGGTGACTAATATCCTTTAATATCCAAACCACAACAAAATAGTCATCTTTTTTGACATACTCCAATTTCCACTGATGTATTCAGAGCAAAGTACTTTGAGAAAACCTGGTGAAAATACTAAGGATAGCAGATTTCCAAAATAAGATTTATTCTCCACATTGTTGCATACTCATTATATTTCATTCTCAAATAAACCAGATTTTCTGCTTTAGAAGAGAATGTGATGCCTTAACGGCAAACAATATTCTCCTGTAGGGAGAATCATCCTATAGAGATGATACCTATCCCTCTCCTTTTTCAGAACTGCAGCATCCACAGAATCCTAACTTTGTGGTCCAAATAAAGGCCAAAAGCAAATTTTATCCAATTACAGGGAAAACTCCTCCTATTTATTTTTTGGAGAGTACAAACCAACGGAAGAAGAAAATACTGAATGCATCAGACACCACATTCACAGCAGTTTTAGACCAAGGGGCTTGTGAACATGATTTATACATAAACTTTAAGATCCAGAACAATAATAATAAACAGGTTTCTCTATAAAATTTTAGGTGCATTAAAAAACAGCATTACAAATATTTTATTATCCGTTTGAAATTCAGAACTGAAACTCAAATATTATCTCAAGACACGAGAAACCTACGAATTTTTATACTTGGGTACATGAGAGAATCAGTGGGGCACCAGTTAACTCACAAATACAGCTCTGTGTGTTAAGGACACATCTGCAAGGGCTCTGTCCTATAGGCCTTTTTCAGGCCAATATCGATTTGCTGCTTCGTAGAGGCACTGAGCATTTCCCCCCACTGTGAAATATTTTTCAGACCATCAAACACCAAATGAGAGGCAATACACCGAATTACAATCATCCAAACTGAAAGATAAGAACATTAGCTGATATACTGGTTCTTCAATGCTCTGTTGTTTCAAAAAAAAACATCAAATATTTCATACAGTAGAACTGAAACTTGCTTGCAGTAATACCTAAAAACTTCTCAGAGGAAAAACAGCTGTTCTTCTGAGGAAAAAAAAAAAAAAAAAAAGGTATAAACCACATGAGTAATACAAACTGTTCACATCACCCCAAATTTGGCTACCCAGAAAACAGATGTATTTTCAGCTTTCTATTAGCATATATGTGTACAATACTTGAAATTACCAAATCCATTTTTGAGAAATCATATTCCAATTCCAATTCTATGATGGTATAGGGTGTCAGTCTATTTAAATCATCAAGCTCTAATTACAAAAGGCTGTATTTTGGAAAGCCCAATGCTCTGACTAATCAAGTTATACAAATTATCATCTTGTTTCACTAATGGTGAAGTATCATGGAGAGCTTCAGAATGATCTGTTTTCAAAATACTGTTATATATTACAGTCCGTGGTTTTGAGAAATGAAAACACACTTTTAAAAAGAAATATTAAAATTATTATTCCTTTCCTCATATCCTCACAAAGCAATTTTTTCCTTTCCTTCTTGGGGTCAAACCTATGATTTGGGAAGCTCAGCATTAAATGGGTAAAATGTGGCCATAACAATTTTGTGGAAGAAAAAGCATAGTGATGATGGTTCTGAATTTCACCAGTTAGGGTCTCTGGCTGTGAGATTTACCTGTGAGAAGAATCTGACATCAAATGGCACTTGGACAGTGCAACCTACATAAATCAGTACCACCCAAATCATGTCATTCATGGGTTCTCCTTAAGAGCTCATCTGACCAACTTCAAAGACACAATTCCAAAGACAGGGTCCCGCCTGATCTTGCCCCCTTGAGTCCATGTGCATCACTTCCAAATTCATTCAGTATGTTCTCTCTGTTACAGGTCAGTTTACCTAAAAGCATTTGCAACACCACCAGTTTTCCTATGTCTTATAATTTGGATATAATTTTCAGTGTGAAAACTGCCTGCCTAATCACAGAGGTGACAGAAACACCACTTGTGTCTGCTTTCCAATGATCTGCAGGTCAGTGTGCTGGCACAACACTGAGCCAAGACAGAGTAGTGCGCTCCCAGCGCTCCAGGCACAGACTTACAGTCACTGTCCCATGTTCTTCTCAAGGCCCAGAGCAGGATCTTAAAAGTGGGTCTTTAGACAGTTAACATTTTAATAAGAGTTTCTTTCCAACTCCCACCAGGCTTTTAGTTGATAATCCCATAATCCCTTTAACTAAATCCACCCTATCCTCCCCACCACCTTAAAAGCTGTCCCAGAGACTCTTAGTGATAGTGAACCTCTACCCCAGACTGACGGGATTATCCATTTGGGCTCCAGTCAGGACCACAGACCAACACTCAGGAGTCAAGAGAGGGCAAGGGGCCAAACCCATTTTAGTGGCACACATACACAAAGGAACTCTCCTTTAAATTAGAAAAGAAAGTCATGTCACAGAATGTTTCCCTATAAAAGATATGTAATAAAGAAATAAAAGTCAATAAAATAGCTATTCCTAAAGCAAAGCTTTCATCAATAAGCTTCGAGAACTTTGAAGGAGGAAAATGGCTTCACGAAATGGTAGTCCAGGTTCCCACAGTGTGGACACTGCTGGACGTTGCTGTACTCGGAGAAGTACTGCATCCCTATCCGCACGTCGATCACGGGCTTCCCGCAGTGCTTACAGTTCAGGCGGGCCTGCGGGCGAAACACAGACACGTCAGCCACCTCGCCCTTCCCTCCGCCTCACCATGCTGTCACCGCCACCCACACCAAAACGCAACACCATGAGGTCTGAGGAACTGCTCCGGAGTTTAGCTGGGCATCTGTCTCTCTTGTTAGCAAACGCAGGGGAGGCAGAGCGGAAGATACACATTCACACATTCATCACCCGTCAGACAGACTCACTCCTCATTTCCCTCTGACCTGCGGCACCCTGAGCACTTTCACCTACTGGCAGGAGCAAAATTCCCAACCCGCAGGGCCTGAACTGCTCCAAGGAGGCTCCCCTAACAACAGGACACCCCTCCCCCTGGACTGTAAGAAGAGGCTGAAGCTGACTCCCCTCATTCAAAGCCTCATGAAACTTCATGGACTGGGCTGAGTTTATTTTAAAAATTCGTACACATTTTCGCATTCTGCTCCTTACTACACTTGTTTCCTTTGATGTAAAAATAAAATTTCCCGAAAATACTCCAGCAAAATTAACAATCCAGGAAGAAGTGCTCTGTGGATCCTGAGGCTTCGGGAAACCACCGCACACTAGATCTTCCTTTGTGCCTGGGTCTCTAACAGCACAAGACTAGAACCTTTTAGCGCAAGGTCCAAGAACTTAAAGGAATAACCAGAAACGATAGATACAACAGTCTCTCAATTTAGATACATTCCAGAAATGTAATAAAAAGTATAATCTCATTTTGTCCTCAACATACTCATGGGAGTTACGTGGTGGTCTGTGAATTTAGATGAAGACACAGGCACAGACTCATAGCAACATGCCCAAGGCCACATAGTTAGGAAGCAGAAAGGCTGAGGACTGGACCAAAGAAGCTTATTCCAGAGCCCACATTCTTAGTTATGATGCTAACAACCTTTCTGTGGCTAAGATAAATTCCCTTTTAGCTGACTAATCGCTCTGAACAACAAATTAAATTCTGGGGGACGCCTGGGTGGCTCAGTTGGTTAAGCAGCTGCCTTCGGCTCAGGTCATGATCCCAGGGTCCTGGGATCGAGTCCCACATCAGGCTCCTTGCTCGGCAGGGAGCCTGCTTCTCCCTCTGCCTCTGCCTGACACTCTGTCTGCCTGTGCTCCCACATGCTCTCTCTCTCTCTCTCTCTAACAAATAAATAAAATCTTAAAAAAAAAAAAAAGTGAAATTCTGGGCAAACCTCTCTCTTTAATCATTCTCTTTAATCTGTTATTCCTTTCTTTTTTTTTTTTTTTTAAGATTTTATTTATTTATTTATTTGACAGGCAGAGATCACAAGCAGGCAGAGAGGCAGGCAGAGAGAGAGAGAGAGGGAAGCAGCCTCCCTGCTGAGCAGAGAACCCAATGCGGGACTCGATCCCAGGACCCCGAGATCATGACCTGAGCTGAAGGCTGTGGCTTAACCCACTGAGCCACCCAGGCGCCCCTGTTATTCCTTTCAAATAATTAACCATTAAGCTTCTTTTCGGCTCAAAGTCTTAGTAGAAGACCTTCCTGGATTCCTTAATAGCGTCTAACATTTACACCTTCCCAGTGAATGCACAGTTGCCCTTGAACAACATGGGTTGAACTGCACAGGTCCACTTATGAGCAGCTTTTTAAAAATGAATACAGTACAGGACTATAAATGTATTTTCTTTTTCTTATTATTTTCTTTATAACGTTTTCTTTCCTTTGCTTTATTGTAAGGATACAGTATAAAATACTTACACAAAATACGTGTCAATCAACCATTCATGTTATCAGTAAGGCTTCTGGTCAACAGCAGGCTGTTTGTATTTAAGCGTTTGGGGAGTTAAAAGTTACAGGCAGATTTTTGACCGCACATGGGGTCAGTACCCCTACCCCACATGTTGTTCAAGAGTGAACTGTAGTTAACTGAAACTTTTTTTTTTAAAAAGCCGAAGAGTAATCAAACATTGTTTTCCACTTTTAGTTCAAGGCCAGAAAATAGAGGTCTGGGCTCACATTGTTTTAAGGAATAAATACATAGTAAATACCAACAGGCTGGCTATGGCAGGATGCCATTCTGCTCTCCTCCCTAAAGATAAGGACATAATCCCACTGCCTCTCAGTGGTATAGCAGAAAGAGGAGCAGACAGGGAGTCAGAGGTTTTAGCATGGCTGTGCCACATTTGTAAAGACCCCCACTGCGTGTGGAAAACAAGGAGGCTAACCTAGCTCTCCCACGTCCTTTTTAGCACCAATGAACGGCCCCAAACTCTTTTCCTTCCTTACTTCTTTAAAAGAGAACCCTCTCTTGTGTGTGTCAACGAGAGGAGCCACTTCCTTCTGTTTCTCTCATCCAAGAGCTGGCACTGTAGCACAGTTGAGTACTACAAAATGCTACAGGGCGCAGCTAAAAAGACTTTGAAATCTCATTTCCAAGGCTAATGGAATTTTGAAATGGAAATGTGGTCAATATATTAGAATAGCATACGAGAAAAGTCAGCCCTGTCTGGAATCAAACGACAGGCTATGGATGGCCATTTAGGTCTCTCCTGACCATAGCTCTCTTTTGAGAACACTAGTATAGACAAAGTATGGCTGAAGCACCCGCTCGGCCAACCTTTTCCTTCAACCTGCACAGCTTATCACAGGATATTCTTTTTTTAAAAATCACACCATAGTGCTGAAGATACAAAGGTATGTAGTAACTAATGAAGTGCTTAATAGTTATTTGTATTAAAGCCAGGCTTGGAGACTAAAGAGCAAAGTAAAATTCTCTCCCACCCATGAACATGAAGGAATTCTAAAACAAGGTTCTCTTTTCCTCCAAGCACTTGGAAATGAACCAAGATACTTCCAAGGATTTTGTTTTGCCTCCTGTGTTTCCATGAACTTATTTAATGTGTTTTCCCGGACTACTACCTCCCTTTCCTCTGGTGACAGCTAAACTTTGGTAAATGCTTCCTCTCAGCAATGTTTTAAGGATTACAAACATTTCATGATAGCCTCCAACACAGTAGAAGAAGGCAGTCCCTGTGTAACTGTGCTACCCCACAGAAAGGAAGCAAAAAGAAAATGCTGTCCACCAAAGAAAGTAAAAGTTTCTGCTTCCTTTTAAATGACTTCTTCTTGGGGCATCTGGGTGGCTCACTGGGTTAAAGCCTCTGCCTTCGGCTCAGGTCATGATCTCAGGGTCCTGGGATCCAGCCCAGCGTCGGGCTCCCTGCTGAGCAGGGAGCCTGCTTCCCTTCCTCTCTCTCTGCCTGCCTCTCTGCCTACTTGTGATCTCTGTCTGTCAAATAAATAAAATCATAATAAATAAATAAATAAATAAATAAATAAATGACTTTTTCTTATTAGAACCTAAGTATATGTTAGTCACACAAAACAAGAAAATACAAGCGACAGGAACCACTTAGCATCCCAGCATGCAGACACAACCTCAGGCTTATAGGTTAGCAGATCCCTTTCTGTAGTCACTTTTTATAAATAGAAGCATACTGTTACACCATTTTATAAACTACCTTTTTTACTTAATACCCTAAAAATATTTCCCATTAATTATATATTATTCTACAATACCCCCAATTCTACAATACCCTCGTCACACCATGGTAAATTAGCCATCATTCCTGGACTCGGGGATGAGGTGGTAGAGCCACTCGAGCTATCTTCCTAGCCCTCCCCTGAACGAACGATGGTGCGGCTCTATCTCCTCTGCATTCGCCAGGGGACAGAAGCCGGAGTTCACGCGCAGCTCGCTCTGGGGGGTTGATACCAACCTGACAGCATGGAGAGGCAGCCAGGATGTCGTAGGTGTACATGGTGCCCAGCTGGTGCCAGCTGCCGTCCCACCGCGACTTACACTTGATGCAGATGATCTTGTGGACCCCTTCCAGGCAGTCCACGCACACCGCGTACAGGTGCATGAGCCTCCCTGTGCACAGAAGACACAGTGCTGAGAATGGCCATCATCGGGGCTAAAACACTGGCTGATCTATCAATTATAAGCAAACATGTTACCATGCAGAGAAAATAAGTAGCAAAATAGGTCATATTCAGCCTATATCCCCAAGTTGTCCTTTTAGAATAATGATGAATTACAACTGTCAATGGGACACATACTTCAAAGTTGTATCTTTATTAAATAGTGCTTCAATTCACTTTTCTAAAAAGTACTGCCAGGTTTACAATATGGACATCCAAATTCAAATGACCAAGCCACAAATCCTACAAACTAACTAATGGTCATGCAGGACTCTCAGCTCAGAAGCCTGTGTGTGTCACAGAGCCTGAACCAACAACACCGGTCTGCAGCCACGGGCTTTCATCCACTGACAAGTCCCACCATAGGAAAGTCAACAGTCTGTCTTGGTACTGGTGGCCCAGAATTATCCCACAGCCACAACTACTGTGTTAACTGTCCCTGTCTCCAAAACTGTTCAGCCTCACCATATTTAATTTAGAAACCAGGATCATATCTAACTTGTAAGTGGTTATTTAAATGGAGTACAATGTCTTATTATCTACTGGGCTCTTAAGAGAAACAACCCCATTTCTCCATCATTTGTTAACATCAAATGCTTGCAAAGGAAAAGAGGTCACCCTTGTTTGCATGGAAAGGTTTAGGATTCAAGTCATTAGGAAAGATTGGGCATGTCCAGGATCCACCTAGACGGTGTACAATAGCAACATTGCTGCTCTCTACATAGGCATCAGGGAGCGCCACAGTGCTGAACACTACACTCAGAACACGTACTCCTTCAGAATGCGCCGCTCCTTGCCAGGCGCCAAACCATGGCTCTTCACCTTTCTATGGTTAGGACCAGCCTGCTCCTTACCCTCTGGAAAGAGGTAAATAGTACTTACAGGGTAACTTTCCATTCCATTTGCTTACAAGGCTCTTTCTTCCTCCTCAATAGTGGGAACCATGTTCTCTCTCTCTCTCTCTCTCTCTCACACACACACACACACACTCTTATTTCTCAGGTCTATCTAATCTTCACCTTTTTCCAACCATTCTCTGAAAGGTACCCTTCACACGTGGTCCTGGGCTCTGTCGTACTCTCTTCCTTTTCTTTCTCTTCTCTCCCTATTCAAGAGTTGCTCCAATCTTAAGATCTGAACCACACCTGTTATAAAATAAGCTCCCCAGTTTTCATCCCAGATGCTTATTTCTAACAGTGCTTGCTAGATAGACATCTCCACCCAAAGTCCCAACACCCCTTCAAGCCCAACACACACCAATGCCCTCATCTTCCTTCCCCTAAGACAGGTCTCCTTCACAGTGTTCTCCAATCCCGTCCATGACAGCATCCTTTATTCACTCTAGAGCCAAAGTGAGCCAACCAGGATGCAGCTTCATCCTCTAGAGGAAAGTTATCCCCAAAGCCACAATTTTTTCTTTAAAACAACCTCTTGTGGATATTCCTACCTTTCAGTTCCCACTGTCATCACCCAGCAATCTCTTATCACCTGCCATCTAGGTAGGAGATTTAAGTTCCACCTCTCTGGAGAAAGGTTCCCCCCATCCTTTCAAACAACTTCCCTGCCCCCAGGTGATCATCTGCTCTAAAGAAAAAAAAAAAAAAAATTAGACTCTTCAGTTCTTAAAGAACATGACAAAGCCCTTACTGTGGCTTGAAAGGACACCCATAATCCGTTCTCCCCACCTACCCTACTCATTTTCCACTGGAGAACCTCCACTCTCACCAATCTCTTCTCCCCAGTTCTGTTTCAACTTTTCTTTTTTTTTTAAAAACCACCATTCCCTTGCTCAGATTGCCTCTGTCCTATCAACAAAGGCCTTACACAGCCAGACCCTCTTGTTATCAAAATCCCATCCACCTTCTGATATCTGCCTTCACATTGCCTCCTTTAACTACCCAGGCCAAAGTGGCCTCTTCCTCTTTGGAAATTACAGGATGCTTAAAGTACATCATACCCAGGTGTTACTCATTCCATAGATGGTGGTAAAGTTAGGCCTGGTGAAGGTAGTTCCATTTTTTTTTTAATTTTATTTATTTATTTTGACAGAGAGAGATCACAAGTGGGCAGAGAGGCAGGCAGAGAGAGAAGGGGAAGCAGGCTCCCTGCTGAGCAGAGAGCCCGATGTGGGGCCCAATCCCAGGACCTTGAGACCATGACCTGAGCTGAAGGCAGAGGCTTTAACCCACTGAGCCACCCAGGTGCCCCAGTAGTTCCATTTTTGTAAGAGTATCTTACATCCTCAGATTATAAACTGATGGAAGGCAAGGATTGATAGCACCCAGCCCAGGCATGGAATACATAAATTTGATTCACTGATGTAAGTGAAAAGAATCCGTCATCACAGATAGAATAAGAACAACAGTCCTCTCGTTTATGCTGAACCCCTGTACTCTCCTTTCATCTTCACAGAGAATATTTCCAGTCTTAAAGTGAAAGTAGTTTCCACCTACTTCCCTCGAAAATTAACCCCAACCAGTATAAAGAACAAGAAACAAAACACAAGCTCCATCTTCTGGGAAACTGAGATACCTGCAAACCTGAACCAAAACAGGAGGTCACAAAATCGGATGAAGAATTTTAAATGACTTAGCTCTGAAACTGGACACAAGCAGTGGAATGAGGCGCCCAAAGGGAAACAGTGGGAGTAGACAAGTAACCAAACATTCTATGCAACTTCTTCCATCAAGAAGTAGTCTATTTAATAATCATCTCCTAAATCTGGGCTAGCCTTACAACTTATTTTGAAAACCACAATGTGATGGAAGTGATGATACTCGGTTCCAAGCTTACGCCTCTTGAGAGAGCAGGCCCCACCTTCTCACCCGCTGAATGCAGGAAAAAGCCCAGTCTAGCCCACTGGAAGATAAAAGACCACACCAAACCGGGATAAGCCATTCATTCCAGCAGAGGGCCCCTGCCAGGCCGGCCAGTCAGCCAACTGTCAGACATGTGTCAGGGGTCATCTGAACCAACCAACCCACAGAACTGTGAGAAATCATAAATCATCCCCGGTTTCAAACACTAAGTTCTGGATCAATTTGATTTTAACAAAGGCTAAAGGGCTAAAAGGTTAGGTGAAATTTTAGAAAAGGAATGAGACCACTCCCCTCAACCTCACTTCTTCTTTCCTGGTGAGGAAACAGTTAAAATAGGAACCTGCATCCATGAAACAAGAACAAGATGCTATTAAAAAGTGCTCTTGGAAAGTATAATTTATGTGTTTATAGAACAGAAAATCTTGAATTCAGTAAAAATCCTGACATATAAAGCCAAAGAAATCTTCCAAAAGGCAGGATAAAGAGAAAGATAAGCAATGGGATGTGTAAGGTCTCCCTCTATCTTTAAAAAAAAAAAAAAAAAAGATTAAACTTAAGAGGTCCAATATCTGACTAACAGTTCCACAGCTGTATTTGAAAATGAAAGAGGAAATGATCAGAGAAAGAAATCAGAAGAAAATCTCCCCAAACTGAAGACATGAGTTTACACAGCCAAAAATCCAAGAAAGCACACTGCACAATGAATGGGGGTGGAGAGGAAGACCTGTGTCATGGTGAAACTTCAGAACACTAGGGATAAAGAGAAAATCTTAAAACCTCAGGGGATCAGAGGAGAGAGCAAAGGGACAGCAATAAAATATTGACTTCTCAACACTGACACCGGAAGACCAGATATAGTGAAGAAATAAATGCCTTCAAAATCCTAAGGGGAAAATATTTGTAACTTGGAAGACTCTACCCAACCAAATAGCAATCAAGTGTGAAGACAGAATCAAGACATTACCAGACTTTCAAAGTCTGAAAATACCTATTCCCATGCTTCCTTTCTCAGAAACCTTCTGGGAATGTTTCTTAACAAACTGAGGAAATAAACCAAGAAAAAAGAAAACATGATATCTAGGAAACAGAAGATAAAGAACAGAAAAGTAAGTAAAGAATTCCTAGAAAGGCAGCCATGCAGTATAGCAGCTAATGAGTACAGCCGGACAGACAGGAGCAGGAAGATGAAAGGTTCCATGAAGGGAATTTAATTTCTACAAAAAGAAGTTCATTAAATGGAGGACAGGTATGTGCAAATGATTTGAAAGCTTTGTGGAAGCTGCTAGAGAGTGAGACCAACCAGCCAATGTTTCCAAGAAGACTAATAAAAAATGAAATTGTGAAACAATTATCAACTATAATAACAAAACAAAAGACATCCTAGAATATACTATATGATAGGAAATACACCTATACTTCGTGCTCAATACTAGATATTTACATAATCAAAGCAGTAAAAACATTAAGGATTTCACCAGGAATTGTGATACATTATCCTGAGAGAAATGGGAAGATTTAAGAAAGCACAGTCATCCACCTTAAGTCAATAGACAATATCTAAAACTGGATATGAAGATGGCAGTTTTAAAATTACAATGGTGGGATGACTGGATGGTTCAATCAGTTAAGCATCTGCCTTCTGCTCAGGTCATGATCTCTGGGTCCTGGGATCAAGTCCCATGGCCAGCTCCTTACTCAGCAGGGAGTCTGCTTCTCCCTCTCTCTCTCCCTCTGTCTGCAGTTCCCCCTGCTTGTTCTCTCTCTCTCTCTCTCTCTCTCTGACAAATAAATAAAGTCCTTAAAAAAAAAATAAAAATAAAAACCTAAGAATCAGTCATAATTGAAAAACGCTACCACTGAGAACTGAAACAACAGGGGGTGTGGGACAAAGACGAGTAGGGATATATTGTGTCTACCATGGGGTTTTTTAGCACACTTTTGAAGTTATAAACATGCTACACTTCATGTATCTCACCTTTATATGAACTCAGTAATTTCACACAAATTGACCCGTTGCTCACGCATCCTGACCAACACCCATCGTTCAAGTCTGGCTGAAATATCCCTGCGCCCTGAATGTCATCCACAGCACTAAGCTCTCTGCCTTTGCCAGAAGGGTGATGCCTCAGCTTAAAATAATCTTCCACTTTCCTTTTGCTGTTATCAAGAAAGCCTGATTTTCCATAAACTTCAAGATTAATTCAGCTCATCTAAAAAACACACTGGCCCTCCCTGACCCCCTTCTGTTACTCCCTTACGTTTACAAGGATCAAAGAGAATACACTGGGCACATTAACACAGGTTGCAAAGGCAACTGTTTTACACCAAGTGATATAGTTATGCAATTCCTACTCAATTCCCTCCCAATAAAGGAAAACTGTACACGAGGAATCCTCCCTTCAAATGACAGCAGAACAAAAACAAAATGGCCCACCAGGACAACTGTATTTCGTACAGTGACATCAAGAGTAAAGAAAAAAAAGCCCAGCACCCCCTCCACCACCTCAAGGGGCAAAGCCGAAACACCCCAACAGTGCTGGGCACCCAGCTAGAACAAGAGGCACCCGCCATTACACTGAAGCCAGAGGAGAGCAAGCCCACCCTGCTTCTCGGCTTTTAACAAACGCAAAACAGGCAAGGTGGATGAATGCCTGTACCTTGAAGATGACACGGGACGTCATACTCGATCTCATCGTGTCTCGACGGGCTTAAGAACAGAGTTCCGTCTACCAAAGGGAACTGTTCGAACACCGGGAGTGCCCGGTGGCACAGAGCGCAGTTTACAACATTCCTGTGGCTGGCACTTAGGGCCGCAAGGATGAACTTCCGCAGATCCTCGCCCTGGCCCATCTGGGCATCGTCTTCCATCCGCACGTGGAAAGTGTTCAACTTATGCCTGGGGATGTGCGTGAGCAGCTCGGACAGGTCCAGGCGCCGCAGGAACTGCACGGGCGCATCAAAGTGGCCCCCCCGGTGCACCGATAACCCAGCCGGACTGTAGTCAAAGTGGGTGTTTCGGAACACATGGCCCCCGGCCATGGCCTTTTTGTGAGGCTCCAGATGGATGGCATTCTTTAGGAATTCCCCGAGGTATCTCGAGGAGCGAGGGCCGCTGAAGTGGGCAGGGGAGAGGATGGAGTAGCCGGTAGGCGGGGACTGGCCCGGGGAGGCGCAGGGGGAGCGCGCCCCGTAGGCTGCTGCCCCGACCGCTTTCTCCTGGGAGTTCTGACGGTCCATGGAGTGCCGCCGGGGGAGGTCGTGGCTCAGGCCTTTCTGGGGCTTGTTAGGCGGCCGGCACTTTTTGGCCTCCTCCCCCGCTTCACCAGGGGGCCTCCCTGTGTTCTTCTCTGACCCAGATTTCTTCTTTTTCTCATCCTGCATCCGCTTCACCTGATACCAGTCCGTGTCCTTTTTTAAGTGGCCCTGTCCACAGCGGCAGGAGCAGAAGCGGAAGGCCAGGTCGTAGCCCTTCTTTGTCCACATGTTCTGGCGGCACTGCTTCTCATTCCAGCTGCGTGCGCGGCCGATGCAGTTAAATTGGACCAGGATGCTGCTCTCCCACTCGTAGAAACACTGCAGGTGCATCCAGCTGCTGTAGGGGCAATGCTCATTGTTGCACACCACCTTCTGGTAGTCGTCCTTGTCCAGGTCCACCGGCCGCCCAAAGCTGCAGATCAGGGGCGTGGCACACGGGGCTTCTGGGGAGAAACACGGAGAGAGAGAGGTTCAGCACACGGGAGCTGGGATTCCAGCAGGCACCACGCTGGAGCGCAAAGCTACCATCCCCACAGGAGCCCATTCGTGCCAACAGAACAATTTTATGGTGTCATGACTTCCACCGCTAGAGTCATACCAGACAGGATTAAAAAACACTGACTACTTTCTTCTAGTATTATGTTGTGCCAGGGGAATTTATTTTCAGATATTTGTTATCTGCTGAAAAACACACCAGTAAGCTTCAAAAAGTCCAAATCCTTCACAGTGCAATTAGCTGTATGTCAGTACTTCCAACATTGTAGTGTACTATGAGGTTTTCCTAAGATGTGGGTGTAATGACAGGCAGTTCCAAGGTTCTTAGAGAGGAATCACTCCAGTGAACTAGGAAATAATATGATGAAGCCACTTAACCTACCAGCTCCAAAAGGACCCTGAAAGTCCTTTATCACAAGTGTTAGGTTATACTGAATACCACAGAAAAATTAGAAAACAGAATTCCCTCATCTCCAATTCCCTTCTAGAATGGTCTGATACCTAATGGCAGGAATATCTATCTGGTCAACCTAATTGTTGGTCTACACAGAATTGCACTGCCAGGACATGAAGGAAAAAACCAGAATTCTCCTAAAGCTATCAGGACAGAAACTAGGAACACCAACATACTTCTACCCTATTTAATCACATGCCCCACAGGCCATCTAAAAGGCCAGTTTCTGGGGCGTCTGGGTGGCTCAGTGGATTGGGCCTCTGCCTTCGGCTCTGGTCATGATCCCAGGGTCCTGGGATCAAGCCCCACATCGGGCTCTCTGCTCAGCAGGGTGCCTGCTTCCCCCATCCCACCTCGGCCTGCCTCTCTGCCTACTTGTGATCTCTTTCTCTGTGGAATAAATAAATAAAATCTTTTTAAAAATAAATAAATAAATGGCCAGTTTCCCCAAAAGGAGGGAAATTTGGTGACACAAAGTAGAACCCATCTCTTAAGAAGTAAATAGGATTTATGGAGATTCCAGTGGATTCCAGTTACTCCAACACCCATAAGATTTTCAAAAGGGCTTTCTGGAGAGCAGAAACTCCACCTCCTAGTTGGAACCAAAGGGCTTGGTCTAGAAGGTTGCACATGCCAAGCTCACCTCAGACTTTGTCTGTTGTAGCAGAGAACCCTCAGAGTTCTGTTCTGGAAAGCTCCCCCGGTAGCAGTGTGGGACATGAGGCTGCAGAGTTGAGGGGGCAGAGAGGCAGTAATCCAGGTGAGACATGCATGTGTGCCTGAGCAACAGCAGCAGCAGAGTAAAATGGTGCTCACTGTTGGAGGGGAGCAAACACTGACAGACGGCAAACATGGGAGAGGCAGGTTTGGACAAATGGATAAAGACAACTTTGGGCTGGCCTTATTTTAGACCTGCTGAATTGAAAATACCTGTGTACCAATGAGGTGGAGAAAGACATGACTGGAGTCCAAAGACCTGGAGCCTGCAAACAGATGGGTATCCACACAACCAGAGATGGAAGTTAAATCCCTGGACTGAGGAGCTCACGCAAGAGGCATATGAGGAGAAGAAAAGAATCCTGAGAAGCAACATAAAAAGGCTGAAGAAGAGTCCTCTACAGAAGACGTAAGAAATGAACTGAGGATTCACTGTAAGACAAGCCAGGAGAGAATTCTATCAAGGCAGCTGGAAAGTTTTAAGAACAGAGGGCTGACTCAAAACAACTGTGACACCCAAAAATGTCTCTACACATTGCCAGCTATCCAAGGGATATCCAAGGAAGACGAGACGGAGCAAAACTGCCCCTGTTCGGAAGCTACTGGGCAAGTCAAAGACAAAAAAGTCCTCACCAGACTGATCAGTCAGCCACTCAGACTCCTTAGTAGCAACAGTTCCAGTGGGATGACATAGGATAGATCGGAAGTAATGGTGAAGACTGGATGATGAGGTAAAGAAGTAGAAGCAGTTCAGATGATCTTCTACAACACTCTTCCCAGAAACAAGGAAAGGAAGGAAAAACAATGGGAAGAGGCCAGCAAGGGCTGAGACCTACACATTCACCTACTCAGGGAATGAATGCCAAAAATCCAGGCCAGTGTGAAGAGTAGAAGTCAAGAAGCTCTGCAACTCCAGGACTCAAAGACCTTCACAACTTCCCCACTGGCCACTGCGTTACAAATACAATGCTGCACCAGCACAGGGACCCATAAAGCCTAGAACAATAGGACGTTACACTCATCCCCTTCAGTGTGGGACCCAAGGGCATCAATCACAAGGCCCTAACCAACTGCATCGGCTCCTTCAATCACTGTGGCTCCCCCATCTACTGCCTGGGAGTCCATAGCCCTTACTCTTCATTGGTCCAAATCCCACTCGCCTCATGCAGCGCCTCACAGCATAGACTCTCAGCCAGACTGCCTGAGCTAGAATCCCAGCAGTACCACTGTTGAGCTGTGGGTCCTTGGAAAAGTTCCTTCTTTTTCATCTTAATTTCCTGGACAGAATGCAGACAACAATTGAATGTACTTTATATGGTTATTATAAGGAGAAATTCTACACAGGTGGCACCCAGAGCAGGGCCTGGCACTTGGTAAACCTTCGCCCCTTCTTCCCATCCTTCGAGACCTACCTCTACACGCTGATTTCACCAGAACCACCCCTTCTACAGAGCGGTCTGGCCTGAACCTTATTTGAGTCCCCACTGTGATCCCACCAGGTTGAGGCCTCCAAAGAGGACGCCTCTTACTCATCCTTGTGTTCCTGGCATCACTGGGCCTAGGCCTGACACACATGCCAGGCCAAATAAAGTCACCTTAAAACAGGCACACAAAACCCAACGTGACCAGCAGAGCAGAAGGAAGAAAGCAACCTGAAATCCTAGACAGAAAGACCTACATGTACTTAAGCACAAGACTTAGAAGAATGGTCTGTAAACTGAGTAAATTAACTGCAGTCACCTGGGCTGTGACCTTTAGTGTCCTTTAAAATGTTAATAAGTCAATTAAACAAAGTTCAGTTGCTTTTATCTTCAATCCTTCAGAGAAACAGCCTTGGAGGGAATGTCTCCGAAATGCAGGAGAGCAGCCAAAGCGCTCTCTAAGCCAGGCCTCCTGAAGTCAAACTGAAGGACAGCCGAACTCTACCTCTGCATTCACAACACCCAAAATGTAAAATTTTAAATGCTGAGGTTGGCTTGATAATTCCTTTTAAAGTATTTTCGCATTAAAAAAGATAGATTAAGAGAAGGAAAGTCCTATTTCTATCTTCCTCAAAAAGCTGCAAATGTATCATGTAAACAATACTGAGCACTCCATACATCCTGGGTCTTTCAAGCTGAAAGAATCCACAAATGGTGCTAAGAGCTCCCACAGAACAGAGGAGGCAGTGCGGCTCCACGTCCCTGTCTCTCTAACACTGCCCGTCCTCACCTGCCTTCTGCCCTCCAGGGCTCGGCAGTGAAGCGCTCCCACACCAACCTGCCAGCCTGCTTGTTTACATCTCCGCCACTCTGATGCGGTCTTTGTGGCTCGGGCTCAAAAACAAAGACAAGGGCTTGAGACCAAATACGATGTGCAACAGACACCTCACCCTGTTACACACCTCCAGCCTGAGGGCGAGGCTCCAAGGAACAGGGTGAGTAACAGGGGGGCCCTGGGTAGCACACTGGCTTCTGACTGGCTTTTACAGCTCACGCAGCCTCCCGATGAGGCCTCGGGCTGGCCTCCACACTTCAAGGCTTAGTTCAAACTTGCCCTCACTCTCCCACTGTCCACACTGGAAAGGCAGCTGGGAAGAGTGTGAGCAGGGTCTGGGTGATCAGCTGTTTGACATGAAGCAGTTTCCTGATTCCTCATCTGTAGAGTGAGGACAAAAATGCTTGCCTTCTTTCACCGCAAATAAACGTGGAAGCACTGTGTGAGGTCCCCTGACAGCTCTCCCATGCCACCACCTCTCCTCTAACTGGATCCTAGATGCTCCATGACTAAAGGCAAACTGCTGCAAGAGACCTCCCACATTTTCTATCTAATGTTTGGACCCACACAAGGGGTTCAGAAAGTAACGAATGAGGCCATGCCTCTTTTTTAATTTCCAACATCTTACAGTTAACTAAAACATACAGGAAAAGATTTGAGAACTCTAAGAAAGAGCATGAGCGCCCTTCAGATCATACCTATAACAAGTGAGCAGTCTTTTCTTTTCTTTTTTTTTTTTTTTTTTTTAAAGATTTTACTTATTTATTTGAGAGAGAGAGAGAGAGAGACAGGGCACAAGCAGCGGGGAGGAGGCAAAGGGAGAGGGAGAAGCAAACACCCCTGAGCAGGGAGCACAACAACAGGCTCGATCCCAGGACCCTGAGATCATGACCTGAGCCGAAGGGAGATGCTTAACTGACAGAGCCACCCAGGCTACCCCACAAAGGAGCGGTCTTATAGAAATGCATTTGATTGCTTCCTGAACGTGGTCTCTACATTTATAAAATTCCTAGCTCTTAAGAATTGTAGTCCCACAAAGGTAAAGGTCTAAATAGAATATAGACTGATCTGATACAACAAAACCATTTGTGAGAGAGGGGGAGAAGGGAACGGCACGGTCAGCGAGGGCCTGTATCATGTACACCCCTAAGGACACTCATCAAAGCTATGACAGCCTGATGAACAAGCAATACGAGAAGATGCTCCTTTGTGCACTTCAGCACTGCTCGCATGAAAGTCTGTAAACCGTCCAGTGCGTCCTTACAGCTCCATCATCAGGTGTTCAGGACCCAGCTTCTACCTCTCCCTGCCCGAGTGAAAACAATTAGGGATCACCTCATTCCGGACAGAAGTCTCTCACAGTTTCAAGTCTGGACAAGAAGATAGCTAGGCTGACATCACTTGGGCAAGGTCTGTCACTCTTCCCAGTCTTCTCATCCTGTACCCTGCCTCCCACACCTATTAAAAGGGAAGGATCTGAGAGCAGTCATTTACATGGCCGCCCAACAAACCCAAACCCTTTGACACACCCATTCACACTAACAGGAGGCCCAAACACCAGACAGACACAGCCACTGTCAGCTTTTTAACTGCAAAATTAAATGTTTTCACCCCTCTTAAAATAGCTGCACGCATCACAAGCAGGTGGGGAGTTCAGCAGGGTAGGGGGGGTGGGTCTGAAGTCAAGCAAGGCTTCCTAGGTGAAATCTAAGGTGGGCACTTGGTCACATTCAGCCTCATCCCCTGGTTTTCAGAGCAAATTCTCCTCAGGGTATGAAGTTTCTGCCTAGAGGATCCTCAACTCCAGCTTCCTGAAAGGCCACCAAGATTGGTCAATGAGGACAGAGACTGTGGAGCAAACCAGCCTGGATTTGACTCTCAGCTCTGCAACTTAGTAGTTTTAGGATCTTTGGCAAGTCACTTGACTTCCCTGTGCTTGTCTTCTTAACGTGTAGAATGGCAGAAATAACAGTACTTGTCTCAAAGGGCTGCCATGCGGATTAAATGGGTTATTAAAGCAGTTCACACAGAGCCTGGCACAGAACAGCCACCATTTAAACATGAGCAATTGTTATGAAAAGCCCTATCACTTTATATTACTGATGTAAAAACCAAAGAACTTTGAAATCATTTAGTGCAAACCTACAAGCAAGAAATGACCATCCACCTTTCCCCATACATAGATAAGTGCCAGAATGCACTTCTTTCCCACAACAGAGCAGGGTGGAATGCAAAAAAAATTCACTAAGTTTATTTACTGACAAGTTTTAAAGAAATAGATGCAAAATTTTCTTCTTTGAAGCCCTTAAAGATGTTCTACTGCATATCAAACAAATAAGTACCTTGCTGTTTTTTCAACCTAAGCAATCTTTTCCAAGCCTGGGTAACAGGGTTTCATAAAGCATGGCTGCATTTGATTCATAGGATGTATCCCTGAAGAACTCATATAATTCAGAACTGATTATCCCACAGTCTGGAGGAAGGGTGTGAGGAATGCATTCTCAGAACACATAAATCTACAGTTACTGTGTTATATTTTTCTTTACTGTTGCTTTTTAATATCAGCATTATCTCTAGCATTTCTCAGTTGTAGCTCATAAATTGATAGCATGGCATATCATACTGTGTTTTATCACATTTCTGTTCAAAAGTTACTGATTTGCAAGATTTCTTCAGCACCAGTACTAGTACACCTGGATATTTTACAAGATAAAGACTTATAATACCTAATTTTAAAATAATAACACAAATGTCACCAAAATCCTTAAAGAAGTTCTATAAACAACAAAGAGTTCAAATAATATTGCCAAAGGTTAGTAGATATTTCTCTTTACAAGAAAAGGTGATGCCAGTGGATATCAAAAAGCATTTTTACAATCCAGTTGACCTGCTAGCTTTGAAAATATGACATAGCTTGATGCACAATTTGGGGGAATGTATCCACTGAAATTCTGCACATCCTGTGAAGCTTTTATTAATAGTATTTGTGTCATTACTTGAAATTTGCATAATTTAATTTGCATATAATGGGATCACACTGTATTAGGAAATAAATTAGCGGGCTGCCTTTTCTTTTGCTTGGAGATTTTTTTTGATCCTGAGGGTGCTGGATCACTGAGAACCACACAGCACCCTAGCATTACATGTACTGCCTGCACTAACCCTGAAGAACAGGTAGGTTCCAGAGCTGTCAGAACCAAATCACAGTATCATAAACTGGGAACACAACTCCAGATTAAGTATGTGTGCATTTGCATGAGTCTACGCGTATTTGTATGTAACTGCAGAGAAACTCCCAATTGTTAAACTATTCCATTTCTTTTAGTATTGAGGTATAACTGACATGCAATGTTTTTATTAGTTTCAAGTGCACAACGCAGTGATTCAACAATTCTATACATTAATTGGCGCTCACCAGGTAAGTGCAGTCACCATCTGTCACCATACAAAATTACCACAGCATTACAGACTATGCTGTACTTTTCATCTCCATGACCTATTCTGGAACTGGAAGTTCGTACTTCTTAATCCCCTTTATCTATTATGCCATCCCTTCACCCACGTCCCATATTTAACCAGTCTGTTCTCCATATTTCAGAGTCTGTTTGTTTATTCATTTTTTAGATTCCACATATAACTGAAATCAAATGGTATTTGTCTTTCTCTGACTTATTTCACTTTAGCATAATACACTATAGGTCCATCCATGTTGCTGCAAATGGGAAGATCTCACCCTTTTTTAGGACTAATATTCCATTGTATATATTAGCCACATCTTCTTTATCCATTCCTCTATGAATGAACACTTGGGTTGCTCTCATATCTTGGCTATTGTAGATAATGCTTCAATAAACATAGGGGTGCATATATCTTTTTGAACTGGTATTTTTGTTTTCTTTAGGTAAATAACCAATAGACGAATGAATAGATCATATTCGTTCTGTTTTTAATTTTTTTGAGGGACTTCCATACTGTTTTGCACAGTGGCTGTATCAATTTACATTCCCACCTTTTCTCCATGTCCTTGCCAACAGTTGTCGTTCCTTGTCTTTCTGACTCTAGCCATTCTAACAGGTGTACAAGGATATTCTCATTGTGGCTTTGGTTTGCATTTCTCTGATGATTAGTGATGTTGAACATCTTTTCATGTGTCTGTTGGCCACCTGTATGTCTTCTTCGAAAAATGTCTATTCAGGTCCTCTGTGTATTTTTTCATTAGATTGTTTGTTTTTTTGGTGCTGAGCTGTGTAAGTTCTTTATATATATATTGGATATCAACACTTTATCAGATATATCATCTGCAGATATCTTCTCCCATTGAGACGACTGCCTTTTTCAACAGTCCCATTTTTAAAGACTCCAGAAAAGACCTCGGGTCATCCTTCAGTACTACACTCCAATTTTAAAGAACTTAGAACTTGATTATCTTTGTCAATGTCCTATCCTACACCAGCATAAATGTTCAAAAGGTGGCCATAACCAAAACTCTTACATTTTTTTTTATATGTGATACCCATTTCCCATCTAAGTTCTAGCACAACATTTCCAAAGTGATGGCCCACCTCTTCTCTCTTGGTGAGCCCAAAAGGGTACCTGGAGACGAAAGAGTAGCATCGGCCTTCTCCCCTCACCTCTAAATTCTAATGTGGTTCAAGGCAGGCCATCCCATAATGTGCCACTTTGGCATGCAAATTATTTTGAGCTTAAGATAACTGAGGCACAACAGACTCAAGAAGAGCTTTTTACCTCCCCCACTTATCTAAAAAAAAAAAAAAAAAAAAAAAATAGAACGGAGTCTGTACTAGGAGGAGAGCTATTACCAAAGATAACTTTTTTCTTTTTTTACCTAAGAAAGACCTCTCTGCAGGGTAAACATTCATTTACCGAATATTTGCTCTTCTCATCTTCTTAAATTGTTTTCCTCCCCTCTGAAGTCCCAGACTCCTACACCTACCTCTCTTTAGCTTGGGGTGGCATATAAACTTCGATTGCCTGACTGCAAGAGAGCCTCTCCCGTCTTTGTGGGGCTCTCAAACATATGTAATTAAACTTGTTTTTCTCCTGTTAATCTGTCTTCTATCAAATTAGTTATTAGGCCAGCCAAAGAACCTGGAAGGGAAGAAGGGAAAAGTTTTCCTCCTCTATAATTTCCAGTGGCCTCAGTTGAAAAGACAAATGGCTTTACCTCCTCCCTAGTCTGTCCAATAGGTAAAAACATACAGCTGCATGATTAACTGGAAACATCGGTCATCTACAGACTAGGCACCTGTCAGAGAATACAACCCATAACTCATTGCTGTTCGGTATTTTCCAAAAGTTCAACTGAGAGAAACAACTTTTAAGAAGGATTTCATAGGTGATGTCCACACACTCTAGATCAGAGTTCCCTTGGGGCATTTTGGCCTGTGGTATGACTTTTTAAACCCACACAGGGTTTTTTGTAATAGAAGATAAACCCAAATGCCTGCTAAGTGCATCTCGTCCTCTCCAGGTCATCCAGGCCTCCACTCCAGCCCCAATCACACTTACTCACTCCAGGACTCTGGAGATGTCTACATATGTGACTCCTGTGCAAAAGAAAAGCCATCCCTCAGCTAAGCTAGACGACATTATTTCATTCTCTGGACTGCTTTTAATGACACAAGCAAGCCTAATAAATGTATTTTATTTATAAAAGGACGCTGTCATGGACATTGCTTAGTATTATTTGACAATGTCTCATAAACAGCTAAGTGAATGTTTTTGTTTTTTAACCTGATGGACACTATAAAGTACAGCACTGCTTCTGTTTGCTTCTTCCCTTTGTGTGTTGGAAATATGAAAGCCCTATTTGTGACCTACCTCTTGCAATGACTAAAGAGATCTATTATATTTTCCTAATAATACTGCTCCTAGTATGAATATTCTCATTTATGATCTATCTCATAATGTTACATGTATTTTTGAAAAACACTGTATTTTACAGTGAAGGAGAGTATAAATGATGACAAAGAAAAAACCCATTCGCCATCTCTCTCCTAACTTTCCAATCAGTTTTGCCTAGTAGATATTAAAATCTGTACTTGATGGGTGCCAAGGCACTCCCTCCCCTCCTCACTTTTCAAAGGCAACCAGAGAAGGGTGTAAAGGGAGAGGGAAGGCCAGATGACCCAGGGGTCCCACAAACACAGCACCTTTCAGGAGGGCCACCCTCTCTCCCATGCCCCGGGCTCTACTCCTCAGAGAGGCACCTCGCGGACAAGCGAAGTGCTCTCCATCCTTGAACTACTCACCTCATCCACTGCTCACCCCTCCTCTCCCTCCCCTTGGCTCAGCTCCCTCACCCTCAGACTTTCCTATTCATACCCAGGTCTCCACGTATTTTTCTCTCACCTGGTTTCTCTGTCAGCATTTCTCTTCTCTCACATACAGCCTGGGCTGCTCCTTTCACTCTATTCTGACAACCAACCCAGCCCTCGGTCCACCTGGTCCATGAAGGTGCCTCTCCCCCTACCTCCCCCTACCTGCTCCCAGCCTCACTGGTAAAACTGAGACAATAATGAAACGGGCTCAGGTTGCTCCCAACTCTATCCTGCCTTGTCTTCTGTCAAAGGTCCTCTCCTTGGCTCTAACCAAGGCCAGACTTCTCAGGGTGCTATCGTCCTCATGTGGGACCAGTCTTGTCTCCACTTAGCTCTTCTCAAGACCATTACCTTCACCTATTCTCCTCCCTCACCTATCAAACCTGGGAATTCATGTCCTACAAATACGAAAAGGAGAGTCTCATATTTACCTCAGAGACTAGATCTATGAGGAAAGGCAGACAAAGAACAATGAACTGAGAAATGACACATGATAAAGAAGTGGCCACATAATCTGAATCTTCACCTGGATCACATCACCAATGACAACGATAGGAGTCCAGCAAATTCCATCATCTTAGGTTAACTACTTAAGAAATGTCAATGTAGGGGATGCCTGGATGGCTCAGTCAGCTGAGTATCCCACTCTAGATTTCAGTTCAGGCTGTGGTCTTGGGGTGGTGGGATTGAGGCTGCACCCTCAGTGGGGAGTCTGCTTCTCTCCTTCTCCCTCTCCCTACCCTCCCCCCATACTTACTCTCTCTATATATAAAATAAAGATTATTGAAGCTATCTAGTCTTCATCAGGGGCATTAGCAATTATAATGGCAACTTGCTTTAATAAGAAAAAATTATATTCATTGACAATGAATATAATGACAGCTACATGTACTCATATATAAAAACTATAAATTTATAACAGACGCCCACTGAAATAAGGCACACGCACTCACATATGTGCATGAGTTTATCTATGAAGAACTATAGATACAACTTTCTTTTTGTAAGTTTAGACACATGTTCATGTGCCCATGTGCATACGTCTATCACATGCTATTTCCACAGTGAAAAACAAACAAAAAAAGCCCTTCCATTTTACTTTCACTTGCTCTAGTGCAGAAAACCCAAAATGCTCTTTCATAGGAAAACTGCTTATGTTCTTATACATTTAAAACAGAAAACTGTGAAACAACAGGAAAGACAAGGGCCTTCAACCTATTATAAACCCAAACTAGTCCTTGAAAGGGAAAGATGGTTTTGCTAACCAGGTTCCTTAACAATTAAGTTTTAACTTCCTAATCCACTGTGAACCCCAGTCATTTCTGGCCTTGTTCACAATTGCCACTAAACAACTGTTTACTTTATGGCTTCTCTTTCAGGTGTCACTCTTTGAAGGTTGGCCAGCTCAGCATTAGCCTCTGCGGCACTCGGTCATCACCGTTCAGAATTCTGACCACATTCTCAAAGACCCTCGTCAGCCCCTGCCTCCCTGGCTGGCATCAATGCCACATCAGTGCACATCTTCTCCTGGCAGGGACACAGGAGTCTGAAGCTTGCCAGTCTACCAGGTTTATTTCATCTTTTTTCAGATGCTGGAGTAAAAGAGAATGATGAAAAATACACACAAATGAGTATTTGGAAATGGGAAATATTGATAACCCTCTGTGCACAGAAGTGAAGACATCAGTATTTCCAGTTTCCTTTTTCCTGCTCCTGGAATGAACCAGGGAACATCGATACAGTAAATGGCAACCCTGAATATCTTCAACATCACAACTGATCATGAAAATAGTAAAAGTCAGTCATCTGCAAATATTATGGATTTGAAGCCAGATTTTTTAAATCAGCATGTGCTGATAGTCTTAATTCACCAGGTCTGACACACCAAAATCCTCTGAATCATTAAATAAAGATGTCAAATACAATACAATGTGAGTACTCGACTGTAGGTCACTAGAGATCTGGATGTCCGCAAAAAAAAAAAAAAAAAGTATAATAGTTTTATTTCTAAAATGCTTTAAAAACTCAAACTATAAAGATAAATTTCACATAGGAGACATCTCAAAATGATCTGGTTTCTGAATAAGTCAAGTTTTCTTAGCAGGTTTACTGTACATAATTGCCTAAAGAAAGAGCCTTCAAATTTTCCAGGATACTAAATCAACACACATTTGGGCAAATGTATGGTGTCATTTAACAAGGACTCTGTTCTAGGAGATGTGATCAAAATACCCGGGTTTGTCTTAGGGTTAAACACTTACAATGGAAGAAAGGAAATACTAGCAGCTCTCAAAAATCACCTAAGTATGACTACCCCACTAATCACTGCACATCAAATAATGTTTCTGAACACCTGTTATGTGGCCAGTGCAGAGTTTAGCTCAGGAGACGTCAAGTGGTGAACAAGACCATAAGCCATACTTCAGTATTTTATTTTTGTTGAAAACTGAACACTTTCAAAAATATAAGGTGGAAACTCTGAAAACCAGATTCCCTCTCCTCACAGGACATGCTGTTATTACTATCGCTGTTTGTTTGTTTAGTGATTTTCTTGGACTAATTCTGTGAAGTCTGTTTTTTTGTTTTGTTTTGTTTTTTTGGTCATGTGCGGCCACTGAAGTCTCTGTTAGTTAGTTTAGTGGTAATTGAGGTAATAACAGTCTCCCACCCTTCACCAAGGGGCTGTGTGTGTGCTGGGACATGCCTTCAATGCTTCAACAGTTTACAACCGTCTCAGCCATTACTTGCTGCTAGTACAGAGCCTCAAGGCCAGAGGTGAGAACTGAAGCCCACTTCCAGTATTTCCTGGGCCTGCATACACCCCTGCCCCATGGGCACAGTCTTCTAGAGCACTGGAATATATGAATATATCAGCGCTTTTGGCGAGCCACCTATGGACAACTCATTCCCAAGATTTTCTTTTTAAGGTTTTTGGCCAACCTGTTGTTTGCCCCAACTGATATCACTGACACAGGCCAGTTGTGATGTTAAACAGTTGCTGCTGATTGTTTTCAACAGATATCCTAAGAACAGGACTTTACCACTGGGCAATCTTTGAGCCAGGTCAAATAAAGACAAGCCCTATAAATGAGCCTTTAGTGGGAAGCTTCCAGACAAGTAAATAGTGACAACAGTCTGGAGCTCAGGCTTTTGGGGAAGTTCCAAACGTGTTCTTACCCCTCCAATGACTACTAGGCTACTTGTTTAAAGCTACCACGGAGCCAGGGAGAGGGAGTGGGAATAGAGCAAGTTAAAACACAAAATTCACTGTTCTTACTCTGATTCAGTCCTTTTCCTTGAATATGCACTCGAAGGATTACTACAAGCCTATGATTAACATCCAGAGTTCTGAAAAAGTTGGGTTTAATCATTTTCGCCTTTGTTCTCATTGCTTTTATGGAGAAGCAGATTTCTTGAGGTTCTTACCCTACCATTACATAAGTGCTTCTTAATATAAACTTAAGTTTATACACATACTTTGTTACAGGAAAATACGACAGAATAATCAATAAAAGACAATACTTGGTCTTAGAATCAAATTCCGGGTAAGAATTGAACAGAAATCAAGAGAAGTTGTAAAATTTCTGACTACTGTTTTTTAATAGCTGGTAAATGGTTACAAGTTACTATGATACTGG
Organism: Enhydra lutris kenyoni; assembly: GCF_002288905.1. Classification (NCBI taxonomy): domain Eukaryota; kingdom Metazoa; phylum Chordata; class Mammalia; order Carnivora; family Mustelidae; genus Enhydra; species Enhydra lutris. The sequence goes on along the minus strand of NW_019154101.1, from coordinate 32,715,147 downwards.
AATTCTCTTTAAATACATTTAAATGATGTTTACAATATATTTGGAAATGGTATCCTCTGCATTTATTCAAACCTTTAAAAAAAACTGGGTGTAATGACATTAAATGTGCAAGAGGAACTGTGTTTTCAAATTTTTTTAGGGGTCACACAAGCAAAAATGTCTGACTACCACTCTGAAAAATCACACTATGATTACATCATACACACATTCAGGCAACTCAGAAACTCCCAGACTGAAGCCCCAACTCCTCTGAGTGTGGTCAGGGAGTTTCATGATTAGGCCCTAGTCTGGCCTTCTCATCTGATCACCCAACAGGCCCAAAAGCAAAGACTCTGCTTCAGCCATGGTCTCTCACTGTGACTGCAGCACAGAAAGCAGATTAGAGGGGAACCAGTGGACACAGACTGCAAAAAGCTAACTACAGCCCCCACTGCCCCACACCACACCTCAAATTCACTACGTATTTGCTTATCATTTCTTGATTAAGTATTTTTTAAGTGAAAACTAAAAAGTTTTCTTTCTTAAGTATTTTGAGACCCTTTTCTCTACTACATAAAAAAAGACACTAAGTCTTATATATAAAGAGAAAATACAAAAATATTTTGTCAACTTGTTTTAATTAATATAGGAGGTACAAATAAGCTCACATAAGCACATCTGTCTTAACCTCCAATTTAGTTTATCCTTCCTTATGTTATTTTAGTAGCTGAGACTGCTCCAAAGTGGGTAGCAAATTGAGTACACGGCGGTTACATTCAATTAAACATGTTTTTATGCTTTGAATAGGGTTTAAACACATGTTTTTACTCAGGCAATCCACTCTACACAAATAAACATGTAAGTTTTACATTAAAAAAAAAAAGAGCTCTTCAACTATATTTAACAACTTGGGTTTTTAACATTCTCTCAATACATTGTTTATTCTCTTAGACCTACTCTTTCCTTACTTTCAATTAAAACCCACAGCCTACCTAGCCTCAAGCTCACACTAAATTGAAAGCTACAGGCTTCTACTGTACCTATTTTTTTATTTCTATTCTGGCTTTCACATTCTTTTATTGGCAAAAAATCTGTATTGATAATGACTATAAAGCAGAAAATTCGTTCTTCCTTTTCTAACAGGGGCCATGTCAAAATCCCAAAGTACAGAGAACTAAATATGCCTGGTTTAGGCTATCGGAATAAAGATAATGGTTCCATCGTTTTCCAGAATGCTGCTTAAAAATACCCAAGTTCCACAGAATAGAAATAAGGAAATCTCTTCATCCATATTATATAAATATTTCCTGAGCCTACACGGGATCCTTTAATGATCTGCCCTGGGCATCCAGCTAGTACGTGGCCTTCCCTCTTCCACTCTTACCCATACTGTACACAGATCAATAAAGTGCATAAAGCCACCTTATAAGAAGAGGCAGTGACCAATAAGCTTTGTGTAATCAGATCATAAGTAGTACCATAATTTGGAACAGCATCTTATTCAAAATTATAGCACTACTTACTGTGATCTGATGACCCAAAAACTTATTCAAAATGTTCAATACTCATATTAACACTCAGACTTGCCTTAAAACTAGGTATAAGGAAATCCAAATTAAAGAAGCAAGTGCTTAAACCCAGTTACAATATAAAGGTTTCCTGACCCCATCTTTGCACTCCTTAAAAACAAAGACAGAGAGGGGCGCAAGGGTGGCTCGGCTGAACATCTGACTCTTGATTTCAGCTCAGGTCACAATCTCAGGGTCCTGGGATCAAGGAGTCTACTTAAGGAGTCTCTCCATCTCCCTTTGCCCCCCACCTCACTCATATAGGCTCTAAGATAAATAAATCCTAAAAAAAATTTTAAAAAAGAAAAAAGAAAAAAAAAAAACTGTGATAAATCTACTCTAACAGAATTGCTAAACTCAAAAAAAAAAAAAAAAGGTCATGAGCAAAGGCTTACATTGTCATTAACGAGAATAAAGCAATTTTCCTTGGAAAAAATGTAAAGAAACACACCCTTCTATCCATTCTATTGGTATGCAGACTACTGCAGAAAAAGCATGCAGACGTTGAAAAGAGAAACTCAGCCTGTCTGGCTTGATCTCTGTTTGGTTCAACAGACTGGGTCAACATACCAACTCTCGAGATTATTTAAGACTAGTATATTTAAATCATAAAATCACAGCATACTGTAACAAAATTCATTTCCCTACCCTACCCAAACCCCCAACTAAACTAAATCCTTATACTCCTCTGTTTTCCACATGCCTTTTCTGCCCTGTTGAGTTCCCTGAAAAATACACTTTCTGCTCCCTTGTATTCCCTTCAAAATAAACCTGGGAAAATGCTTTATAGAGCTCCCTTCCAGCAGGGCAATCACTCTGCTGGGATCCAAGGAGAAAAGACAAAGCCTTTACCTAGGGCCCACACTAGTCTATTTCTGAAATGCTGCATCAGCAACCAACAAGCAAGTTACAGAATCTGTTGCAACAAGGAAAGACTTGTCAAAGGAGAGAGGATGTCTAAGTCTTACACATACCTCAGTAAAAATAAAAACTAGAGTCAAGAATCAGTCACGTCTATGTCCTGGCCCAGCAGTTTATCACATATTCACACTCAATACAACCTGCTGTAATATGACTTATTTTCAAGACGGTATTTCAAAAGATTTTCTACTGCTAAGCAAACTCAAAGTTATAGACCCCCACTGAGATATTAAGCCAGTGATGTCATTCTAACTAGACATTCACTCCTTTTCCAATTACTTCTATGGAACAAAGATTAATTTTATAGTATGGCCACTCTCAAAGACTCAAAACTATTTATTTCTAAACTAGAGGGGAAAAAAATATATACCATTTATAAAGTTACCAAAAATATCTGGAAATTTCTTTTTGCTATTAGAAAATCTGTCAGAGTAAATATAATTCTACTGAAATATATATAAATGTATATGATTATATACTAAATGAATTCTAAATAGTATTTCCAGTCTGTCAAGAGAAAAACATTTCCAATTAATTCCTTAAAAATTTTTCCAAGTCATCACATATCTCATCGAAGATTAAAAAGTTATGATAAAAAGGGATTTAGTCAAAAGTTTCAAATCTGATTATCTCAAGGACGAAGTTTACAAAGTGTTTTTAAATCAACCAAATCTCAAGAAAAACAATTATTCAATATAAACATATTGATATATTTGCATGCATACATTAATACTTACACATACCAAGCATCATATGCCTATATAACTTGTTTTGATAAAATCCATAATATAGTTTGATATATCCAAAATTCTTCAATGTAATTTAAAATGTAAAATCTAGGGACACCTGGGTGGCTCAGTCACTTAAGCATCTGCCTTCCGCTCAGGTCATGATCTCGAGGTCCTGGGATCAAGTCCCACATTGGGCCCCATGCTAACCCTGCTTCTCCCTGTGCCTACTGTTCTCCCTGCTTGTGCTCATTCTCTCTCTCTGTCTCTCTCTCTGACAAATAAAATCTTTTAAATAAAATAAAATAAAAATGCAAAATCTAAAAGGGAGGTAGGGAAACAAACAAAAGCCACATGTAAGCATTTCAAACGCTTTTACAGCAACACTTAAACTCCCACTCCGTAGGACCCAAGAGGCAGGTAAAGAACAAAAAGCAGAAAGACCTGAGTGAATCAAGGTACAAACTCAGTGAGGCATGATTACAGATATAGGCGCACACACATAAATCATGCAGCACAATAGCCGAAAGCAAATCCCTATTAACAAAATGGTTAAAATCATAGTGGCATTTGCTGTTATGATGAAACCTGGGGACAAGATGATTCACAGATCCCAACAGAACAATCCCCCAGTCAGCTATCCTCACTCTAGTGAAAAGAACCCCGCCCAAGGCTTCACTACAGTCCTTCCTCATCATGGGGTCAGAAAGCCCTTGCATAAAGTCTGAAGAGCTCCTCCCTCAAGGAGCTGGACTTGCCCTGAGAACAACAGGCAAGCACTAAAGATTCTCCTGGAAAATCTACACAGCAGATCTCCTAGACCTGAATGTGGAAAGAAACTAAAGGCTCCCCGAATAAGGATTTTGGAAGAATAACATTAGCTGCAAACTCAAGGAGGGGAAAGTTAAGTCCTGCCCTGGGTTCTTCAACAGATCAGAGTGTGCATTCAACACAGTGGGAAGCAGCCACACTACCACAAAGGTAACTAAGAACCAAAAATTCACCCAGAAAACACTACGACCCCCAAATCATGACCCAACAATTCACTTTTTCAAATAGCTCCATACTTCGTTTGCAAAGAGTCACAAACAGTATTTCATAACATCTTTATTTTCTACAGATAAGAGCATTTGGGCTGAGGGGCATCTGGGTGGCTCTGACTCTTGATTTCGGCTCAGGTCATGATCTTGGGGTCTTGAGATCACTCTCTCAAATAAGTAAATAGACAGATAGATAAATAAATAAAATCTTTAAAAACAGAACATTTGCACTGAGAAAAGTTCACTGGTCTTGCAAAATGCCAGATCTCAAGTTATGACCTATGTCTGTCAAATTTCACACTCTCTGGAACAAGTAGTGAGTTTGGGAACCTCTCTCAAATCACAGCCATTTGAGAAGCACGAGGGCTGATGAGATCAGCATGATGCATGGGGGTGCAAATAAATTTTGGTTTGACTCAAAACTGTATCTTCATCTTACTAACATACAAATGTAATTTCAATCCAAGTGCCACAATGAGAAAAATGAGAACTTTCTTGTGATTTGGCATTTAAGTGTGTTATCACAAAGAACTTATGGGCAATTTAGCCTTAAGAGGACTGAGTTTGCAGCTTTATTCTTGAAAAGAGGTGGTAAGTAACTAATGGATAGATAACCTTTATCTACAAGTTTCAAAGTCCTAAGCAGCTAGAATAAAAACTGCAAGGGATTTTAGAAATGTGCAAGACATGACAGGTGTTGAGCACTGCAGCCCAGCTGTCAACCAGACAACAGCGGTCAGGGAAGTGAAGGATCAGGGAAGGCAGCAGGAACTGCAACCAATTCTGTGAAAACAGAGCCTCAAAAATTAAATACAAAAAGGAAACAGAACCTCACTACCATAAGAGCACTGCTGTGCACTGATACCCAAGTGATTAACCTTGTGCCAGGCCCACACTGCTTTTCCTGAGAGTACCGTCAAAACAGGCTCCTTCCCTCAAGCTCCCTACCTTTCTCTCGAGTTCTCTCTCTATGTGGATGTTCTGTGATCATACAAAACCGTACCAATTCTAACCAGCAAGGACACCTGAAATAAGACAAAAGACAAACAATAAACCAGGGAAAATGTACATCAAAAAAGTATCCTGAATATATAAAAACTTGGTGCAAATCAGTAAGGACACAAATATCCCCTAGTAAAATGAACAAAAAACACAAAGGGGAAAACACCACAAATGAGTAGTATACATATAAAGGCACTCACTCAGTGACAATCCACCAAATGCAAATAAAACTAACAATGAGATGTAATTTTTCACCCATCTGATGGGTGGAGATGAAAATGATCATCAAAACCCAAAACCCATGCTGAGGACTGTGAAGAAAGGCGCACCCCAGGGGTCGCGCAAACTGGTAAACCCTTTCTAGAGGACAGTTTGGCACTTTGTCTCGAAGCCTTAAAAACCCATGCCTTGGGCTCCTGGGTGGCTCAGTTGGTCATGATCCCAGGGTCCCAGGATGGAGTCCCACATTGGGCTCCCTGTTCAGCAGGGAGTCTGCTCCCTCTCCCTCTGCCTGCAGTTCCCCTTGCTTGTGCTCCCCACTCCCCCACTCTCAAATAAATAAATAAAATCTTAAAAAAAAAATGCCTCATGACCAGTGATCCCACATCTAGGACTTTAGCCTAGAGAAGATAATCACACCCTAGTCATGAACTACAGTCCATTAAAGACAGTGTCAGTTCAAATGTTCACAAGCCCCACAATTCCAAGACCAGGAAATCCTTCCATCATAAAGAGAAGGAATCAGACAAACATGAATGGAAAATGCATGAACGAAGTGCTTCCTTGGTCAAGTGTTTTGTTTCCCAAATTTAATTTCAGTTCAAGTACCCAAATGATAAGCATAAGGCCTTTTTAAAATAATTTAAATAGCCCTCTTGCTTCTTTGATGTTTTTACACTGCATTTAAATCCTCTATTTAAAAGTGTGTTCATTATTTATACACATGCATGGGTATCCATCAAGATGGGCCCGATACCACACAGGATCAAACTATGGCATCTGGGTCAGGCACGTCTCCGTAACCCAAACATGCCTCTTCTGCAAAAAGGGAAAGAGACCATATCTGGAGCTTAGTGTCCTCTTCCTCAAGTGTAGACTACCCACTGCCGGGTGCTTAGCTAACTCCTAGAGAGCACTCAATAAAGGGCAGTTGTGGGGGCGCCTGGGTGGCTCAGTGGGTTAAAGCCTCTGCCTTCGGCTCAGGTCATGATCCCAGGGTCCTGGGATGGAGCCCCACATCGGGCTCTCTGCTCAGTGGGGAGCCTGCTTCCTCCTCTCTCTCTGCCTGCTTCTCTGCCTACTTGTGATCTCCCTCTGTCAAATAAATAAATAAGTAATCTTAAAAAATAAAATAAAATAAAGGGCAGTTGTGGCATCACCACTGTTCCAACTGCTGGAAGCAGCTGCTTCTCCTTTCTGTGGATTCTATGGGTTCTGTAGCCCCAACACAACTTGTACCCAGGAATTTTACCCAATTTGCTCTGGAAGCAAGACATTATCTGCAGACCTAACACTAAAGGCCTCATATAGTGACACCATACCATCACAAGACCAACAGCGCTGCAACATGTGAGCACCACCACGAAGAACAGGTCTGAGGGGCTGGAAACCACCTGGAGTTGTTCTTGGAGTGGCCCCCAATGCTAGATGCTCACATTTCTATTTCTCAAGGCCAGGCTCTCTCTGTGGCTTCTGGCAGCACTGAGTGGGCTCAGTAAAACCATCACGAACCAACCCCAGCTCAGCCTCTCAGATCACAAACTGCACACGCTGCCGATCAGAAATAGCCAGAACCTGATTCTGTATATTCCATTTCTGCCCAGACACTGAGCTTCGTCAGGCACTGAAACACAACAAGTAATGAGTCACTTTAAGAAGCTGTATTAGAGTTCTGGGGCACCTGGGTGGCTCAGTGGGTTAAGTGGGTTAAAGCCTCTGCCTTCAGCTCAAGTCATGATCCCAGGGTCCTGGGGTCGCGCTCCCCCCACCACCACCAATCAGGCTCTCTGCTCAGCAGGGAGCCTGCTTCCTTTCCTCTCTCTCTGCCTGCCTCTCTGCCTACTTGTGATCTCTGTCAAATAAATAAATAAAATCTTAAAAAAAAAAAAGTTGTATTAGAGTTCTACTAAATATTATACTGAAAAAAACATATTCCAGAGTGCTCATTTAGAAATCTTAAAAAGTTTGTGATTCGTTTTCAACATCAGTGTCAAAAGACTCTCCTGAGATGCTTTTATAACTTGAAAGGACATGATCTGAAGTATCATCAAACTTATGCTTATCCCTAGGGAAAAATCTACATTTTAAATCTGGCAAATAGGTTCCTTACCTATATAAGCAATTTGATACCTGTTAACTTTTGCCTAAACTTACCCTTTTTCTCAGTTTTTTTAAAGGCATATGCTTTAAGACCATCTATTTCTAATAAATTTCCAACAAATAAAAATTAGAAATCCTGAATTATGACACTGTCTTTTGCAACCTGACTACCTGTAATTGTTACTATGGGGGTAATGTGATCTGAACTGCAAAATATTTTGGAAGAGATCAAGAATGTGCCACTGTAGCCTAAAAATTATTTTCAGCTGAAGACACTTGAGTTCCTGAAATCTCTTATCTGTCTAAATGCAGAGCCTCTCAAAAGAACTGATTTAAGTTTCCTCCAAGGCGCAATCAAGGAAGACTGACTCCTACCAGAGAAAAGTCTGCACACACACCTAAGCAGACATTGTCACAAAACTATCAACTCCCTGTATTTTCTAAGGGCCCATTTATCTTTCCAGAAAGCTATTTCATTTCCTATAGGTGTCCATCTTCCTTTCCCCTTCTCTTATTAAGAAGTCATCTGTTTTCCCCTGTCTTTTCCCCTCCCCTTCTCCTGTGAAGGTGGTATATAAGCCACAAATTCTAACCCCCCCCACTTTGAGTTGAATTCTTTTCCTGTGATTAAATCCATCTTTTCTGTTATTAATTTATCTTTTGTTGGCTTAATTTGCAGACCCCAATCATTACACCTAAGAAAATGGAGGAAAATCTTTTCCTCCTGACAATTAAATCTACTGATTACATATGAGTGTTTACGAAAATCATGCTAACCTTATTAATTGCAGTCAAAGCAATTATATGATTAACATTTTACACTTCCTCTTTAAGTCTTCCTCTTTTCTTTAAACTTCCTCTGAATCTGTTTCTAACTCTTAGATTGTTTTCAGGTATTATCCTTATAATTTAGCAGAAAGAATTTGTGTCCCTTTTCTACTTCTAATAAATCAGGACATATAATAATTAAGTATTAGAAACACTACCCTTTGCCATTTTATAAAAACACTCTAGTACAATCGAACTGAAACATCTGTTGATTAAATAAAGCAAATTGCTATTTCACCAACCACTGAGAACTGGAAGCTTTCTCAAATATACAGAATTAAGACACACACACATATATACAAAGTTATTTTGTACAAAACAATGAGAGCCAAACCCAACCAGAGTTTTAAAACTGATCCAATGATGAGAAAAATAGAATGACAAACCAAGAAAATTAATCCACCCTGGCACAGAGATATATATACACTTTCTACAGGGTATGAAAAATAAACCACAGGGACAACTCTCCCTCCAGAGAAAACCCTTTCTGCTCAGATGGCCCCAACCACTCCATCGGCAGTTGGTTCTCTTAAGTTAACCTCAAGTAGCTAACTTCCCATGGCTGAGAAAGTACAGGGATGCTGGTGCCCACAATGAAGACAGACTCTCCACACAGCAGCCTTGGGTACTGTGCCCACTGCTTTACTGAAAAACCAAAATCAAGGGTCCATGGCAGGCTGGGCCAATAATCCTTGACTAGTTGTATCAAAAGAAAAATTGCTAAAATACCACTCTATTGAAATTACAACTTTATCAGCTTGTGAGCAACCTATGATGGCAAACCAAATAAATGAACATGTGCCTTTTGCAGGTACAGTTGACCATGTATGTGTCTACTTACAAACTTCCAGGATGGTCCTTTCCTGGCTACAAAACATCCAGATTTGACTGTCAGGCCCCATTCCCTTTCCAGCCTCCTGTCCTACCACTGCACCTAAGACCAGTCACAAACTCCTGGCAACAACCAGAACTTAAGTCTCTTTCTTTGCTTTCAGAGCTAACTGCTTCTCTTCCTGCAGGACTCAGCTCAAACATCCTCTCCTCCAGGAAACATCATTTTCTCCACTGGGTATCCATAGCACACTATCATACCTCATGGTGCTCACAGGTCTCTGTCCCAACATCACTATGAGCCTGTAGGAATGCAGATTCTGATGCATTCAACTACAATTCAACATTAAACTTCCAATTATAGAAGAGACAATAGGCACATAATAAATATTTGGAAAAATGGGTGTACACAGATGAACAAACAAAACAAGGAATAAGTAAACAAATAAACACTCAAACTGATGAACGTTCTAGCTGAGGACTGGAGAGAGGGGATATTAATACTATTATGTTAGTAATATTAAGCACTGACTGATCCCCAAAGAATACCCTGAGCTCCCTACCTCCTTTCAGCTACTCTTCAACTCCACATGTTTATTTCACTTCTCCATATCTTAGTAATACAATCTCATCTCTTTATTAAGATTTATTTATTTGTGGGGTTGGGGAGAGAGAGGGAGAGAGAATCTTCAGCAGACTCCTCGCTGAGCGCAGAGTCTGACATGGGGCTCAATCTCATGACCCATGAGATCACAACCTGAGCTGAAACCAAGAGTCAGAGTTAACTGGCTAGCCACCCAGGGGCCCCACAATCCCCATCTTTAATCCAAATTTGTATCACCTCAGAAGCTCCGGCTCTTTATTTCTAAGCTACCCATGTGTAGTGTACACGTAATAACCTATTAGTACTGGTTTCTATAAAGGCTCCCAAGTAGACCATAAGCCCCTTGGGGCCACTTCTTTTGTCCTTATAATCCCAGAGCCCAACACAGTGCCTGACAAATAGCAGGCCCTCAATATATGAGATGAATAAATAAGTGAAGAAAGGAGGACATAACAATTGTCACATTTTGCTTTGTACTTTTTTTCTTTTCTGTTAAATCATCTGATTTTTCCAGGTAAACTTTAATCAGAGAGAGATGATGAGGGAAGAACAGATCACTTGTAATCAAATCAGGGCTTGAATAACAACCTGTATGAAATCAGTCTTTTCTTATATTAATGTTCAAAGACCCTTCACCACCTTATTGTCTCCTGGTGTCTGTTCTCAACGCAGAATAATTTTAAAAGTCTTGTAATTGAATAAAGTTGAACCAATCACAAAACTTACAAAGCTGTTACAGATAGTGCCATATCTGCCAGGCTCTGAGCCAAGATCTTTAATACAGTTTTTCTTCATCTTCAGAAACACTCTAAAGGATTGTGTTTAGAAAAGGAAGTCTGAGAAAGGTTACATAACTTGCCCCAAGTCACTTTGCTAGTAAACTGGGGCACCTAGGTTTGCACCCACGCCTGTTCAGACCACACGCTTACTAAAACTTTAAAAATTTTAGGCCTTATTTCTTAAGATTAGAATAATGGTGCAGTCAGAATTTCAAAAGCCTATGTTTTCACCTTCATTATTACCAACTGCTAAAATACCACTCACCACTATGGGATATCTTACTGAATCCTTGTTAGCCACCAAATCACTAAAGAGCACAGAAGTCCCCAAAACAAATAAATGCAGCTTTGGAAAGTCCCCTCAAGTGTGGTAGCATCCTCTCCTGGCTCTTGATCCTACTGGGGCCCTCTTACTGCTGAGACAGTCAGGGATACCAGCAATTCTCCAGCATGCCTTTAAAGCAACAGTCCCTAGAGACTAGTGAGGCTATGGGGAAAGGACACACTGACCACAGTGGGATCAAACTGCTATAAGTTTTCTATGAGACAATCTGTCACCATGTATTAAGCAATTTTTTTTAAAAATGCCTATCCTTTGACACAGCAAGTCCACAGGTAATTGGGTAATGCCTACAGATGTATAAATAAGAAACTAAAGGTCAGAAAATAGTAGAATGATCAAATTATCCAAGATGCAAACATATGATGGCATGTTATGTAGTCATTAAAATGGTAATGCACCTGTGTATTTACTACTCTGCTAAAATGTCTACAAAATACTGCATATGTAAAACACAGATTATAAAATATATAATCCTTTTTGAAAACTGTATACATATTTTTGAAAATTCTGTAAGAGAAAAAATTAAAAGTGTCCAAGAATATGCATCCAAATGTTAACAATGGTGATCTCAGTGGTAGGAGGATGTGCTTGACTAGAAGGGCAAAGAGAACTTCACCGATCTTCTTCATTTTTTTAATGGCCATTTTATTACTGTTAAATAATGAAATAACAAAACACTTTTAATTAAATCAATCCCTTAAAAATGCCAAAGACCTCGCAAAATCAGTCAGAACAGGTTTTTTTCTCTCCTAAATTTTTCCTTTTGATGCCTTCAAGTCTTTTAAATTGTTCATAGCTAAGCCTAGGGTAAATTCATAGGAGGATTAAGCTTCAAGAGTCTTCCCAGTTTTATCTCCTGTTTTCAATTCTCTATGGAATGATATATATTCTTGGACTTGCAAGAAAGCTGACATTGAAGGTTTAGTTTCTAGAATTTAAACTCAGGTCCTCTAACAAGAAGGAAAGAGTAAGGACTGTGCGCAAAACTCCATTAGCAGAACACAGAATAGTTCTTAAAAGTGCACAAGATGAATCTTTGATGGATGAGGCAATATTTTCTACCAATCCCCCATTACAAAGGTGGATTTTAAAAGGCAAGGTCCAAAAGTAGAAGATATTTTTAAAGACCTGACAAAAGGAACTTCTAAATAAGGCAAGAAAATGTCTTCCAAGATGACAACTGCACTCAACATATCTTAGACCTGCAATTAATACTCCTTGATTTGAAAATAAACAGCAGGCAAACACTCATTTTTCTTCTGAAAAATATAATTTTTTGTGTGTGTGAATTTTTTTTAAAGATTTTATTTATTTGACACAGAGAGAGACACAGCGAGAGAGGAAACATAAGCAGGAGGAGTGGGAGAGGGAAAAGCAGGCTTCCTGCAGAGCAGGGAACCTGATGGAGGGCTTGATCCCAGGACCCTGGGATCAGGACCTGGGCAGAAGGCAGACGCTTAACGACTGAGCCACCCAGGCACCACTAGATAATTTAAATGTAATAAGAATTCAAGTAAGCACCTAAAAAAAGAAACTATTTGAAATATACTACAAACCTGGGGTTATACTAAACGTGTTTACTGGCCTAAGTATGCAGAAAAGCACAAATCTTGTTTATAGGGTTCCAAAAACCTACTTGTAAAGATGTACGGAATTCGGAACATGTTTCCCATCAAAAAAATGTTAGACTGGTAGTGAACTCCCAACCTGATCCATAAAGGGAAGTGACAACTATTCCACACCTGTGTCTTAGGTGAACGGCACTAGTGTTCTAAGTGAAGAAAGAGATAATGCTAGGGCAATTAAAAGAGCTTCCCTCGGAGCAGAAATCTCTCAGCTGAGTACCTCTCCAGAGGCTCTCCAGCTAAGAGATGCCACTTCCCAGGTCATATACCTTCTTTCTGGGGGCAGCCCACGTCCAAATGACCAGTCAAGGGGGGATGGTGAGTTTAAAGGCCCTGCCTCCATGTCTCAAGGTGAGATAACTCTGCAGGACCATTCCAGCTCCAGAAGTCTCAGCTGCAACTGCAGAGCAGTTCAATTCCTCCCTCTCTGTTCAATCCTGCTTCCCTCACTGCCCAGCTAGCACATTTCCAGTAAAATTCCTACACATAAAATCTCTGTTTCAAAGACTATTTCCAGAATCTGCCAAATTAACACTTAGTAAGCTCATATTATAAGTCAAACACCATATATGTGTATATAAGTAATGTGTCTGTAATATATGTTATAGGTCTTACTATATATGTATGGGTAGGTACTGTAATCCCATTTTATTTTTATTTTTATTTATTTATTTTTTTTTAGATTTTATTTATTTGTCAGAGAGGGAGAGAGAGCGAGCGAGCACAGGCAGACAGAATGGCAGGCAGAGGCAGAGGGAGAAGCAGGCTCCCCGCCGAGCAAGGAGCCCGATGTGGGACTCGATCCCAGGACGCTAGGATCATGACCTGAGCCGAAGGCAGCTGCCTAACCAACTGAGCCACCCAGGCATCCCTGTAACCCCATTTTAAATATGCAGAAACTGAGTCTCAAAGAAGTCAAATGACTTGCCTGAGATCATATGGCAAATAATTTGAGGAACCAGGACAGGAATCTATGCCTACCAAATGCACAACCAATCACTATATAAACTAGCTCCATTTACTAGAAAGTGTTGTTGAATGGATTAAAGGCAGATTCAGCTACCCAGGGTTTCTGGTGGCAGTCAGGAATGAGTGGTATGATGAACCACCATCATCCATAAAACAGGAATTAATAAAAAGGATCTGAGATCCAGGCCCACTGAAAACTAGATACTGTGATCAAGGGTTCATATTTTTTTAGGCCTTAAGCGCAAAAGCTGTGGCCTAATGGAACCAGAATTCCAGAATGAAACTGCATAGTTATAACTGACTGCATGATTACTAGATCCTAAAAATAATGATTGGCAAATCTTGTCTACCTACAATCAAAATGCTACAGTATGTGCACAGATGTTTACTATGTAGGAATAGGATGGCACTTCATCTCTTACTCCAATTCCTACAAAAAGCTTCATAAACCAGGATCTAAAAATGTACTAAGAAACTTATTAGGAGTACAAAGTCCTTACGATTAATATTCAACTTACTTAAGATGCACAATTGCAACCAGTTCAACTTCTTCACCTACAATCCTACCATAGCTTCCCCAGCTTTCCCTAACTAGCAGTCCTCTTTTATCAAATAAGCAGCTATTTATACCTACTGACAGGCAGTGAACAACTAAGAACTAATAGTACCCTTCCCTGGTGGCCATAATGCCCAAGAACTACAAGACATAAAACAATTCTATAAACTCCAAACAAGTACAAGCTACAACTACTATTAACGTCATGAAATTGGCATGCTTGCATATGCAGATCACAACGAAGTTGCACAGTGAAAACAAACCCTTTAAAATTTTAACAGAATTCAGATTACATCCTTAGAATTATTTGATTTGCAATATTCATAACTGCAAAATCTAATGTCACAGTTAAAAAAAAAATTGAATATACTTAGAAATACTATACTGGGGTATACTTAAGTCACTTAAGCAGTCAAGTATCTGCCTTCCGCCCAGGTCAGGATCTTGCCATCTGGGATCGAATTGTCTGGGAGTGAATCCCGTGTTGTCAGGCTCCCTGCTCAGTGGAAAATCTGCTTCTTCCTCTCCCTCTGACCCTCCCCAACCCCACAACGCTCATACGTGCTCTCTCTCAAGTAAATAATCTTAAAAAAAAAACAAAAACTGGGGCCCCTGGGTGGCTCAGTCAGTTAAGTGTCTGCCTTCAGCTCAAGTCATGATCCCGGAGTCCTAGAATCAAGCCTGAGCCCCCCATTGGGCTCCCTGCTCTAATGGAAGCCTGCTGTCCCTCTGCCTCTGCTCTTCTTGCTTGTACACTCTCTCTCTCTCTCTCTCTCTCTGTGTCAAATAAATAAATAAATAAAATCTTAAAAAAAAATAAAGATTGGACTCCCTGCTCAGCAGGGTGTCTGCTTCTCCCTCTCCCTCTGCTGTTCTCCCTGCTTTTTCTCTCACTCTCTCTCAATAAATAAATCTTTTTAAAAAAAAGAAATACTATACTAGTCCAACTGATGTCATTCCAAAATTCAAAAATAATTGGCCTTATTGGTTGATTCTTGAGAATCTGCATATCTATTGCCCCTTCCTTTAAAATTCACCCATACCACCTCTCCCACCCCAACATTATAAAGTACAGCGTTACATGGGGGGGGGGAAGCATTTATAATTTCCTTACTTATCAGTTTTGCACACAGGAGGCCTTAGCATCCATGTTCAGGTATCAACTGCGGTGAGAAGTTCTTCAAATTAAGGTGGATCATTCACTGAGACATGATACGATGTTAGAACCAAATGTGGCATCATAAAATACAGCTCACGGATCAAAGTTTGTACCTTCCCTAACCCTGACTATGGCAATGTTTGGCCCATTTCCTCCCTTTTTCCCCATTCATTTCCTAAAACAAGCTCCAAATCAGAAACACACAGCTTCACACAGACATATACAGAACTGCTAAATATACCTGAGTTTGCCATTTCCAAGGAAATAATCAGGACATCATAACTAGCTTGAAGTTTACAAAGGAGGAGATATCACCAGCCTAAGAAAAAAAATTCTTCACACCACCTTAAAGTTGTCTAATCTTTTTTCTAAAGAATTATTTTTTTTAATTTAATTAACATGGAGTGTATTATTAGTTTCAGAGATAGAGTTCTGTGAAAGTAGTCTAATCTTTCGGAGAATAAGGAAACAGAGAACTTGAGGCTTCCATACAGACAAAAAAAAAAAAAGGGGGGGGGGGGGTAAGCCACACTGCCACCAGACCTGGAATGCAAGCTCCTTGAGGACCAGGATGTCCTCTCTTGATTACCACTGTACCTTTTAATACTTAGCACAGTAGTGGTAACACTGTAAGTGTTTAATAGTTTTTGAAGGAGTGAATGACAGCTATCATTCATTGATCACTTTCCTTGAGGAACTTTAAGTAAGCACATTAGAAACGTAACAAGACTTTAAACAAGAACAGCAAACTGGGCAAGAAAGTGACACTCCAAGCCTCACCATAACCCTATGAGGGGGCCAATGTAATAATATATATAATATGTTTTCAATTTTAAAGTTGAGGAAATCAAGTCTGAGAAAGACCAACGTTCCCAAGAAGGCAGAGCTCTGCTAAGCCACAAGTCTGTCTTCCTTTCCCTCTGCCACATCAATACCAAAATGAAGTGCAGAGCTTGGAAAACAAAAGAACATGGAGAAGACAGCCTGACCAAAAACTGCATTATCACACATTCAAAACCAGGATGTCTATTCCTAGAAAAAAGAAAAACATTCTTATTTCAATATTGCAGACACACAGCCAATGGGGCCTATGGTTTGTTCTTAACAGACTATACTTCAATCTCCTATGTTCAGAGCACTGTGGGGTTCTTCTAAGTGCAGGTGGCCGTTTTAAAAAGTGACTGATCTGCATAAAGAATGGCTTCAAAAACTGAAAAACTACAAATTAAAAGCCAGATACAAAAATCCTATTCTCCCTTCATTAAATATACCTCTATTCCCTTCCCTGAAAAACCGCCTGAACATAGGAATTCCAAGAACTGTCCAAGGAAGAAGTGTTTGCCGGGCTCCGTTTAACGAAAGCCATGCCTGTGCAGTGACAACGGCAATCCTGTCCACTCTTCCCTACGTGCCCCTCCAAAGGTGCATTCAGGCACTGCCTAAGATTAGTTGGCTTCCTTCTAAAACTGTGAAACAGAATCATACAGAGGTTCATTTTTTTTTTTAATCTCGGGTCTGAGAACGGAAGTCAAGTTCAGATTCTCTTCCTTCCTCAAGCGAGCAAGAGAATTAAAGAACGCGCGCGCCAGCACACACACACACACACACACGCACACGCACACGCCCTATAGTAAAAATGTTTCGGGGCCTCTTCACCTGTGGCAGTTGCCGCAGCAAGCCCGGATCTGCAGGGATTTAAGGCTCTTCCTCATTCGGAAGGAAAGACGGGAGCTGAGGGGGACACGGGGAAGAATGAACTGGTGTCTAAGTTTCCAATCGGATCCTTCTTCTCAACTTGGGCAGCTCTCTTCTTCCCCCGCCCTTCCCCCACGGCCCGGGGCACACACTTGGTCCCGCCAGGACCCGCAGGGCCCGAGGGGAGCACGGCGGCCGCCAAGCACCCAGCGCCCCTCGGAGTCGGAGGCGCAGCCGACTCCGGGCGCGCGACCCGGGAGCGGCAGATAGCCCAGGAAGGGGCCGCGGAATCGTTGTCGCCGCCGCCGCCAGGCGTGGGGACCGGGACGGGGCAGCCGCCGCGGGGCGGAGAGGCGGGGTGAGCACTTCCTGACTCTCGCATTGTCCACGCACCGCCCGCGCCCCGCCACCGCGCCGTCCCCGTCGGGGAGGAAGTTGGCGCTCGCCCCGCCAGCCCCGTCTTACCGTTCTTGGCGTCGCCCGCGGCTGCAGCCCCCGCGGCGACCGCGGCGTTGGCGGCGCCAGTCCCCGCGCCTCCGGTGCCCGCCGCGCCCCCGGTGCCCTGCGCTCCCGCCGCCGCTGCTCCGCAGCCGGCCGCCGCCGCCAGGCCCCCCCCGGCCGCCGCGCCCGCCGCGCCCGCCGCTGCCAGGGCCCCGGCTCCATTTTCCTGCTCGTCCCCGCTGCTGTTGGCGCGCTTGTTTTTGCGGCCGCCTTTGCTGTTTTTGGGGTTGGGCATCTCGCGAGCGTCCAGGTGCCCGGCGTCAGCGAAGGCGACTCCCCGCCGCACGGCCGCTCCCGGGCCGCGCGGAGCGGGCTCCGGGAGGCAAAGAATGGAGGGCGCGGGCCGGCGGCTCCTCCGGCGCCCGTCTAGCCGCGCGGCCCGCGCCGCGCCATCCCGGCCGCCGCGCCCTCTCCGGCTTCCTGGAGCGGGCGCGCGGCCACCCGAGGCTCGCAGCCGCGCGAGCGCCGCGGGCTCGGGACGCGAGCGAGACGCTCCCGAGCCGGAGGGAAAAGGCGGGTCTCCGGCTTGTTTTGATTCGGCTCGGCTGACACGCTCTGGCCCCGCCCCGGCCCGTGACGACACTGGGGATTCGGCCTGGCCGCGCCCACCGGGTGACCTCACGGCGGACTGGCCCGCCCGCGTGACGTCACGTTCGCGCTGAGCCGGCACTTTCGAGTGACGTCACCCTGGCGCCCTCACCGCGGGCTTGCGGAGCTGCTGGGCATCTGCAAAGCGAGCTACGTGAAGTCGCCCCCTAAGCCAATCCGGGAGCGTCTCAAGTAGTTATTCCGTCGCCTCCTGACCTTCATGTGATCAAGTCTTAGAACAATATGGTCCGGAAAAATAGGCGGGTAACTAGAACAAGAAATGAAAACAAAGGATTTTGGATTAGTAATCCATCAAAACACCTTCCCCTTCAACATCAGTTCTAGGTTCCGTAATTACAGATGCAAGATTGAGTTCCCAGACAATGGAAACGAACAGCAGAGTCCCTGAATGAGAACCCGGCACAGTGCGGTGGTGAAAGTAGTTCATACAATCAGGACCCACCACCATCCAGGGATAAAACTAAACGTTGCCTGTGATCACGAAGCGGGTGAGGGGAAAACCCAACCCCCATGGATAGGGCTGAGCTGTACTGAAAAAGAGATGGCTGCGTTGTGAGCAGGCTAAGGTTAGAATGTGACACCTGTGAAAAGAGGCAAAGACATGAGGGCAGGAGAAAGACCCGTGGGGAGAGTTTTACATGGGCTCGCATTTCTGCAACTTTATTGTCTTTTCACAGACCAGCTCCTTCCCAAACCTCAGGTCCCAAATCAAGCGCATTTCCTTCAGGATGTTATAACAGAAACCCCTTCCCGGAGGAGCTATCAGAAGTATCACTGTTTATTTGTCTCATCCATCTCTCATTAAGTTGTCAATGTACATGTTTACTTATTTCCTATCCATCTCCTTCTTACTCACATGAAGCTTCATAAGTAGTAGATTTTATCAGTCTTGGGCACCTCAGGAAACAACAGCTAGCTTGTATTTGTTGAGTGTATAAATTAGATTCTTTTTTCATGAACTATAAAGGAAAAAGTATTTTAGCTGACAATTTACAGTTTTCCCCTCCTATAGTGTAATCTTTTTTAATTAACCCAGCTCTCCAGTAAAGGCTTGGTGGCTGTGTTGGAAGGCACAAAGAAGAGAACACTCCCGGTACTTCTCACCTAATGGAGGGATTCTGACTAGGAACAGAGCCCATAGCAGAGCTTGGAGCTGCAAGGAGGAATGGTAGATACTTAGGAGCAATTGCTTGTTAGACTTTTCAGCAGGAAAATGATGAACCATTTAATTCTCTAGTATATATTGATGGTTACATTAGATAGATACTTCGTTCCTATATTTTTACATATATTTCTACCCTAACCTGACTTCTTCTAAGCACTAGAAGAGCAGGGATTGAGTCTATATTTTTACCTAACTCTTAAGAGTCTAACAGAAAGCCTGACCCACAGAAAGCAGTCAGTACAAATCTGTTGAATGGAGGATGCCTACATTCTTCTGGCTACATTTTTCTGAACCTTGAAGTCTCAACAAAATCATCAATTATCTAGGAAGTCTCCTCTGATAGCCCAAGGCCAGATTTGGCCCCTGTGTTCCCAGTATCTTCCCCAGCAAAACAGCTTGCACAGAAAGGTATTGAAAATGCCTGTTTACTCGTCTCTCTGGGGCCCCACTGTACTACCAGCCCTATGATGGCAGAAATTGTGTCTATCTTAGTGATCACTGTATCCTTGGTCCTTAACACAGTGCATGGTACACAGTAAGTATTTATTAAATGCATGAAAAGTACATGAATAAATGAACGGACAGATGCTTTGAAGGTATATGTAGCAGGATTTGATCACCACCTGGACCTGTGAAGTCAAAAAATTCTGAAAACTGGAGGAAATGCTGCCAGCGGTTGATTAAATGGAGACTTCAGGAGGGAGGAGGGAGAAGCTGGGGACAGACATAATGAGTTAATGTGGCCAGTTCGGATGCAGGTTAATTTCATTACTAGGGTCCTTCACTGAAGGCGGCTGAGCGATCTCACAGTATTTTGGTGACCTTGACTTTGGCCTTTTTTTTTTTTTCTTTTCTTTTGAGTGGCGAGAATGAAGAAGTTTTATGTTAGAATACAAGAAAATTGAGATAACTATTTTCTTGAATAAGCACGTTGCTGTCATGCCATACTGGATCAGAGTAAGTATACATGTACCCTGCAGACAGATATTCACACCAGCTGCCTCCCACCTCTACATAACTGAGACTTAAGAACTGGAAGCTTTCCCACAAAAATATCATAATTGGCTCAAAGCACACAGTCATCCAGCCAGTTGTTGTTCTTGTTCATTGTGTAAGCCACCTCCTTCTCATTCAAACTAAAACAAAATCAAAAGGAGGAAGGAGATGCTTGGCCACTTCTTCCACGCTTAACCTTGCTCATCTATTTTTAGCCTTAGTCAAATTTGATGCAGAGGCAACAGTTGCAATTTTATTCTGGAAAAAAAAGTACTAAAATGAAGATATTAGGAACAAAATTTTTAAATAAATTTAGGGACTCCATTTCCTACTTCCATACAACATGTGGAATTTCCTTGGAATCCTAGCCCTTTTATCTTTCTCTTTTCGCACCATTTCTGAATGAGAGAGAAAAGGAGAAAGCCTATCTAAAGAGCAAAAGATGGAGGGTGACGCAAAGCCCTCCCCTCAGATGCTTCTAGAAGGAAATATGAAGAACTCTAGGAAACCATGGGAGCCCCTATGCTCTGTACATCCACACCTGGCTTCCCTTTTTTAATTTCTCTGATCAACCCATGCACATTGAAATAAATTTTTTAAAAAAGTATACCTAGGGGCACCTGGGTGGCTCAGTGGGTTAAAGCTGCTGCCTTCGGCTCAGGTCATGATCTCAGAGTCCTGGGATCGAGCCCTGCATCAGGCTCTCTGCTCAACGGGGAGCCTGCTTCCCTCTCTCTCTCTCTCTCTCTCTCTCTCTCTGCCTGCCTCTCTGCCTACTTGTGATCTCTACCTGTCAAGTAAATAAATAAAATCTTTAAAAAAAAAAAAAGTATACCTATACCCAATGTTTCCTTCCCCCAAAGTTCATCACCCACTCCATACCCAGGTCTTCGCAAAACTGACTAAAACACAGCAACAATCCAGGTCACCAAGGGTAAACAATTTATACCCCCGAGAAAAGAGACAAGCCAATCTTCAGACTGCATCAGAATAAGTGGTCATTGTTTCAATGTTCTTGTTCTGTTTCCATTTTTGCTTGACATGTATACCTGTCTTCTAAACTCTTGGGGTCAACTAAGTCCTTTGGGCTAGAATTAGCCTGATCTACTAAAGTCACTTCAAGTAAACATACCTTGAACAATTCCTATTATCTGTATGCACCAGTTTCTTCTTCTAGAAATAGTTTTTCCTATGCCCAGAGGTTTACTTTGAGGAATGGTAATAATTCTGATTATAAAGAATTTTTACAAAAGGGAATACTAATGCAAATAATGGTATGAATTATTAAATGCCATATATCTGCTCTCCTATTAAACTTTCCCAATTATCAATAGTAACATTTTTCTCAAATATGTATCCCATAATCTGTTTCTAGGCCTTTAGTTTGACTTTTATATTATTTCCATAATCTACAAAAGCAGTCATATAGAAGACCAGAATTCTGTTCTTCAAATCCCTGAACTTGCATCTTACTCTAACCTCTGTGCCTTCTTTGCTCATATTATCCCAACTCAGCATCAACACTGTCGTAGATCCCAGTCATTTAAATAAGGCACTCCTTTCAAGAGATATATCAATTATCTTTTCCAGGACAACATCCCTGGACTCATACCATTCAATAATCTTTTACTTTACACCTCTGTGTTTCCACAACCTGGCTATACCGATGTTTTCCAAAATGGGGGGCTTGTTCTTTGTGAGATCAGTTCAGAGGGTTTCCACCAGCATTTTTTGAAAACTGGAACAGAAGAGGAAACACCAGAATATATTCCATATAGAAATTAAGTATTGTTCTGTAAAACATATTATTTTTGTAAAATTCCATTTGTGTGTACACATGCAAATACGTATATACATAGAGAGTCATGTTGTATAATCCGTTTCTCATTGTGGTTGCAACCCAAAAATATTTGGAAGCCACTTGCCATAACATACCATGAAGTATTTGATTTATATGAGCTGTCTTTCCATGGTTTTCCCACCTAAGGAAGAGCGTTTTCTCTCTCCAAATATATATTAAATTCTGCAAAGACCGACATCGTATCTTTTATCTTTCATATTTCTTCTAACGAAGCTACCATCAAGATTGTTTTGCTTGCATATTCCATACATACTTATATATTGAGTTTTAGTGTAAAAACTCACCAAACTCAAAAACCTGAAATTCTATTGGCGAAGAGGAGGGATGTACAACAAAACAACAAACACAAAAGATGGGCGCCTGGGTGGCTCAGTTGGTTGAGCCTCTGCCTTCAGCTCAGGTCATGATCTCGGGGTCCTGGGATTGAGCCCCACATTGGATTCCCTGCTCAGCAGGAAGTCTGCTTCTCCCTCTGCCCTTCCCCACTGTTCATGCACTCTCTTTCTCTATCTCTCTCTCTCTCAAAAATAAATAAAATCTTTAAAACACACACACATACACACACAAAGGAAAAAGTAAAAATCAACTATTAACCTGAAACAAAGAAAACAAAAAAGATGGGTAAGTTGTGTTTTGTTTTGTTTTGGTACCTTTTATTTTAGAGGGGTAATGGTCTCCTCAGATCCCCAGAAGACAGAGGTGTTAATAGAGGCAAAATTATCAAAGAAGTCTTCATGGGGAAGCCATGAAGATCAGTCTTTTAAAAGGGCATGAGAGCAGGGGCACCTGGCTGGTTTAGTTGGAAGAGTATGTGACTCTTGATCTCAGGGACTGTGAGTTTGAGCCACACATTGGGTGTAGAGATTACTAAAAAATAAATAAATAAACTTAAAAAATAAATTAATAATAAAAGGACATGAAAGCAAGAATGAGTATAGCACTTGCAGAGGGAAGAGAGGAAGCCATAGAGACTCTGGTGTTCTTGGGTACAGTTGGAAAGCAGATCACAGTGGGCAAAGTGCAGCAATGGACATACAGCTGGTTATAGTCCAGACCTTGATAACTGGTACAGAAGCTAGAACTCACCCTCCTTCTCTCTCTCCCTTCCTTCTTTTTCCTGATACTACCTAATTACTTTTATTTGCTTTGTTACTTTCTGTCTTTCCTCACTAGTATGGAAGTTTCAAGAGAGTGAGGATTTTTCCATGGAATCCTCAGTGCATGGTCCCCTTGCTGGCTCAGTTGGTGGAGTGTGAGACTCTTGATCTCATGGTTGTGAGTTCGAGGCCTGTGCTGGATGTGGGGATTACTTAAAAATAAAATCTTAAAAATAAAATAAAATAAGAATCCTTAGTCCCTAAATCAGCACCTAGCACTAGTGTTTGATTCACAGCTGTGGAATTCAAGAACACATAGAAGGACACCCAAAAGAAATAATCCAAACCAGACCTCAAGAAAAAAAGGGGGGAGGGAGGAAGCCTTCTAAACCAACACTACTATGCTCTGGGCAGACATAACATCCTTCCCCTGTAGCTAAAATATTTAAACCAAAACGGGTGGCTGTGTTTGAGGCAAGCTTTTACAGCAAGGGACCCTATCATAGCAATAGCTTCTTCAGCAATCACAGTGGCCAGGCAATTATTAATTTCTACACCTTGTATTTCTGATATCTCCCCTGGAAGTAGCACTGAAAATTCAGATTTGTATCACCTAGATTTCATCTTCAGGATCCTCCAGGTTCTTTCCCAATTAAATCAGTATTTTTCTATGCTGTCATTCAAAAGCACAATTTAACCACAGCACTTTAGTCCTTCTTTTGGCTACCTGCAAGGTTTGACTTGGATA
This sequence comes from Enhydra lutris kenyoni, assembly GCF_002288905.1. NCBI lineage: Eukaryota > Metazoa > Chordata > Mammalia > Carnivora > Mustelidae > Enhydra > Enhydra lutris. The sequence continues at coordinate 32,691,224 of NW_019154101.1, read as the reverse complement.
ATACAACACTGGCCCTCTCTAAGTGCCTCTTCTATGGTGCCTGGGTGGCTCAGTTGGTGAAGCGACTGCCTTCAGCTCAGGTCATGATCCTGGAGTACCAGGATTGAGACTGGCATTGGGCTCCTAGCTTCTCCCTCAGCCTGCCTCTTCCCCTTCTCGTGCTCTCTCTTATTCTCTCTCTCTCTCAAATAAATAAAACCTTTAAAAAAGTACCTCTTTTAATTCTGCACTAATTATCTATTGCTGCCTAACAAATTACCCTACAACGTAGCAGCTCAGAACAACACACATGTATTATCTCACAATTTCTGTGTCAGGAATCTAGGCATGGTTTAGCTGGGTCCTCAGGCTCAGATCTCTCATAAGACTGCAGTTATGTCAAAACTCAGCTCAGGGAGAATCCATGTCCAGACTCACTCCTGAGGTTGTTGGCCAGATTCAGTTCCTCAGGGTAGCTGGCCAGAGGCCTCCCTTAGTTCCTTATCATATGAGCCTCTACAGAGAGCCGCTAGCTTCATACAAGTGAGCAGGAGAAGGATAAGCAAGACAGAAGACGGTCCCTTCTGTAACCTAATATCAGAAGCAAGAAGCAAGAGGCTAGTCACCAGGTTCAGCGCACGCTCAGAGGGAGGGGGTTTTACAACGGCATAAATACCAGGAGACGGAGGTCAGTGAAAACCATCTTAGAAGCTGCCTACTACAGGTAAGTGAATGCATTGCTTGCAATCCAAATTCTAATTCCTAAGGGCTTCAGATTTATTTTATAAGATGAGGGGGGATTGTGGTAATCATTTCACAGTATATACATATGTCAAAACGTTGGTCTTTGTACATTGTAAATATATACAACTGTTATTTGCTAATAAGACAAGAAGAGAGGAAAGGTCTGCACTTATTCTGGTTCTTCCTTTCTAAATTACTGTTTCAACTAATTAATCTTTGGTGATCTTGGATGAGTCAATTTCATGCATCTAAAATAACTTCTGCAAAATAATCTTTATTTAAACTGTTTCAGTCCTCTGTATTCAAAACTGTACTGATGCATGGAACGAACCCAACAGTGTAGTACATTATTGGACAGAGGGCCGGCTTCACAGACACCTATTTTTTAAGTGCTAAGGCTACGCTCTGCCTGTTTGTTGAGTTAATTTTGATTGAGCTTGAATAGAATTCTTTCAAGATTCCTCCTCCTCCTTTAGTTCTACTTAGAACAAGTTCTACCAAGAGTGCCCTGAAGAACACTAATTATGTAAGACATGCCTCTATTTCTATGGCTAAGTAAGTCTAGGAAACCCTTTAATACTCATATTATACATGACCGTAGTGAAGACCCTAAAAAATCCAGCAATAAAGAAACCGGCCTAGGGGCGCCTGGGTGGCTCAGTGGGTTAAGCCGCTGCCTTCGGCTCGGGTCATGATCTCAGAGTCCTGGGATCGAGCCCCACATCGGGCTCTCTGCTCTCTCGGGGAGCCTGCTTCCTCCTCTCTCTCTGCCTGCCTCTCTGCCTGCTTGTGATCTCTCTGTCAAATAAATAAATAAAATCTTTAAAAAAAAAAAAAAAAGAAAGAAACCGGCCTACTCTCAATTTAGAATTTCCCAAGTTTATACAACCTATAGATCCTTTTGCATGCAATACCTGTTAACATCCTGTGAAACTAGAGTTCTGCTAAATACTTTTTTTTGGGAAAGAGTGCCTTAGAGCAAAAAATACCTACTTCTATCTTTAGCATTCAGGTGAGTTGATGCACTGGAAAAAATTCAAGTAAAAAGATAGGCACTGGATCCTTCTCATAAACAACCAGGTCTTTAGAAAATGTCTTGAGAAATATCTTTAAAACTCGGCAATCTCCAATGTTTATAGTGATATAAATGCATTGAATACTAATGTAAAATAGTTGAACACTCACAATACTGCTTCCATTTTCAGAAACATCAATAATGTTATCATTGTTCCATCAAAGAACAAAAATTTATGTCAACAACCTAGTAAGGACTACTTTTTTTTCTAGTGGAAAGACATCATTACCAATATTCTAACCAGAGAAGCAAATTCCAACTTTTGTTACAAATCTTTGATGTAACAGAACTATAGAATCTAAAAATATATTGCTTTGTACTCTCTGTATATGATGCGGTTCTCTTCTTTAGCATCACATGGATAATCATTTGGTCTAGATAAGGGCTGTTATGTCTGTTTTTGGAGTTCATTTTGATTGATATTCAATAGAATTCTCTCTCAAAATTTCCCTTCCTTCTGCAGAATATTCATACTGAATCCTTGAATGCAAATATGGTTCTGCATGGATTAGAGATGGCCAAGAGCTGGTTACTCCTCTCTCCAACACGTGGAGTCTATTTTCCCTCCCCTTGAATCTGACCTGGCCTTGGGACTTGCTTTGATCAACAAGAAATACAGGAAGGTTCCGAACCCTTTAGCTTTTGCTCGTATTCTCTTAAAGCCATCCATCATGCTGTGGAATGATGACAGGCCAAACGGAGGTGGTGACAAAGACTCTCTCCTTTTTTTTTTTTTTTTTAAGATTTTATTTATTTATTTGACAGAGAGATCACAAGTAGGCAGAGAGGCAGGCAGAGAGAGAGGAGGAAGCAGGCTCCCCGGTGAGCAGAGAGCCCGATGTGGGGCTCGATCCCAGAACCCTGGGATCATGACCTGAGCTGAAGGCAGAGGCTTTAACCCACTGAGCCACCCAGGCGCCCAAAAAAGACTCTCTCCTTGACCCAAACTTGCATCAGGCTCCTCCGGGTCCTCTTTTTGAAGAATTCCTAACTCTGGGCTCTGTCCTTGGTCTGCTCACTCCGTTTTAGCAAAAATCCTGCTGAGTTAGTCTATTGAAAATACCTCCCTCTTAATACCTGATCACCCTCAGTCTCTTATCACCCTGGCTGCCTTCAACAAGAGTCCTGTCAAGCCAGTTTAGCCAGGGTCCCCCAGGTCCCCCAACCCTGATATTTCCTCTTGGTGATTTTTCCATCCACGGACCCCACATCCCTGCTCCTTGGCTTTAAATTCCCACTTTTCCTTGTTGTATTCAAAGCTGAGCCTAATCTCACTCCCTTACTACAAACTCCATTGTAGTGGTCCCCCTAGATAAACACTGGGTTAACATCTTTAACAAGTATCGTGAATAAATATCTTGGGTTAACATCTTTAACAAGTATCGTGAATAAATATCTTGGGTTAACATCTTTAACAGGTATCGTGAACAAATATCTTTTTAACAAAGAATCCCAGACACCTGGAAGATGAGAAGTGTCAATCTAAGGAACCAATAATTAAGCCAGAGCATTTATATGGGATCAAAGATTTGCAGTTCAGGGTATACAGATTTGGGTAGCAAACTAAATAGTGTCCCACTCAGGAGTAAAAGTCAGGAGCTTTTAAAGCAAAAAGGGAATGCTTGTATACATCATTTACAAAGAATTTTTGATTGGTGTTGGCAGCAGAAAGCTAACCTTGACTGAACATAATTGGTTGCTAAGGCTATCACTAAGCAAAATCTCTTACCGTAGCAAGTTGCAGGTGTTCTGACTGAGTCCTTGGAATATTTGTGGTTTGGCCCAGTTCAAAAGTTCAGGCTTCCACCAGTGAGGACATGCATAAGGCCCACCCCCCTTAATAGCCTCCTAACTCCATCTTAAAACCCCTTGACATAAGCAACCCCATTCAATTTTACCATTCCCGGGAGCCATCTTTGAGGTTTCAGCCTCCACCAAGCTTCTGGCTCAGTAGTCCTCAGCCTGGGCCCTTCTGCCCCTAGGGACATTTCTGACTGTTAACTATTAGCATCCAATAGGTTGAGGCCAAGGATGCTGCTAAAATCCTACAGTGCACAGGGCAGCCTCCACAATAAATAATTCCCTAGCCCCAAATGTAGTGAGAGGGTTGAGAAATCCTCTTCCAGCAGAAAGCGGCCGTATGAGTCACCGTAGCTTCACCATGCGGAACAGATTGCCCAGATGAGCCCAGTCAATCCACGGAACTGTGAGAAATAACACAGAGCTGCTGTTTTAAGCAACTATTGGGGTAGTTTCAATGGTGTGCTATTGTTAAACCACTGAGGGCCTGTGGTCTGAATCCTCCTACCATGGCCAGTTTTAGGCTACCAATGATGAGCCCCTGCCCTCAAGGCTGGGAAGAAGTGTGCATAGTCAGCTCTGGGAGCCAGCAGGGCTTGTCCACACTGCAACAGAAAACTGAGGCAACATCCTGTGTACAAAGTGGTTTTGTTTTTTGTTTTTTTTTTCTGTCTGAATTCTAATCATGGGCATTTCCTGTGTCGGGTGGACTGCCTGGTCAGGGCTTTCTACGTGTCTATAACGGTCACATTTCTATTGGAAGCATCTCCTTGAAATGCAGACACATCGATTCTGCAGTCTTTCTGGCTTGCACCATTTTTTGCTTCGTTAAAATGAACTGACTGGGTTTAGCCCAGAGGCTGCCACAGAGGATCATAGCATGGACCCCACGTGGACCCCCAACACCCTCCAAATTGTGGTGACTGAGGTCAGCAGTTCGATATGGAATAAAAGGTTGCCCTCACTAAACAGTGGGTTTTCTTGGTGAAAAGAAACGTCTGGACAATGTTTGAAGGACCTAGGCCAAAAGAAACTAGGAGAACAAGAGGATCACCCATGCCAGGTTTGGGCTCCTGCTAGAGCACACTTTTATTCAGAAAAAATCTTTTCCTTCCAGATAGAGGCAATTTCTTCTTGCATATGAGCCCAAAACATGCTTTGTTATTTCTTAGAGCAGCCATTTCTTAGGTTTTTAGGGTGGACCCAGGCTTTCGGTTCTATTAAAAGTTATTTTAGTTTTGTGGTTAGGAGACTATCCAGGCAGCCAAACTTCCTTGTTTTCAGTCTTGGCTTACTAGTTGCATGACCTTGGGGAACACATTTGTGAAATACGGATAATAGTATCTATTTCACAGTTAAGATAGACAATGGGTAGTGCCTAGCACAAAGTAAGCTCTCAGTAAATCATAGCTATTATATTAGCAGGAGCATTTAAAGTTTGTATTCACAGTTGCTGTTTACTTTCTTCCTTCTAACTATAAATGCTACTTAACGTTCTACGTTTTAACTGTAAACAAGATTTTTTTCTAAAAGCAGTTCCGGTTCTAGGTCAAGGATAAGCTGCTTTTGGCCCTCAACTTTTGTCTCATTCAAGAACAAGCCACACCCTATTTCCTGTTGCATGCAAATATGGGTACCTTAAAGGGGCAGTCAAGACAGGGGACCCAGACAAGATGCTTAAGATTGCCACAGAGCGCACTCTGGTGTACACAACTGGAAGCCAGGATGAGACATTGTGCTTTACCCAAGAATTTTTTTTTTTTAAAGATTTTATTTATTATTTGACAGAGATTGAGATCACAAGTAGGCAGAGAGGCAGGCAGAGAGAGAGGAGGAAGCAGGCTCCCCACCCAGCAGAGAGCCTGATGCGGGGCTTGATCCCAGGACCCCGAGACCATGACCCGAGCAGAAGACAGAGGCTTAATCCACTGAGCCACCCAGGTGCCCCTTTACCCAAAAAGTTGATGTTGATTTGTGTGGACAGAAATTATTGCAATGAAGATGCACCTGGGTGGCTCAGGCAGGTAAGCGTCTGCCTTTGGCTCAGATCCTGATCTCAGGGTCCTGGGATGGAGCCCTGCCCTGGGCTTCCTGCTCAGTGGGGAGTCGGCTTCTCCCTCTGACACCCCTCCCCCCACACATCGCTGCTGCCTAGAGCTCTCCCTCAAATAAATAAATAAAGTCTTTTAAAAAATGATATGGTGAAAACATTATTTTTAGAAGAATAGTCTAACAGTAACATTCAGGATTGATCTGATAGAAAAAAGTAGTGACAGGGAAGACAGCTGAAAAGTCTATTGTATCATTGCTGGGATGAGATCTTGAAAGTCTGGGACTGGATGGTTTAACAGGGGAATGAGGAGGAAAGGATGTACATGGCAGACATTTTTAGGGATGCATCCATAGAACTTAAAGACAAAAATCTTTGATTTTTAAAAAAAGGCAACTTCATCATCACCTTGCTCTGTTCGGATAGATACCATGGATTTCAAGTTACAAATAAGTCGTGAGCATCTTCTATTCTAAGGAATCCCAGAAGGGTAAAAGAGAACCCAATATTTATTATGTTGGTTTGTTTGCTTTTAAAGGACAAAATTAATTTACTATTCATCAAGACTTGAAAGTTCTAGGTAAAACTGGACATCTTACCGTCAAAGACATTATCCCATTACCGACTCTGAATTAGGTCGGCAATCCTACTTCCATGGTTTCCTAAGACATTTTTAGGTTCCTGTTTGAGACAAAAGAAGGGCCAGACATTTTCTGCCAAGGATTCTAGATATTCTGTTTCCCCACCTAACATCCAGAGAAGTAGACTTAACTCAACATGTATTTATCTAGTACCAGTTTTGCATGATGTTGTGCAACAGACAGACAGCAAACACCTTTCCTTTCCCTTAGTTCATAGGCCACACAAGACTCATGAACACAGCAACAACAGGTTAAAAAGAAGGAACTTTTTATTTAGTCCATCTTTTCATCCTTGACTCACGTAAGGAACATCTTCCAACTTTTTGTCTATAAGTGACAGTTTGATTCACAGTATTTTCCCTTTGTTTTACCATGAAAAAGAAAACTATTATTGTTCAAATGAACAGATGATTCTTTTCTGTTCCATAATGGCAATTTCGTTGGCCATTATCTTCAAAAACATTCACTAAGCCTCCGATGAAGTTCTGTGCCAGTTCCAAACACAAAGTGATGTAAAAACAAAACAGTCCACTCAAGGAGCCCACAGCCCGGTGAGAGAAAGATGCAGATGTATGTTTATGTTCATGCTTTTCTTCAAAAGGTCTTACAGAGAACAAAGAGATGCACAACTTAAGAAAATAAAGTATATTAGAAGCAAGTAAGAAAGATGAGGCAAAAAGGAACTCAACAGAGGTAGGCTAAACACACAAAATAAATACAATGAAGGCTTACCTGTATTTGCTAAGGATCCACCAGGAAGTTGGCTGTAAGCTTTTTAGCATTCTCTTTAAAAGGAGAAACATGACCAGTCATAAAATCTACAGGTTCCACCAGATAACAGCCGACCAGTTGCTCAGGAAAAACATAACTAGTCCTGCTATAAGGCCCAAACAAACCCTCAAGTGTCCTGCAAATACAATGCTGCGTAATATACTGACAATATCCTCAGTAATATCCTTATACCAAATGGAGTGGAGCTATTCTTACAGCACATCAAAGTATGGACTGATGGCTTATCATCAAAGTTTTTAAAAGCAGTTCAGTAAAAGCAATTTTATAGGAATTCACTTAAGCAGAAAGTTCCATTATAACATGATAGGTACAGTAATAGAAATATGCATAAAGAGCTGTGGGAGAACAGAGGGGGCCCAGGCGCAATTTCATTTTTCAAGGTTGGAGCAGACATCACCGCCAAGGAGAGACTCTGGCAGCCTCTATTCAATTTCCAAAAGAAACACAGGTTTTGTTGTAAACACCTAACTTTCTTAGAATTCCAATATTTATTACTGATGGAATGCTGTTTTAGAAGGGCTTCCTCATCACAGCAAAATTCACATTAAAAAAAATCAAAGCACACCTTCAGGGCACGTGGCCAGCTCAGTTGGTGGAGCATGCGACCTTTGCTCTCGAGTTTGTGAGTTTGAGCCCCACATTGGGTGTAGAGATTACCTAAAAATGAAATCTTGAAGAAAAAAAAAAACCAACCCACCTTTCATTGAAAGAGTCTTATTTTCTTTGTCGTTTACATATCTTGGTTCACCCTTGTTATTAAATACAATGAATAATAAATTGAGAAAATAGAGTTTACCTACCTGGAGGGTGGGTGCTCACAGAATCAGTGAGGGTTTACAGTTATATCAAGTTTAAAGTAGGCTCCCCAAGAAATCCAAGACTACAGAACTAAAGGAATTCTTTGGGGATTAGTTCTGGTTCCCTGTTGAACTGCATTTTTTAAAATGATATGGTCAAGAGTTATATTTCTACCAAATAACAGAAAAAGAAAAGAGCAAACAGATAAAGTTCTCAACATAAAAAAAAAATAAAATTTTTAACATCAAAGAGAAAGTCTTGAATTTCTGATCCATTCAATAAAAAGAGGTGACAAGATGGGTATTGAAGGAAAGGAAAGGCAGGAAGAATGGAAAATGCTTCTGTGTTTGGTTTTATGAAGATTGTATTTTTCTTCAGTGTTCAGCCAAGTATGAAAGGGGAGTTGCATTTTCTGGCTTCTCTTATACTGTGACTAACTTCCACATCATCGACAGGTATAGAGTGGCCTCCGTGGACCATGGAGGTGAGTGGCAGAAAGAGTCACCTCCATAACACTGAGATTGGGGCTAACACCAAATAATGGAGGATAATGTTAAACCTCTACAAATAAAAATGCACAAAATGAGAAGGATTGGCACAGATGCAAAATCAGGGGAGATCCTACTTGACAACCACCAGTCAGAGAGCCTCGGAAACATTTGCATTGACTTCTCTATCTCCAAGGACATGTGATTGGTTGCTGAGATCACAAAAGGATATTTAAAATCTTCACTGAGCAGGGCTTTAGATACCAAGCTTGACAACATTTTTGTGTGTGACAGAAATAAAATCCGGGTGTTTAAAATCCATCTGCGGTCCTGTAAAGGGGATGGATCTTTCAGTTTAAGGATCTTGTTTGTTGAGTGCAAATGAAGTCATCTTCAGAATCACAGACACCTGCAGACTGTAGGAGGCGATGGGTGAGGAGGGGTTGAGGTGAGGTGCATTTCTGTGTATCAGAGAGTGGAGAGTAAGTGCAGTGGGGGAAAGGGAAGAAGAAAGGGAGAGAGGGAGGGAGAAAGGGAGAAGGCTGGAGGTTTTACCCATGGGATGGAGGAGGAAAGACAGGGAGGAGGAGACCATGAACTAGGGCGATGCAGGGAGCGCAGAGTGATATTTGAAGAAGGTATTTGGGGGAGGAGACCCACCTTGTATAATGAACTGTCTTGTAACCACCTTCTACCGGCCCAGTCTACACACACACACACACACACACACACACACACACACACACCCCCCCCCCCCCCCCCCGCCATGGATAGGACCAGCCTCTGAACGCTGGCTTATGAACTGGGTTTTCTTTGGTGGAATCAATAGTAGCATTCAATCCTACTTCCCAGCTGGAGAGGACCAAGAACAGAGACTGCCATGAGAGGATCAGTACATTCATCTGTTGTGTTTTCCTTAACTCCGTGAGGAAGCAGTACAGGTAACTAAAAGGCTGAAGGCATCTTTGTCTCCACCTCATTTTGTTTACTTTATCCGTTGAGTTTGCAGATCCTACGGATTCTGCTTCCACAGTCTCTCAAAAGTAGGTCCCCCTCCATTCTGTTTCCACAGCCATTTTACCTGCACGACCTTCCCTGCTTGCTGGCAGAACCCAAACTCTCCCACCCTTCAATGCCCCTCACACTTTTCTGTACTTCATTTATCCAACGGAGCCCACCCTAACTTAATTTACTTAGACTGGGTATCCTAGTTGAACCTCCGAACAACTTAAGCTACATGGCATTTGTCCATATTCCAATACCAATATTACCCCATATTTTTATGCAATTCAAATACCTCTTCTATTTTATTTTTCTCTACAGTCAATGTTTTTTATCTTTATGATAATGGGCAAGTGGACTAAGTAGTTTGGAGATGATTCAACATAGTTTTATTTTACTGTGTACTTCATTTACCCTTTCTTAGTATCTTAAGTATTTCATGGAGGCTAGTATACTATGTATTTCTAAATAATTATTTTTCTCATTTCTGTGGCTCCAAAAAATCTGACAAGACCCTGAGCAGCTGCACTGGTTCTAGGCTTTGACTGCGATCCCCCAGCCAGGTGCAAGGACAATGGCTGTTTATTAATATCCCCCGTGCCAGCTGTTATCCCAACATGTGCCATGCCCAGGCACTGGGGAAGAGGACTCTATTTTATCTGCAGCCTCCCCTTTTTGGGTAAGGAATAAACTTGGAGATCAGCTTTGAAAGAGCTCACAAAGAGTTAAGGAGGTAAATTATGTTTTATGCAATGTACTTCTCATGCAAAGCACCAATGATAGACCCTTTGTGTCTCTCCTAATGTCTGAAGTAGATACAGAGCACAGGACTCCGGGCTGCAAAGGTTATTGGTGAACTGATGTATGCAGTTTCACTGGAGTCTGCCATGAAAATCAATCCACCATGAAAGTACCTTGTAATTGGGTATAATGGATCTAATGAATAGGTAAGACATGAAACAGAACACACTGGCAAAGTAAGACAGAAGAGGGATCAGGGAATACACGGGAAAGGAATCTGAGACAATAAAGTTGAGTGACATTTCAGTTTTTAAAAGTACTCACACAGTCGTCTAAGGAATCTGTTAAAAAGAAAACCACAGGCCCAAAATGGCGTCCCTTAGGCCCAGCCACCAAATCAAAGCTTAATATATTCCTCACTTAATTGCATTTTTAAGCCCCTCACCCAGATGTAGTCCTACCTAGTCAGTCAGGAATCTTCTAATCAGCACCAATGAGATAACCTGTCATATGGGCCCTCTCCATCCCCCAAAGGAAGATGAGGTAAGCCACCTTGGCCTCGCCCTTAAGGTAGCCTTGCCTGGAATAGTTTTGTTTTGTTTTGTTTCTTTTCACTTTTGCCAATGACTTCTTGGCTCCACCCTCCTTCCTATAAAAAATCTTCCATCTCGTACAACTCCTCAAAGCTCCTGCTGCTGCTTGCTATATAGGATATTGCCAAAATCATCCACCACTTAATAAAGCCAATTAGATCTTCAGATTCACTCGGTTGAATTTTTGTTCTTTAACAAACCCCCAGTAGAGCTTGAGAGGGCTCAGCTTACGAATAGACCATACTCTTCATTATCTCACATTTAAATTAGTGTCTTTATTCGGAAGTACCTGGATGGCTTTCATTATCATCTAAAATCAGAAAGGCAGCAGAAACCACTCCCAAAACCAATATTGTACTGTATGTTCTAAATAGAATTTAAACAAAAATTTGGGTGAAAAAAAAAAAGGTGGCAGAAACCAAAGTTTTCTGTCAAATTTACTTCAAAGTCGTAGAACCTTATATTGGTCAGAGACCTTGCAGTCTACCTCCTCCAGAGCCCCAAAATTCCTTCCACAACTTCGTGAGCAGATGATCATTTAGGCTTAGCTTCCATACTTCCCATGACTGTGAGCTAAGCCCTCTGGAAGGCAGCCTACTACATTGCTGTACATTTTTAGCTCCCAGAGAGTTCTCAGGTGAATACTTCACCTACATAATTCCTATCCATGGGTCACGGTTTTGCTATCTGGAGGCTGCTATGTTATAATCTGTAGAGAAGCCCTCAGGCAGACAGAGTGACAATCTGAGGTATCTTAGGTCCAAAGAGTAGGGAATTTAAAAAGGTAAAATAAAATACTGTTTAAAACTAAATTCATCTGACGAGTAGAGGGGAGCTCAGGAGGTGTACAAAATGGAAAGTTTTTATATGAAGGAGGGGGCAAGAAGTTATTAGCAAAAGAAAAGAAAGGATTACAGGCAAGGTCACCTTCCCTTAGAGGAAGTGGTAGGGGGTCTTATCATGCAGATAACCTCATTTTCCCTTGCAGGGAGAGGGCCTCCTGTGATAGATCACTCTTTGGTGTTGACCAAAAAAAAAAAAAAAAAAAAAAATCCAGATTGATTGAATTAAAACTTCCACTCCTTGGAGAGGTTGAAATTGAAATTAAGTCTTGGTTTTCTGTCCTGGGAGCACGTGACTCCACCTTGGACTTGTGATTTTCTTTTTAATAATATATAGTTTTATAACCAACATCTTCTGGATCAAGGTAAATAGCATAAATCATTATTCCAATTTACATGCAAGGGACTTGCATACGAAGACTTAGTATATGTAGTCAAGTTTTAAGGGTATGTCACCGCTAAGTACAACATGATACTTTTTCTAATTTGACTCAACTGTCATCATTCAGTTTCTCATGTTGTTCTGATTTCAGTAATCTCCCCAGCCTAAGATCAAGCAAGTTAAAGGCTTTAAGAGTAAGAGACATAGGGAAATAATTTCCCCAAGAATCTTTTCCCTGAAAATATTAGGGAATGGCATTTCTTTCTGTTTTATTTTTAGCCCAATAAACTTGATGTTGAAATTGTCACTTATTATCAGAGGCCTTGGGAGACATCTGCACTGCTCCAGGTTCGAGCAGAACTTCAGCCTTCGCAAACAACACTCTGACAAGCTACCACTTCCTCTTGGTTCTGAGGTTAAAAGCAAATGCTTGCCCTAGATACTCTAGCTAAGATCTTATCTTCTCTTGTTTTTTTTTCTCTGATAGGCTGCCCTGGTACTTCTGGACAAAATAGAAAAGTGTTTTGATATTTGCTCTCCTTGAGGCTCAAACTGAAAGAAGCCCATCAGGAACCTGCAGTCACAACAACCAATGCTTTACAGTCACCCTTGGGACGGGGAGCCCCATTACTGCTAGGTTTTCAGCTCTCCTTCCTCTTGTGTGATGGGTAAAGCACCATGTCCTCTACCTGCTTTGGGTTTTGGTAACAATAAATTCATAAAAGAGATTTATTCACATCATGTAATTAATTCTTCCTTTTTTCTTTCTCTAAAAAAATTTTTAGAAGGATGTATTTTAAACATAGATTAGTTCTCTCATAGGTTACTAACATACTAAATGCCTTTAGGGAACAGCAATGGAGTTTACATTTCTTTCACAGGCTTCAAAGAATAGAGCAGAATTGAGGACAGCAATGAACTCTAGGAAGCACTCCAGATAACATTTTTTTAATCCAACTGGCAAAATTAAGCGAGATTATGCTGGGAATCTGGGATATTTAAAGAACTGACAGAAGAAAGAAGTACCTATTCAAATGCAAAATAACTAATTCTTTTCACTTTCTCTTTTAAGGTCAGTGAAAGAAAGTTCTGGCAATTTTTACAACTATTAAAAGAAATCAAACTATATATCACCCACTTTTATAAATATTTATCCAATTTCATCCCCAAAACAAGCCCAGGGGCTTTATCCTCCACATTTTTTAAAAAATAAGGACGTGGTTTAGGGGCACTTGGGTGGCTCAGTGGGTTATACCCTCTGCCTTCGGCTCAGGTCATGGTCTCCAGGTCCTGAGATCGAGCCCCACATTGGGCTCCCTGCTCAGCGGGGAGCCTGCTCCTCCCTCTCTCTCTGCCTGCCTCTCTGACTACTTGTGATCTCTGTCTGTCAAAAAATAAATAAAATCTTCTGAGACTTGCCCAACATCCCAAGGGCCAAACTTCAAAGAGTCTCCTGCCATCAGAGCCCAGGTATGCCCACTATCGCACAGCCACTCCAAGGACATGTGGGCGTGCTTTGGGCTGCTGTTCCACATAAAGTTTGCTTTTTTATATAATTATCTCCAAACATCTTCATCTTATAAAGTCTTGAAATTTTTCAAATTATCTTCCATGTATGGGTGAGTAAGCTGGATCCTTTGCAGGAGATTTCTAAAAATGAATATGAAGAAATGCCCTCTGAGGTATGTTTTAACTTTAAAACTCTTGAGCCTATGAAATTTACAATTGCAAAGGCAAAGAAAAACAGAGGCTGAAATATAGACATTTCCGGGCTCGTAAAGAGTCCTAACTTGTGTAAGACAGAGTCTTGTTAAAGAGAAAACTACAAGCTCGAGAAATGGTGGGACTTGGCCCCGGATTGGGCCTTAATACCTAACCTAACTGCAGTTTCAACCAACCCCAGAAATTCAGTCTTAACTGGTCAGTCTGGAATTCTCTGATCAATGCCAAGGGAGTAATCTGCCTCAGGGGCCCTCTCCAACCCCCAAAGCTGGATGAGGTAACCTGCATGACAAGATCCCCTATTCTTTCCCCCCTCTCCCCAAGGGTAAGCAGACAATCCTTTTCTTTTGCTAATAGTTTCCTTGCCCCACCCTCCTTCTGATAAAAACTTTCCCTGTTCTGACACCTGGGAGCGCCTCTCTGCTTCCTATATACCATATTTATGAATTGCTTAATAAAGCCAAATAAAGCTTCAAATGTACCCTGTTGAGTTTTTTTTAAATAGTTTCTTCCTTGGGCAAATATTAAAAAGACCTAGAAATTAGGGCCATGGAGAGGGGAGGAAAAAAATAAAATGACCTAGAAATTTAAAAAGACAAAAATAAAAAATTCGTTGAGAGTCTCACCCTCAGAGATGATGGTTTAGTTAGCCTGGCAAAGAGCTCCCAAATTAAATGTTTTTCTTAAACTTCCTACAAGGAACTTTAAATTTCCCCACGTTAATTCTAATGTGCAGCCAGGACTGAGAGCCACTGATTTGGGGTACGTTGTGGGTGTCTGGGAGGAGTCTGGAGAATACAAGTTGGGCAGAAGGCTGTCTCTTCTTGGGAATCTACATTTTAGATTCTTAAAAAGAGAAAATCTTAAATCTTAGGAAAAAAAGAGAGAGTCTATATTTCTGCTTGTATTACAGGAATTGTGTGAATAAAACATCGCAACAGGCATCTGTTGGTAGTAGACTGGAAAGGCTTTTAAAGGAGATGAAACCTAAGCAGAGTTTCAAAAGAGAACAGAGTATAATTTTATTATAAGAATAGAGGAGCCAAGATTAGGTCAGGGACTTAGCAGAGTAAGAGTGAGTTATGTCCAGAGCTGGAACAGAGCTTTTAACTGAGAACTATCAAGGAATACCAAGAAACCCATGATCAAAACTTTGTTTCCTCAAGGCACTCAATAAATACTAATTAAATTTCATTGTAATTGAATTGAAATAATCTTAATGGAAAATCGTTAAATGGCTTGAATTAAGTTTTGTGCTTATCACTGTATCCATTTAAGCCTGGATCTGCTCTCAAAGGTTTAGAAATATTGAGCTCAAAGATCACTGTTCTCTCTTTCTTCCCACTGCATATTATCTTTCCAGGAGCAGAATGAATGGAAATTCATACCCTTAGCAACTTCCACTCCTTATTTTCAGCAGCCCAAAGGTTACTCTGACCCCATTCAGTGAAAAATAACTTCAAGATCTTATAAAGTTTCCCCATATCCACCAACACAGTGGATAGCTCTTAAATGTCATTTGATGATGGTCTGATGACCACAGGGAAAAAGATACTTTAATAAGACATTTTCACTGAAATTTAGAATCTAATACTATTTTAAGAGTTATACTAGTTTCTTTGCAACAATTGTAAAATATTTCTCATTCTCTTTTAAATATTTTCTCTTTTTTTAAGTTTTTTTTTTTTTTTTTTTTTGTTTTTTTTTAGAGAGAAAAAGAGAGCATGAGTAGAGAGAGGGGCAGAGGGAGAGGGAGAGGGAGAAACAGACTCCCCACTGAGCAGGGAGGCTGACAAAGGGCTCAATTCCAGGACCCTGAGATGGTGACCTGAGCCAAAGGCAGGTGCTTACCTGACTGAACCACCAGGCACCCCTAAGTATTTTCTTTTCAAGAGAGAATGGAGTTAAACATGAATAATTTGTGAGATATATAAAGAAACTGCTGGTTAATTAATTGACAGTGAAATTTTAAGGAGACTTGCTTGAAAATCAAACATGACCGTCCGGAAACATCCTTCCTTGGGGATTGTCCAATCAATACTTAAAGATCAGCAGCTGTAGCTCCAGCAGGAGATACGTTTTTGTCACCAGCTAGACCCCAAAACTACTCACCGGCTTGTACCCACCAGCCTTTGTTCCATATTTTTCCTTAAGCTCATCTTTCTGGTTTATCTCTTAACTAAGGCAAAGACCCAAGGAGCATAGTGTCCTGTGTTGGAGCCCCCAGAGCTCTCCATCCAGGGAGTTTTTATTGCTTGAGGGGCAGTTCTGGTTCCCAACAATAGGAGAAAAAGCAGATTTTTATGGAGTCTGTCTCTTTCCCCTGTCTCAATACACCTTTTTTTAGAAAAAGGTTTTATTTGTTTATTTATTTGAGACAGAGAGAGAGCATGAGCGCATGTGAGCACGAGTGTGGGGGAGGGGCAGAGGGAGAGGGAGAATGAGACTCCTCGCTGAGCAGGGAGCCCAACACAGGGCTAGATCCCAGGACTCAGGGATCATGACCTGAGTGGAAGGCAGACAGACGTAACAGACTGAGCAACCCAGGTGCCCCTTCGGGACACCTTTTAAGCTTTGAAGTTCTCAACCTTGTAAACCCTTTCTACTTTTAATAAACATAAAAAGCTTATATACTCTGTTTTGGGTTGAATTGTGTCCTTCTCCAACCCCCCCCCCCCCGCCTTTTATTGAAGTCCTAATCCTCAGTACCTGTGGATGCAACCTTGTTTAGAAATGAAGTCTTTGCAAATGATCAGGTTAAGATGAGGTTGGTAAGGAGGACCTTAATCCCACATGACTGTATCCTTATTAAAAGGGGAAATTTGGACAGAGACGTGTCACACAGGAACTATGAAGATGACATTTGAAGATGGAGGCAGAGGTCAGAGTGATGCGTCCACAAGTCCAGAATGCAAAGATGGTCAGCAAACCACCAGGAACTAGGTGAGAGGCCTGGAACAAGTTCTCCCTCCAAAGTAACCAAAGCTGCTGATACCTCAGTCTTGGACTTCGAGCTCCCAGAACCATAAGGCAATGGATTTTGTTGTTGTTGTTGTTGTTTTAAAGATTTTATTTATTTATTTGACAGAGATCACAGGTAGGCAGATAGGCAGGCAGAGAGAGAGGAAGGGAAGCAGGCTCCCCAGTGAGCAGAGAGCTCGATGCGGGGTTCAATCCCAGGACCCTGAGACCATGACCTGAGCCGAAGGCAGAGGCTAAACCCACTGAGCCACCCAGGCGCCCGGATTTTGTTGTTTTAAGCCACTCAGTTTGCGGTTCTTGGTTCTGGCAGCCCTAGCATACTAATGCACCCTCTTACAGATCTATTCAAAATTTCAAAATAAATGGGAAAGTAACTTCCTGTGACTCTATAATTATTTCATAAAATAAAAAGATAAAAAATGGAAAACCATGACTAAAAGCAATAAATTAATGAAGATGTTTTAAAAAAAATTTTTGTAGTCCATCCATTCCCAGAGATTCTGATATTAATCATGATAAGAGGATATCCCACCTTCACATTGCACAGTTGAGAATCACTATTCTACCTTCTCTGAGTTATACAGGAGTGGGCTTGGGTGCTGTCCTCCTCCAAGACCCAGGGGAGACTTCCATTAAGATATGATATTGGGGGAAAGTAGTGGCATTCTATATAATGCCCTCTCTGAAACCTCTACCTCATGATGTCTATAAAATACTTCAATAGCAGACTGGACAACTATGTCTACCATTGGGCATGGGTATCTGGAACACCACTAATGAAACAGAGGAATGGGAAGCAGGAATATCTTTATGCCATCTTGGCCCCATCCAAGCTTGTCATGGGGTGGGGGGAATTTAGCCGAGGAACTAAAGTTTAGATACAGTATTAGTTTCCTAGGGAAGCTATAACCAAGAACCATAAACTAGGTGGCTTAAAATAGTGCAAATAATACAAATGTATTTCCTCAAAGTTCTGGAGGCTGGAAGTCTAAAATCAAGGTGTTGGCAGAATTGGCCCTTTCTGAGGGCTCTGAAAGAGAGTCTTCTACCCTCTGGTAGTCTGAATCTTGTAAATACTCTTTTCACATGGTGTTCTCCAGGTGTGACTGTGTTTATGTCCAAATATCTCCTGTGTAATAAGAACACCAATCACAAAGTATTAGGGCCAACCCTAATAACCTCATCTTAACCTGATCATCAGCAAAGAACCTATTTCTAAATAAGGTCATATTGACAGATATTGGGGTTTAGGACTTAAGCATATTTTGACCAGGAGGATGTAATTCAACTCAAAATAGGTACCAATTTGACATTCTATACTGTGAGAGACTAAAACAGTTAAATTCTCAGATAGGGACCTGATCTAGCCGTTGCAACTACTCAACCATTGGAAAGAAGCTGCCATGAGGATAACTGTCCATGGGCCCCCCCTGCTGGAAGAGTCGATGATGTAGTTAAACCTCTCTCATCTAGTGACATTTATACCTGTGCCTCCTGGTACATTTACCTAATAATTCTCCTTTCTTGTTCAGTTCTTGAAATCAAGGTTACATTATTCTCATAAAATGAGCTGGGGGATTGTTTCTATTTCACTGCTCTCTGGAATATTATATATAAGATGGAAATTCTGTTTTGTTGCTTGAAAATTCAGAAGCTGCTTATAAAATCATTTTGGCTTCATGCACTTAGTTTTTGTTTATAGGTAGATTATTTAAACTATTGGTTGATATTCTCTCTCTCTTTTTCTTTCCCTCCTTCCCTGTGTGGATCTGTCTATCTCTCATTTCAGTGAATTTAATTTTTTAGGTTTCCTTTTCTTTTTCAACTCTTTTGGAGGTCTTACCTTATATTCCTCCTCCTCCTCCTCCTCCTCCTACTACTACTTTACTTCACCTTTTCTTAAATTTTACCATGCTGTGGTAGGTTATGGGCAAGCTTGCCATACCTAACTGCTCTTCAAATTTGAAACCCCAATGACTGTCTGCAGGTTACCACAGCCTAAACATCATGACACAACTTCTGTGCCCAGAACTATTTGATGACATAACTATATAAAGGCGGCATGAAACCATGAAAACTAATTATGTTGAAGTTGAGAAACTGAGGTACTAAGAGGTTTGGTAAACATTGCTTTACCTTCAATAGGCAGAATATTATTGCCCAATACAGCATGTCTGTGAAGCATTGAAGGAGACATGAGAAGTTCACTGAATATCTGTCTGTCTGATGTTCTATTATGTTTAGAGTTCATGACAGTAAAATATAACTAGTACTCAGTTTATTAGGCAAAGTCTTCATTTTCATCAAGATCTAGAATCAGTCCTCTGCAGAACTACTTTACCTGTAGATACTTTATAAAATCTAAATTAATTACTATCTTAGATTTCATATTTGACAGTAAAAGTACTTGAAATACTGACACTCTAATAACTCCCCCCATCTTACATAGTACTGTTTCTAATATACCTTGTTTTTAACTGAACAAATAGACATTACTATTTGTTTTACCGACTGACTTAATTATACTCTTTTTCATATTTTATTTCATTTTTTATCTTGCATTTCAAATTCCTGGGGGCATGAATCTTCTTATTTGTTGTACCTGCTGGCTCTCCCCCATGGTAGCTTGTTTCCCTGTTTGTTTTACAACTTTCTGTGTATGCCAATGAATTTGTCTTAACAGGTTTTATTCTGTTGGAATCCCATTCAGCCTAGATTAAAGGACAGTGCCTCCAAAGGAGTTTTGTGTTTTTCTCTTCTCTGATTTGAGATCAATTCTTATGTTAATTTCTAGTTTAGGAGGTTCATGTACCACAGAGCAAGCAAAGAAGCAAGTTATGGCAGACATAAGAACTTACTATGTGATAAAGAAAGCCTTAAAAATTAGATGAAAAGAAAAGGTTTTTGTTTTTTTTTTTTCAATAAGTCTAGAAACAAAAAGAGTGCAAAAAAAAAGAAAAAAGAGTCTTGCAAATTTAATCAAAACTATCTTGGGGGAGAGTGTCCCAGGATAGAATGCAGAATATGACAAAACAATTTAACTACTTTGCAAATATATGAAACAACCTCACTGAAAGAGGTTATGGAGTGCTGACATCAAACTTTGGAAATGAATAGAATTTGTAAAATTAAGGCAAAGGAGAAACTATCTATAGTTCTGTACTCCGGTTGATAAAGTTGTTTCCCACAGGGTTTGATTTAACAATTCTGCTACTGCTATACAGTATACTGGATTTGAACAATTAAGTAAATGGATCGTGAGCAGTGGGGCCTGATTTCTGACAGTTGGAGTGAGAGGTAAGCAAGGGGAGGTAGATGCCTAGAAGAGCCATGTGGTAATGGATTAATATTGGAGATCTCAGTATGCATTCTTTTTATGTTTAGCTTCATACAGATACAGATGGTTAGAAATATGCCTAGATATGTATATATATACAGATTAGCATATACACATATATGTCCTCACACTCCACTGAGAGGTCCCAGAAGCAACAATATCCTAGTAGCACCCAGATCTTGGTTTCTAATATTATTTTCCAACAATATGGAAAAGAGCTCCTTGGTGAAGTGACATTCTAAGACTAGAGCAGAAAATATAAAAGATGGGCCTGGAACATTTAGTAAAACCATAAATAAAAGAAGTGCTAACACACACACATACTTGAAGAGTGAGGAAGGTAGGGAAAAAAAACACAGGAGCCAACAAAAGAGCTCCCAGTGGCCAATAATTTGTGCCAAAAACATAAAGTAGTATTAGATTATAAATCAAAGTATAAAATAAATATTCATGATTTCATATTAATATATGTAAATGATTTAATACATAAATAATAGGGGGGAGGAAGAAAATATTCCATGCAGATAATTCCAACCTATAAAGACACTCCACCCTCAAGGTAGGGGCATATGTGACCCCACTCCTTACATGTGGACTTTGCATAGTGACTCCCTTCTAAAGAACACACCATGGAAAGGGGAACAAAAATAACCTTACAGTAGAGAAACATGATAACCACTACCTCAGCCAGGTGACCAAGTCAGCATCAATGATGAGTTATGTTAATAATGTGTATTACTGATAAAATGTGATGAAAGTGGCACCTTACCTTGGTAACTTTCCTCCCCAAAACCCATAACCCCAGTCTAATCATGAGAATAGTACCAGATAAATTCCAATAGAGGGACAGTCTACAAAATACCTGACCAGTTCTCAAATCTGTCAATATCATCAAAAACAAGGAAATTCAAAGAGACTATAATAGCAAACCAGAATATAAGGAGACATAATGACTAAAGGTAATATGGTATCCTGGATGGAATCCTGGAACAGAAAAAGGATGTTAAGTAAAAACTAAGGAAATCCAGGGGCACCTGGGTGGCTCAGTGGGTTAAGCCTCTGCCTTCGGCTCAGGTCATGATCTCAGGGTCCTGGGCTCAAGCCCTCCATGAGGCTCTCTGCTCAGCGGGGAGCCTGCTTCTCCCTCCCTCTCTGCCTGCTGCTCTGCCTACTTGTGATCTCTGTCTGTCAAATGAATAAATAAAATCTTTTAAAAAAAGGAAAAAAAAACAAGGAAATCTGAATGAAGTAGGCTTTCATTAGTTATAATGTATCAGGAATGGTTCATTAGTTTTGATGAGTGTATTATATTAATGTAAAATGGCAATAATAGGGGAAACTGGATATGAGGTTTATGAGAACTCTCTGTACTATTTTACAACTTTTCTGTAAATCGAAACTTGTTCCAAAATATATAGTCTATTTTTCATAAAGATAATGCTGTAGTAAACTTCCTTTACCCAAAAAATGCAGGGAAATCTTAAAATCTAAAAAAATTATCTATATATTTGCCTTCCTGCAATATTATTCCAAAATAAAGGTGATGTTAACATTTTTAGCACTGGGGGGCTTGGATAGTACAGTCAGTTAAGCATCTGCCTTTGGCTCAGATCATGATCCAGGTTCCTGGGATCAAACCCTGCATGGTACTCCCTGCTCTTGAAGAGCCTGCTTCTTCCACTCCTCCCCACTTGTGCTCTCTCTCTCACTATCTCTCAGATAAATAAGTAAAATCTTTTTTAAAAAATTTGTTTTAGCACTTAAAAATATGATGGAAAATTTATTTTAAAACATTTTTTAAAATATTTTTATTATTTATTTATTTGAGAAAGAGAGAGAGAGCACAAGCAGGGGGAGCAGCAGAGGGATGGAGAGAAGCAGACTCCCCATTGAGCAGGGAGACTGTTGCAGAACTCAATCCCAGGACCCTGGAATCATGACCTGAACTGAAAGCAGTTGTTAACCCAACTGAGCCACCCAGGCGCCCCTATTTAAAAATTTTTAACTTGGGGCAACTGGGTGGTTCATTTGGTTAAGTGGCTGCCTTAGGCTCAAGTCATGATCTCGGGATCCTGGAATAGAACCCCATGTCTCCCTGCTTAGTGGGGAGTCGCTTCTCCCTCTCCCTCTGCCTCCCCCATCCTGCTTATGCTCTGTCTCTGTCTCTGTCTCTCTCTCAGATAAATAAATGAAATCTTAAAAAAAAAAATTTCTAAATTCACATAAAGTCCACACCTCATACCATTTACCAAACTAAAATTTAAAATTCAGTATGACAAAATAGACAATTAAAAGGAAAATATGTGATAGAACTATTTTACAATGATTATGACAAAAAAGAAATAACCTTAATTTCTAAGTTCATAAATTTTCAAAAGAAAAACACCAAAATCCCAAAAGACAAATAGTTAGAATAATTAAACAGACACTTCACAAGGAAAGAAATATAATAGCTATTATATGTTTAATGAAACATTTTATCTTCATCACTGAAATAATCAGTAATTGTCAAAGCTGGATGATGAGCCCTAAGGATTCTTTGTACAATTCTCTTCACTTTTGTATATGTTTACAATTTTTTCATGGCATAAAGTTAGGTTAAAATTTTCACCTTACTTAAAATGATGGCATATTGTAAATGTAGATACTGTATCTATGAAATGGCATAGAGTTTTATGTGTTTATTTCATAAAATCCAGTTATGGAGATGCTATACTAAAATGTTACATTGATACTCAGCTAATGGAAATGTACATTTGTAAAACCTTCATGGAAAGCAGTTTCATCATATATTTATATATATGTGTGTCATATATATGTCATATATGAGACATATATGTATGTATAACACATATATTTAAGTTTTTATCTTAATTCTAGTTAGTCAACATACAATGTCTTCTTAGTTTCAGGTGTACAACACAGTGATTCAACAATTTCATACATCACCTGGTGCTCATGTGTATATTGTGCCCTCCCTAATCCCCATCACCTAATTCACCCATCCCCTACCTACCTCCCCTCTGGTAACCACAAGTTTGTTCTCTACAGTTAAGAGTCTGTTTCTTGGGGAAAAAAAAAGAGAGTCTGTTTCTTGGTTTCTCTCTTTTTCCCCTTTTACTCATTTGTTTCTTAAATTCCACATTGTGTGAGATCACATGGTATTTGTCTTTGACAGACTTATTTTGCTTAGTATTATACTCTCTAGCTCCATCTATGTTGTCACCAATGGCAAGATTTTATTTTTTTTTATGGCTGAGTAATATTCTATCTTCTTTAGCTGTTCATTCGTCAATGCGCACTTGGGCTGCTTCCATATCTTGGGTATTGTAAATAATGATGCTATAAACATAGGGGTGTATGTATCCCTTTGAATTAGTTTTTTTTTTTTTTTTTATTCTTTGGGTAAATACCCAGTAGTGTGATTGCTGGATAGTTGGGTAGTTCTATTTTTAATTTTGGGGGGATCCCCTATACTGTTTTCAAGTGGCTGCACCCCTTTGCATTCCCACCAACAGTGCAAGAGGGTTCCTTTTTCTCCACATCCTCACCAACACTTGTTAGTTCTTGTGTTTTGATTTTAGCCATTCTGACAGGTGTGAGGTGATGATATCTCATTATGGTTTTGATTTGCATTTCTCTGATGGTGTGTGATGTATCTTTTTTTTTAAGATTTTTTTTATTTATTTGAGAGCACAAGCACAGAGGGAGAGGGAGAAACAGAATCCCTGCTGAGCAGAGAGCCTCATGCTGGGCTCAACCCTAGGACACTAAGATCATGACCTGAGCTGAAGGCAGATGCTTAGCTGGCTGAGCCACCCAGCTGCTGCATTATCTTTTTAAAATAAATGTATTTATTATACATATCCATGCACACACACAAACTTAAAAAGTTCTTCTAGGTTAAGATGACAGACTGAGCACATGTTTATCACCATTTCATCCCGAATCTTGTTGAATTCTATAAAAGATCTATGGAGGAGAACACGTGAAAGAATATTATTAGCTATCCCGAAACTTTGAAGAAATTCTGGAAGACAGAGAGCAAATAAGATCAAGTTGACAAAGAAACTACAATAAAGACATGCAACTCAAAACAAAAATTAGATCGGAGGAGGCCACCTCTCTAGAAGTCCTTAGTGGAAAACTAATAGAACTCCAAGTTTGTGATGAACACTGGCTGTTATATGCAACTAATGAATTGTTGAACACTACATTAAAAATTAATTATGTGCTATATATTGGCTAACTGTACATAATAAAGAAGATTTTTTAAAAATTAAATATTTAAAAAAAAAGAACTCCAATCTTGGAGTGAGATAAGGTAGTGAGCTGGAATAAATCTTGGGGCACTCATCATGGTAATTAATTAAAAACCTGGAACATCTAAGCCAACCTCCTAAACATGTATCTCTCTTCCTTTCTTGCAATTGTAATGGAATTTGGAGTAGGATCTTAAAATAACTTTGATTTTTAGTTAGAGAAAAAAAAATGAGTGAGATTAACTTTTTTTAAGAGATTTTATATATTTATTTGACAGAGAGATAGAGAGCACAAGCAGGCAGAATGGCAAGCAGAGGGAGAGAGAGAAGGCTCCCCACTGAGCAAGGAGCCCGATGTGGGACTTGATCTCTGGACCCTGGGATCATGACCTGAGCCAAAGGCAGCCGCTTAACAGACTGAGCCACCCAGGTGTCCCGAGATTAACTTTTTTTTGAGATGTACTTTTTTTTTTAGATTAACTTTTTAAAAATAAAAATCAATGATAATATGAGGCCACTAGACTTTCCAGCTATTAAAATATATCTAATGAGACTTGGCTTGGTATAAGAATAAACAGATCCCAGCAGCAATGTCCACAATAGCCAAACTATGGAAAGAACCTAGATGTCCGTCAACAGATGAATGGATAAAGAAGTTGTGGTATATATATATATATATATATATAATGAAATACTATGCAGTCATCAAAAGAAAGGAAATCTTGTCATTTGTGACGACATGTATGGAACTAGAGGGTATTATGCTGAGCGAAGTAAGTCAATCAGAGAAAGACAATTATCATATGATCTCGCTGATATGAGGAAGTTGAGAGGCAAAGTGGGGGGTTTGGGGGGTAGGGAAGGATAAAATGAAACAAGATGGGACCGGGAAGGAGATAAACCATAAGAGACTCTTAATCTCACAAAACAAACTGAGGGTGTCCAGGGCGGGGGAGAGGGGGTAGGGAGAGGGTGGTTGGGTTATGGACATTGGGGAAGGTATGTGCTATGGTGAGTGCTGTGATCTGTTAATAAAAAATTAAAAATTTTAAAAAAGAAAAGAAAGAAATCTCCCTTGGCCCTTTCCTTCCTGTGAGGACATAGCAATAGGCATTATTTATGAACCAGAAAGTAGACCTTCACAAGTCACCAAATCTGCTGGTGTCTTGATCTCAAACCTGCCAGCTTCTGGAATGGTGAAAAATAAATTTCTGTTGTTTATAAGCTAAAAAAAAAAAAAAAGAAGAAGAAAGAAAGAAAAAAGAATAAGCAGATCCTGAGAGACCGCTGTCAAAATAGCTTGTCAAGAATGTCTCTGGTCATTATAAAGACATTAAAATTCAAGCTCTTAATCTGATATGGAATCTGAGCATACCTTAATCTAGGCTGTGACAAATTTAACTTGTGCTTTTACTACTTTTAGTCTTTGGCATTTAGGAATTTCTCATTCTTCCTTGTGAACACAAGAAAGCATTAAAAAATTTATCTGAGGAGCTTTTGGCTGGCTCAGTTGGTAAGAGCGCTTGACTCTCGATCTCAAGTCCTGTGTTTGGGCCTTACAATGGGCATTGGAGTCTACTTTAAAAATGAAATAATAAATAAATATTAAAAATTTATTTATCTGAATCCATTCTAACAGGTGAAAAATTAGTTTATAACTCCTTCCCCCAGGAGAGAAACCAAACAGCCAACTGAAGCTTGAATCTCTTAATCCAACTCTTAGCTTTCTCAGGGAATGGAGTTCATACCCTAATTTGGGTCAGAACTTCACCTCTGACACAATCAACTATAGCTTGAGTGACAAAGTCACGTATGGGAATATGGCTGCTCCCACTGTGACCTTATGAAGGTCACAAGAAAAAGGAAGGAAAGAAGAGACATTCTTCATCGTAGGAAAGAAGAGACATTCCCAGAAAAGCAAGAAGTAAAAAACAGTGGGTGCAAAGCTATTTGTACAACTTAGAGTTAAGTTGAAATGATTGTTGATAAGGTGATTTCAAGGTTCAATACAATTAGTAAGAAAACCTTTTAAGAAAATAGAAGCATAATAATGACTATCAGGGAATAAAAGTCTAGATAATTTCAGTAAGAGATGGTTTATTTGTTTGGAAGGGAGGTTATATATTAATCACTTTTTAAGAGAAAAGTATCAGCTAAATCTCCTGTATTTCATGACTGCTTTATAATAAACAATTATTACATTTGCAACTTTAAAAGATAATGAGGACAAAAATGTTCAAATTCTATGATATACTTATTTTGCTGTTAAGAATCTATCTTAAGAAATAATTTGAAATGTCAACAGACATATGCACAAAAGGTTATTATAGTTGTTATTTAGTGATAAGCATAAAAAATTGAAAATAGATTAAATGCCCAGCTATGGAGAAATTATTTTAAATAACTCTTGACATATTCACAGAATGTATGCTATTAAACCATTAAAAATGATGTTTACAAAGCATTGTTACTAATGAAAAAAATTCTTAGGTTTAAGTAAGAAAAACTAAATATGAAATTGTATAAGCTCAAAGCAGTAAAAAAAAAAGTATTTCATAGTGAACCAAAAAACTACAACAAAATTCTAATTAGAGAAATAGAGAATTAATTAGGGGAATAAAGAATAAAGAATATCAGCAATGCTTGGGGCTTGTTGGGGTTTTTATCTAAAGGAAGAAATAGGTGAGAAGTCAGCCTGTACAAAATGACCTATCCATGCACAAAACAGAGCCGAGAGTATCTTTGGCTTTATGAAGACTTTAAAAGTCAGATTCTTACGTCTGTACTGAATCCTATAATACCTCCTCTATTCAGGCCTGTCATCGTTTTAACTTGTACATTTTCTACTCTTGGGTTAACTTTACCAAAGTGACCTGTATAAGAAGTAGGAGGATGTGAAGGCTTTCAATATTTTGCTGACGTTTGTCCCCACTCGGTCCTGGCTTTCTCTGACTGGATGCAGCTCTACGCCATCAGAAGGGATGCTCCCAACACGAGATGAGGGCTATGGTGCCATAAGAAGACAGAGGCAGTGGCATCATCTTCCCATTGTTTTTTTTTCAATGACTTCATCTTGTCGAGCCGAGGCAACTGCCCGGTACATGCATTAAAACTGGGTCAAAGCACAGGTGTGTGACTTGTTGGATTTGGTAGCACAAAAGAGAACACTTGGACCACTAGTCCAGTGACCTTTCTCAAGAGGGGTTCTATGAGAAAATGAAGCCCTACTGAATCTGATGAGAGTGACTTTTCTCAATTATCCCCCTAATGAGACATGACTAGTGCCACTGCAGACACAGAGATGTTCCTTGGGTGTAGACACTGAGTGCTTTAAAGCTCGATCTTCTCATGAAATCATAGTTGAGAGGGGCTGGGGAGAATAGCTAAAATAGACTGCATTTCTCCCAAGCAGAATGAGCTGCTCTCACTGAGCAATTCGATCTTTCAATCCACTAAGTTCCCGGGCAGCCAAAATTAGAGGACAAATAACCTCTTTTATTATCCGGGTTATGACTTCAGGAAATCTTGTGGCCTAAAAACTTTAATGGCCCAGGTTTGTACTAGTTTGCCTGTGAGGCCATAAAAAGGACCACAAATTGGGTGGTTTAAACAACAGACGTTTATGGTCTCGTGGTTTTGGATGCTAGGAGTCTGAAGGCAGGTGTTGGCAGGGCTGGTTCCTTCTGAGAGCTGGGAGGGGGCGAGCTGTTCCAGGCCTCTCTCCTTGGCTTGCAGATGGCCATCCATCTTCAGGTTCCCATGACATTCTCTCTGTACGGTTATGTATGTCCAAATTTCACCTCCTTATAATGACACAAGTCGTGTTGGATTAGGGCCTACCCCAGGGACCTCCTTTGAATTTGATTGTCTCTGTAAAAACTCTACCTCAAACTGAGGTCACATTCTGAGAGCTTGGGGTTTAGGACTTCATATGAATCTAAGGGGGGCACAATTCAACCCGTAATAAGGTTGTATAGGCAACTAGATGATCTACCTGCTTAGTATCCATTGCTTTCTTCCTGAACTGAAATCGTTACAGTAATCCCCACTAGTTGTAGGGCAAGGGTAGCCTATAATTCAGCCTGAACAATCAGAAAAAGCACAACTCTTTGGCATTATGCTTGGTTCAGGGATGGGCACATAACTCAAATCGAGCCAATTAACGTTCTCACTGGGACTTCCACTGTATCAACCAGGAAAGATGGCAGCTGCCGAGGATCCTGTAAGCCTTGGTGCTGGTGGCCCTCGTCGGTGGCACATGGAAAGACAGTGCCTGAGAAGAAAGTCAACCAACTGGGTGCATGGCACTCTGCCCAGATCATTGCTTTAGAACTAGAACATTTATTTCCCTAGTTGCTTGGAATCTTGGCAAATGATGGCTCTCCATGGCATACCCTCAGTCAAATAGCCACCTGGCCCAATGACTGCATAATGTGGATGGTGGGGGAGGGGGCGGTTTATAAAGGCCCAGACCCCTTTCCTCCAAGCAAAGCAGCCCTAAGTAGTTATCCAGAGCTACAGAATCAGCTGCCTCCCTCTGCTCAGTCCTGGTTTTCATTCTACTTGCACATGTTGATGCCAAGAACATTCCCCGATAAACTTCCTGCACACAAATCTTTTTTTTTTTAAGATTTTATTTATTTGACAGAGAGAGAGATTACAAGTAGGCAGAGAGGCAGGCAGAGAGAGAGAGGAAGGGGAGTGGGCTCCCCGCTGAGCAGAGAGCCTGACGCAGGGCTCGATCCCAGGACCCTGGGATCATGACCTGAGCTGATGGCAGAGACTTTAACCCCCTGAGCCACCCAGGCGCCCCGCACACAAATCTTTACCTCAAACCTATGATACCAAACACAATGGAAAGCAGTGCTACCGGGTCCTGATTACCTTGTTTGAGGCTACAGACTCAACCCTCAAACCTCTTGGTTATAGGAGCTAATAAATTTCCTCTTTCAATGAAGCCATTGAGTTTTGGTTTCCTGTTACTTTCACCCAAAAGAGACTTGATGAATTATAACACCTTGGATACAAGTGTCAGAAATAATCTAATGTGATCAGAAGAGGAATGTATATAAATTCATTCAGCAAGAATTCTTGACCGTCTACACATCCACGTTGTGCCAGATTCTGCTCTAGGCTCTGGGGACACAGAAGTAGGTAATTCAACGTCTCTGCTCTCAGAAGCCTTACATTTCAGTGGGGAGAAGAGAAAATAAGCAACTAAGAAATAAACATTGAGTGGGACTTTAAGTAGAGGCCACCCATCAAGAGCTGGCCATGGGGGACTAGAGTGCTAAGAGATTGGCTCTAGCAGAAAGGAGGGCATTATATTGGAGTAGAAGAGGCCATTCCCAGGTTCTGACCTATGCCACAATGTCTCTCTCAAGGGCTTCTATGGCCTGCTTAGAATCATCCACAGGGACTAGTAGTAGGGGGCATGGCAATCAGCATGCTACCCACCACTGCTACCATTGACCAAGGCCTAATTAGGCAATTCGGGAGACTGCTGTAACAGATCTTAACCTTCTGAGGACTCTTTCTCCATCAACTTCACCCCAGTTCAGCCTTTCTCAGATCATCCTAAGTGCTTTAGGTAAAGATTAAATTTAACTCTCAAAACCACCTTGTGAGCTATTACTACCTTCACTAGTATAAAAGAAATTCAACTCACAGAGAAGATAAGTAATTTGTCCAATGTCAAACTCCTACTGAGTGGATCTGATTCTGGAAACCTCAGCAGCCCTTTGGAAAGGCTTATGACTTGGCAATTCATGGCCTGGGGTCATCCCCATCAGGCTGCCCATCAGACCTGCTTCTGGGTCTGCATTTCTCAGAAAGGTCAAAATTCACGAGGAAAGGATTAACATTTACTGGGCACAGACACTGTTCCAAATACTTGACATGTATAAGGTTATTTAATCTTAAAAACCAAACAACCCTACAAGGTTGTCATTACTATCCTTATATAATAATGCCAGCATATGTTAAAAATGTGCCCACTTCTCCAGCTAGTGCTAGAGATGGGTCTCAGACCTGGATCTGGCTGATTCCAAAATATGTGCTCTCTTATGATTACAATGGCACATACTACTTCTCCAAATAGGTCATCTTCTGGATACATTGAGGGGTAGTTGTTTACTTTCATCTATTTTCCTCTGAATGAAACTGATGCTATTGAAACATCTGAACAGGATTCCTTCTTTTGGAAACTGAAAATGTAAAGAAATCAACTGATAGGAATCCAGCCTACACTATGGATTTGCCCAGCTTTTAATTCAGACATATATTGGTATCGATAAAGAGTAGTATACAGGAGTGACTTGCCCACAGTCCCCACAGATTTTCACGCTCGTTTCCAGCCACAGGTCAGTGGGGACACAGCCTCAGTCCCAGTCATTGTCCTCGGCCTTCTCCTCTCCTAGACTGTAGGCTTGATCTGGCCAGATTATTCTGTCTCTTATGGTAGTCATGACCTCGCAAGATTCTCCCCAAATTCCCTTGGGCTTTTTGGCTTTCCTCACATGACCATGCTTACTTCAATGTTTTTATACCTCCTCTTACAGCTGGTGTTCACGTCCATTCATCTATAATACTAAACCGTCCACTGAGTGCACTGATCTCTCTGTGAAATCCCAAAGGTAGGATTCATGGTTTCATCTGTGATTCTTTGTCTGTCCTTCCACCTTCTCAAAACTACGATTTCCCTCTGTGCAGTGGGGCCCAGAGACAATCTTCCAAGGGAAAACACCTTGGCTCCAGGATCACAGCCTCTTTCTGGCCTTCTTCAGCCTCTGGTGCATTCCTACCATCTGGGGGTTCCTTACCATTGGGGTTCCTGTTGTCCTCCAGAATCTTGGGTTCCTGCTCACACCTTTCTGGAAAGAGCTATTTCTACCATCACCGTGGTTTCTGGAGGGGAGGATTAAGTCCCTTAGGAATATTTGACTCCTTTCTCTATAGTTGCTTCCTGGATCCCTTTTGAAAAGGTCTCTCTTCTTCCACAGCTTCAGAGTAAAGAACAAAAAGATTTTTACTTAATATGCAGATCTTGCAACCAGTTCCCTAACTGCTATTCCTACAGAAACCCCTTTTCAATACTTAAAAAATCCGTTACTTTTCATGCTGTGCCCCTTTGCATGTGGGTTACACATTCGTCACAATATGATAAACTATTTAACATATCTTCCAATATATTTAATGTAATGACACTATACAAAAGAGCTGATGCTGCTCTTTAAGCATCTAAGTTAACTGCAAAATATAGACTTAAACTTTGGGGCTGATAGTAAACACGATTTTCTCATTATTTTATCATGAGATATTTATAAGTGCCCTGGTAGTAACAGATTGGGGTATTCTGATTCTTAATGCTGTTTCCTCCCAAAACCAACCCTTTAAAATTTTTTTTTAAAGATTTTATTTATTTATTTGACAGACAGAGATCACAAGTAGGCAGAGAGGCTGGCAGAGAGAGAGAGGAAGGGAAGCAGGCTCCCTGCTGAGCAGAGAGCCTGATGCGGGGCTCGATCCCAGGATCCTGGGATCATGACCTGAGCCGAAGGCAGCGGCTTTAACCCACTGAGCCACCCAGGCGCCCCAGTGTTCCTTTAAAATTTTAAACACAATTCCAGTCCATTAAAATGACACACTGTAGTTTGTAATCATTCTGTAAGAATAAAAGAAATAGCTTATGTTTAATGAGAATGTACTATGTGCCATGTTCCTCACCAAGCACCTTATAGACTCATTTACTCCCTCAACACCTCAAGCACCTCATTTACTCCTTCACAACTCTAAGAAGCTGGTATGATAATAATAACCTCCAATAAGCTAGTTGAAGTTCAGAGCAGTTAAATAACTTTAGCGGAGCCCCAGAATGAGGCCACAGTGGGGCTTGCCTCCAAAGTCCAAACCTAAGCTATCAAGGGACTTTGCCTCCCAAAACTAGGTAAAGAAAAAAATGTGTGTATGCATGTGTGTGTGTTAAGAGAGAGACACTGACACACACAGGGAAATACATACAGTAAGAAGTCCTCTTTCATCTTCCTAACCTTCGACCCCATTCAGATTTCCCTAGGTAGAGCCTCTACTGTGAATAGCAAGGTAACTGTTGTTAACACTCAGGACATTCCATTTATTCGATCATAGAAGGGACACATCTTTTTTCTCTTTTGAGACCACGGGAGAGAACTTGCCTTTAGTTCTCTCGTGAAATAACCTTCTCAAGTCTTGCTTTACTCATGACCCGTATTTGCCCACAAATGTACTCAGATTCCCATCTGTGGACAGTGCTCAACCTACGAAAAGTGTGCTTGATCTTCTGTGGTGCTCTTTTGTTTGTTCTGAGGTTGCAGGCTTAAAAATAGGCTGGCATCTTGTTACATGTAGCCATTCATGTAATATTATAAGGTTACAAAAAAATTTCTTGAGACACAGTCAAACAATTAGGTCTGTTGTGATTACTTAACTGTGGTCCATGGGAAACAAAACAGTGAATGAGCCAGATAACCCCTTAAGACCACACTGTGTTCAGAGTAAGGTGCCCAGGAAGTTGAATTAAGTTTTTCCATCTCCCAGCCTATAAAATTACCATTTGGTACATTGCAACAGGCAACCACTTCACCCAGATTTCATTGTGGAGAGGGTTGCGGTGTTAATAATAGCATTGGTAGTGAGTCATCCTGCCCATGGCGGCAGCACAGCAATCTTGCTACTATATTTATTACATGGAGATGGTGTTATTAAGGCTACAAAACCAGACATGGCACATTCATCTCATCATCCCGCCATTTATCTGGAAAGAAGTAAATGACACCTGTTCTGTGCCAGAGTAGGTCCAGAAAACCCAAATTTGCCCCTAGACTGATGATAAATGATAAGGCCTCTTTAGTCTCTCTCCCCTGTTGCTCATCCAGTGCTGGTTCTTTACAATTGTGTGAGCTCAGTCTGAATTGCCTGCCCTTGCCTATTGCTGCACACTGACATTCACAAAATTTCCATTCCAAGTGCATAAGGGGGTTCTGGAATTTTCCAAGTCCACAGCTCCCACCTAGCAAGAATTCATCATTCCCATTGACCAATGACCACCAGGTGCTTCCTGTCCTTCTCTTTTCCAAATGATAATATTAATTGAAGTTACCCTGTGTCTTCTACTCCATTGTATTTTGGGGGTAAGTGGAGGGAAGAACATTTGCCTATTCATTTGTGGTCAACAAGCCAAAAGATCTACCTGTAGCCTGGCTGGAGAGGACTGCACATGACCCAGAGCTCTTGGATTTTGAACCAGTTGTAGTCACTGGAAGGGAATTTGAACTGTCCCCTTTAGGGAGGGAGTAAATGTGTTCAGTGAGTGGAAAGAAGAATATGCATACAGAGAAGGCAAGTGGGGAGAACCGTGGCCGAGACTAACTGTCCACCAAATCCATTTCTTCCTTTAATGATAGAATTCCCAAGTGCCAGAAGCATACAACTGCCAAGCTATAAGATATATCTCTCAGCAGACTGCATAGTTGGTGTCATCATATTACTAAGTTTGGGGCAATAGAATGTGGATAGAAGAAACTTATGCCTCTTTAGAATGGTATCCCCCCAAAAGAAGCCATATGCTCTCCTGCCTTCCCCACCTTTCTGCTGTTTGGGAGATGAGGAGCTCTGGGAAGGAGAAGACACATATTGGGTATGGCAGAGCCTCCCACTGGCCCTGACCTGATTAATTCTGAACTGTTACATGACAAAGTCATACTGTTGTCTTATTCAGGCCACCGTATATTTAAGTTGCTTTGTTACAAAAGTTTATCTTGTATTCACTTTGTGATTTACTGTACTAATGTAGAAGCAAATACAAAAGTTAATGACTAGCAGAACTGATGGAAAAATTTGACTAAACTGGAAATAAAAATTAGAAAAAAAATAAAAATTATAACCACTTGTAATAATTGTCATCCTTACTACTCATTGTAGTGGTACCAATAATGGCATATTTTTAATAATAATTGTGGTTGTTACTACTACAACCCCTGGGGTCTTGCATTTCTGTACATCTGTGGTCATCCCTATGGTATCTTTATTTCCTTCTCTTCCCTCATCTCAGACTCTGGTGTCCTCATGATCTTTCCATTAACCCCTTCTCTGAACACATTAGTATAAAGGAAGACTAGAAGACAACTCATATATTGTGTATTTTCTCTATGCCTAACATTGCACATGATGTGAAGTAGACAGTATTATCATCATTATTTCTCAGATGAAAAAGGTGAAATTCAGAGATATTTATTAACTTCTCTTAAAGTAACTATTAGGACCTGGCTGAAAATCTGTCTCTCTCACTTTAAAACTTAAAGGTGTACAGTTATACCAGACTCTATTAGTGTAGTTTCAGGTGTCTCAGAGTTGGATAGAAAATTGGGTTTCCTATTTGTGCTCTGAGTGGAGCACTGAATCCTGGCAAAGAAATATTCACACACTTCTGAAAGCACATTAATACTTTAACTCCTTTGGGGCTTTTTAATTAATGTATTAGTAATACAAAACATAATGCAAGTGACTACGGTGGCTTTTTCTTGCATTAATGATTAAACACTCTTGGTATTTTCCAATACATTATGTATGCTCTTTCCTTTAGGAGTAGCTAGTCCAGTGCTTTCCATCCTGAAGATTTATTGAAGAAAACATGACATCCTAATGAAATCAATATCATCATAGCCCAGTCTTAACAGGAACTTAAACAAAACATAACAGAGTATACCACAAAATAAAATATCACATTATATTGCTTACAATATAGGTGAGCATTATTTTGTGAAAATACTGTATATTTGTATATGTTATATACATATATATTATCTATTTTATTTATTTATATATTTTATATATTTTATTATATATTTTATATATTTTATTTATTTATTTATTTATTTATTTATTTATTTGACAGAGAGAAAGAGAGAGAGAACATAAGCAGGAGGAGCGGCTGGCAGAGGGAGAGGGAGAAGCAGGCTCCCTGCTGAGCAGAGAGTCTGATGTGGGGCTCTATCCCAGGACCGTGGGATTAGGAGTTGAGCTGAAGGCGGATGTTTGTCCAACTGATCCATCCAGGTGCCCCAGGAGAGAGATAACACAGCACCACAAACTGCGTGGTATTGGCACAACCATGTTCCCTCTGAAGACTCTAGAGAAGAATCCTTCATTGCCTCTTCCCAGCTTCTGGTGGTTGCTGGCAACCCTTGGTTGTTCTTGACTTATAGCTATATAGCTCCAATCTCTGTCCCTGTCTTCACATGACCTTCTTTCCTGGGCTCATGTTTGTCTCTGTGTCTCTTCTGTTTCTAGAATGACATCGGTCGTATAGATGAAGGGTCTAGCCTAATCCAACATGACCTCATCTTAACTTAGTACATCGGTAACAGCCTACTTCCAAACCAGGTCACATTCTAAATTCCAGGTGAACATGAATTCAGAGGGGACACCATTCATCCCAGTAGAATGTGTGTGTGTGTGTGCGTGTGTGTGTGTGTGTGTGTGTGTGTGTGCGTACTGGCCCAATTTTATAAAAAAAAAATTTTCTCTTCCTGTGGCTTATGATCACAAATATGAAATCCTCTGATTCTAGTTGTAAGGAGTATGGCACCTGCTTATCACAATGCTGGCAAATACATGTCAAACACCTAAGTCCTAATGGGATGCAAAGTGAAGGAAACAAGTGAGGTGTGTGCAGCCCAGGAAAGCACTTAAGACAACACCCACTCTCACTCTTATTCGACAACAGATTTGCGGTTGTCTGGACTCGTGAGTGGATCTCATCACAAAACTCTGGACTCAGAAAGTGTTTTAAGTTACGTTAATGGTGGTCTTTACTATGTGTTGGTAAACATCATGAATAGTAATTATTTTGCAGCCTTGTGAGTCATCATAATCAGCTGGGTTTGAGCTAGTCACCTGGAAACAGGTTTCTTGAGCATACTGATAATACTTCATGGACTTCAAGGATCAACCTAGCCATAGTGTGAAAATGAGAGACTCCAACTGTATATTTTTATGAAACGCACACAACTAAGGACTAGAAATTCACTGTAAAACATAAGTTTCAGGCGCTCAATGAGCAACCCACATATTTCTTTTTTTAAATCTATCTCACATATCAAGTTCTCCTAAGCTAAAAAAACTTCCAATATATTGCTGGTAGAGTTAGAAATTAATTGGGAAAGAGCTAAAGGAACTATAACAAAATGATAACATTTCATTTTGGCAAATCAATCGGAGACTCTTCTCATAATATCCTCTACATTTTCTTGTAGTTAAAAGCATCTCTTTTGAAGTAATCAGTTGTGCCAAACAGCGTTATTATGTTTATTCAGACCTGGAAGACTCAAGGGATGGCTGCTGGGTTCCATTTTCAGAGCCCCTGACTCCCCTCCATGGATATCTGGACAAGCTCTTCCTGATCCGTTCTCTTTCTCTTGAATGGCACGCACAGTCTTCAATTTCAGGAGAACACTTGGGCCTTGAGTCTCTGTTGTTGGATGGCTTCCAGGCTAATCCTGGCTTGTCTTCTCCAGCCATCCTTCAGTCACTCTGGTTATGTCTCATGATCTCAGAATGTCTTCAGAACTAGCTTTTTGACCAGCCAGACCCTAAAAGGGCTCTTGACAATAACACTGCCTTCTAGAAAAAGTGTGGGGCCTGGGAGCTAACCCAGCTCTGTGAAAGGGGCAGGGCAGAGGAACCAGGAGTATCTTGTATGTAGCCTACCCATGTGGGGCCTGGAGCCCTGGAGAGTCTGTCTGAGGGGCCAGCTCTCCTGAATGACAGTGGTCTTCAAACTACATTTTGCTCCACACCCTAAAAATTTTATGGGTTGACACAAAGATTTTCTAAAACTATGTATCCCTTCACATATTTTAAAGCTGATTCCAGGAGTGTTTGTTATTGTAAGGTTTAATAGCTTCATGGCATATAGTTTCCAGTTTACATTAAATATTGATACATTTGTTAAAACTGTTAGGTCACTCTGTTTAAAGTAGCCAAAGGAATCTAAATATCCTAGCCATTTGATACCCACAAGTATCTGTTTTTAAAACATATGAACAAGAAGTTCCTTTTAGCAGTCAGAAATTTTAGTTTGTTCCTGGCTAACTCTTTTCTCCCTCCTCCGCATAAATTTATCCAAATGCAATATCATTCTAAGCTTGAAACTCTTTTATAGATCACCATATTATCTTATCTGCAACATAAATGTATATAAAAATTGAACATTTTTTATTGTATGTGCACATAATGCTCTAAATGTTAAAATTTTCTATCATTATAATTACTAGTACACAGCTGATCAATACAACATTGATATGCTGACACTTTCAATAGATAATTATTAAACATAAAATAATTTTTTTCTTGGAAATATATCTCTTAATAAGATGAATGAGGCTGCATTTTAAAAATTAGTTCATATAGTCACCTGTGAATATTATTACTGCTGGTATGAGAAAGATTTGGTATATTTCTTTTCCTAGTTTTCATTTTTGTAAATATAAGAGCTAAGCAATCTTTAATTTTTTATTTTTTCAGTGTTCCAAGATTCATTGTTTATGCACTACACTTAGTGCTCCATGCAATACGTGCCCTCCTTAATGCCCACCACGAGGCTCACCCAACCCCCCAGGCCCCCAATACCTCAGTTTGTTTTTCAGAGTCCACATTCTCTCATGGTTCATCTCCCCCCCCCCAATTTACCCCAATTCACTTTTCCTTTCCTTCAAGGACTAAGAAACCTTGTTTAGAAATATGTATGAAGGAATAGAAAAGATTTTGCTGAAACAAAGTCACTTAATTCTTTGAATTCTTTCCAAGTTTTATGTCAAAAATCACCTAGTGATTTGTCATTAAATTATTTTTCATGTTCTATCAAATGACAGCTTGATTATGTTTGCCTTCAATTTTGTTGTAAGAAAAGAATTGGAAACCACTTGGCTTGCCACCACATTTTTATCCAGATATTAGCTCTTTCACCAAGAAAGCTTTGCCAAGACTTATCAAATGGCTATTAATTATATATATATATATATATATATATATGTATGTTATTTTTGACTTAGAGGAATTTTCTAAAATAAGATATATTCAGAAGGATTTGGAACATAAAACTTCTTTAA
This sequence comes from Enhydra lutris kenyoni, assembly GCF_002288905.1. Classification (NCBI taxonomy): domain Eukaryota; kingdom Metazoa; phylum Chordata; class Mammalia; order Carnivora; family Mustelidae; genus Enhydra; species Enhydra lutris. Next base: position 32,652,850 of record NW_019154101.1, on the reverse strand, counting down.
CAGTATATCTTTGTGTAGTCATAATTAAAAATAAAAGCATTCTTATCTTATCACATGTTTTAAATATATTTTTATCTAAGTTTTGATGAGCTGAAACAACAGATTTAGCTTACTAAATTTGGGGGAAATAGTCACCATCTCACCATCTAACCAACTGGAAAAATCAGCCATATCATATGCAATCTCTTCAGAAACCTGACTTCAGTTATCAATTCAAGTAAATATTTTAATCTGGAATTTAAGGAATATCATAGAAATTCTTTTTTTGTCAAGAAAATTCTTGAGAAATAAATGTTGAAGTGTGTCTTACAAAACAGATTGTTAAAAGGTAGTTGAGAATACAAACACGTAATGGTAATAAAATTAATTATTCATTTTTACAATGAATTATAAAACAAGTGACACATTTCTCATGACAAATCTGTAGTCAAGTGATAAAATATGACGTTCTAGCTCAGTAGAAGTATGTCTTTCTCTTTAAAGTGGGGGAAGGATTTCTGGGAAAGGAGAGGCCAAAAGGAAGAACCCTGGTAAACATGCCAGCCAGTTCTCTGGAAAATCAATTTCAAATAAGAGTATGCTTGGAAGTGAGAACCTGGACATTGATTCCCTGAAAATTGTCTGTGCTTATATGCCCCTTGGAAAGTCTTCTCCACCGCAGAGCACCCCAGTGTGAAGACGACTGCTAGTAAAAACCAAATAACCAATCTGATTTAACATCAAAAGGAACCAGGCTTGTAATCAGTGAGAGTTAGGATGATGAGAAAGGCCAACTGCTATGTATAGGACAAGGACTCCCAAAATTATCATCAGTCATGCTTTTTCATGATTTTGAGATGTGAGCTGAATAGCACAGCTGGGTGACTCCCAGATTACCTCAAACAGCACATCCGTAACTGAACTCACGTGTCTCCACTCAGTCCTGCTATTCATCCTGCATGGCCTTTCTAAGTGCATGAAACCAACATCCACTGCCCCATGGAGGGGCACCTGGGTGGCTCAGTCTGTTAAGCGTCTGCCTTTGACTCAGTTCATGGTCCCAGGAGAGCCCTGCATCTGGCTCCCTGCTCAGCAGGGAGTCTGCTTCTCCCTCTCCCCCTGTTTGTGCTCTCTCTCTCTCTCTGTCAAATAAATAAAATATTTTAAGGGAAAAAAAAAATCCCCTGTGGAAAGCACCTCTGTTGTTCACTCACTCCCCATTTTTCCACTAATGGAACCACTGTTTAGTTCAGAAAGAAAATATACCCAGTTTAAAATTCCCTTACAACTAAGGGTAGCTATCCAAAAGAGTTCTGACTAATGCGTATCATAAACACAGGGATGGGACTGCAGGAAAGCTCGTTAGGCGGGGCAAATTCAGCCTTTTTTTTTTTTTCTTTTTTCTTTTTTAAGATTTATTTATTTATTTTATTTATTTGACAGAGATCACAAGTAGGCAGAGAGGCAGGCGGAGAGAGGGGATGGGGGAAGCAGGCTCCCTGCTGAGCAGAGAGCACAATGCAGGACTGGATTTCAGGACCCTGAGATCATGACCAAGCCAAAGGCAGAGGCTTAACCCAGTGAGCCACCCAGGCGCCCCCAGATTCAGCCTTTTGTCCTTCACCCTTCTTCATCCAACCCCGTCCATCCGGTGCTATGCGCGGAGTAGCTCGTGCTGTGCGCGGAGTAGCTCGTGCTATGCGTGGAGTAGCTCGTGCTTCCCGCAGTGACAGCACTGGAGCGCCATGAGGATGGGGGCCCCTGTGAAAGCAGGCGGAGCAGAAAGCTAGGAGGAGCTTTCACCCCAGCCGCGTCACGGCCGCGTCACAGCAGTAGACCACACCTCCGTCTTCTTAGTGAAACAGCAGCCTTGACATCTGAACCAAGCCAGAAACCTGGATCATTTTCCAGTGCTCCCCTCACCCACTGGGTGTGTATGATTTTATCTCCCTCACATCTCTATCTTTCCCAGTTTCTCTGTCCCTACAACCACTGCCTCGTTCAAGTCCTTGCCCATTTCCCTACGGCACTGTTTTCTTGTTAGAGTCTCAGCTTGCTTGCCACCAAAGGTTTAAATGGCGTCCGCTGGCACAGAATGAAGCACCAACTCCTTCAAAGGAAACCCCAGGTCCTAGGATATGCTCTGACTCTGGCTTGCCCTGACTTTGTCTCTTCCACTCTTCACTCCAGACAAACTGAGCTACGCTAAGTTGTCTGTTGTGTTCAGACCTTTTCTCTCTGCCCACTTACTTCTTAAAATAACCTTCATCCCCCATGAAGACATCATGGCAGACACCTATTCTTCTTTTAAGCCTCAGTTCGCATCCCACTTGAAGGTTTTCCTGATTTCACCCCTCCCTTGCTAGAACATGTAAAGAAAGGACTTAATAAAATTTGATTTAATAACCACTTTATTCTTTTCTGAGAAATGGGAATTTAAAATGCTACAATCTCTACGAGGATGTAGAAAAATTGCTTTTTATATGGATTATGTATTTATATAAGTATATAATAAATATGTACCATATATTATAATATATAATACATATTTTAATATATATGTGTTTTATATTTATAACATGTAATAGATATATTTTTTGAAATCTATATATATTTAACCCAAACTATACCCTAAATCAATCCTGTTACAGCTAACATAATTGTTTACAGATTTCATAGCTTTGTTAAAGTTAGTATCTTCACAGACGCTAGTGGTAAAATGGAATTATCCCAGAACTTTCTAAAAATGCCATACCTACCAGTGTCATTACTTTGTATGTCATGTTAACATCATGGTTTTTTTTGGAATAGTGAAAGGTGCCTGGGTAGTTACCTGTCTCATTAATTTGGCTTATGTAGGGTCTAATCACAGCTCCATCAATATGTCAGCATTTAATAAACATTTGGGGATGATAATTGAACACTAATTATGTGAATTGTTCATTTAATTATCTTAATACAGGCAGCATCATGCCTTATGTGCTGATTGTCTACTCAGACTTGAGAAGAAATAATCATGCGCAGATTTATGTTTGACTATATTAAAATTAGCCCCGAGTCTGAAACATCTGGCCAGTCTTTGTTTCCCTATAATATGCAGTGATTAGCAACTATTTTTAAAGGTCCTCTGTACAATGCTAGAAACCCTGGTATGATAGACGCGTCAAGAAAGAGGACTGGACTTGAAAAACGATTTCCTTAATTTCACTGAGCATTTATTTTTAATTTTCATATGATTAACTTAATTGAAAAAAGTGGCAGGGCACAAAGCCCCAGGAATGTGGTGCCCAATACCTACAGTGAGGGCATCTCTCCGTACCCCTCGGGACACAGTGTGAAACTGAGTCCAGGGACGTCGCTTCAGAAAAGGCTCGCTCTTACTCTTTGACACAGAAGCACCCTTCCCACCTTCCTGCCCAGTTCAGTGTGTCCTCCTTTTCATTCTCCCCCCACCAAGCATAGCCCCCTGCTTTTAATTCAGATCAAGTGTTTCCCAAGGGGAGAGATAGGTAGGATTGTCCATGATTCCTCGCACAGAGCGGGAAATGGACAGAAGTGGATAGAGGTAAGGAGGAGGGGGTCAGGAAGGAGTTAACAGAGAGACTTCACTTCTTGCTAAATTCCTCCTCCCCATTTACCTTCTTTAAAAAGAGAAGTGACACCCAAAGAGAAGGGGCTAGAAAAGGAAGGAAAACTGCTCTTGGCTTACCTCCTCCACCCTTGGCCTTCAGGTCTGCCTCCCAAGGCTCCTGTCAACACTATCTTGGAGCCCCTGCCCCAGCCTGGCTCAGCCGTAATGCTGGGACTCTCCGGGCCACCCCAGACCCAGGCATGGGAACCCTCACCAGAAGAATGGAGGCAGGGGAGATGTGCTTTCACAGGTTGTTGGTGAGAAAACTTGCTGCCAGGATGACAGTGAGGTGAGATCCAGACAGATGGCGGAAGGAAACAAAGAAAAAGGAAGGAAGGAAGGAAGGAAGGAAAGAAGGAAGGAAGGAAGGAAGGAGGAAGGAGAAAGAGAGGGCAGATGGGTTGAAGAAAGAAAGAGAGAAGAGATGGAGAAAGGAGAGGCAAGCAGAGGGGCAAGGAAGGGGAGGAAGGATGGTGACCTCCCTCCCTGTCCCTCATGGGGAATTCTTCCCACAACCATGATGGGAGAGGATCTGAAATTGCAGGGAGGGAGGGGGCGGGGCTATAGCGTCATGGAGGCTCTATCTTCTCAGCTGAGGGAAGAGAGAAATAAAGGGCCAACTGACAGGTGCCTGGTCTGTTCTGGAGTCCCCAGAAGGAGTCACAGAGGACCTCTCTGAGGGGCCCCCACTGGTAACACCTCAGGGAAGCCAGCTGGGGAGTGGTTCTGGCACCTGGGGAGCACAAGCCAGGAGCTCCCATCGTTTGCTCTTACCCATTCCATTTGTATGAAGTTGAAAAACAGGCAGAACTCATTTATGGTGACTGACGTCAGAAGTGTGGTTCCTTGAGGGAGTAACAGTCCCTGAGAAGGGGCCTGAGGGAATCTTCCTGGGCCAGAAATGTTTTATATCTTGATATGTGTGTGTTTACGTGTGTAAAAATTCATGGGACTGTACACATGAGACATGTGCTTTATCAGATATTCTAGAAAACTCAAAAGCAAAATAAATCACTGTATTTTCATTTTTTAAAGCTAATCTGTTTCATCAACATTTCTAAGGTAAGAGCAATTCCAAAGTTTCCTGGATATTGTAAGAACCAGGACGGTGGGACTCATCTCATGAAAGATACTTGAGGAACCCAGAAGCCTATAACATAAGCAATGCCTGGGGAAGGGAAGAGAGAGAGCGCTGTTTCTCAAAGCACGGTCTGGGCCCAGCAGGAAGCACATCACCTGGGAGCTTCTCAGACGTACAGTGTATTGGGTCCCAGTCCAGACTCTGCTGAAACACAACCTGCCTCTTAACAAGACTTCCAGGTGATTCTTAAGCTCCAAATGGAAAGTAGAAGCACTGATAGAACAGTAAGATTCACACTCTTTTTTTCTTTTTAAGATTATTTATCTATTTATTTGACAGAGAGGAAGAGAGCAAGCGCGAGCAGGGGCAGCGGCAGAGGGAGAGGGAGAAGGAGAAGTAGGCTCCCCATGGAACTGGGAACCCGACAATGTGAGGCTCGATCCCAGGATGCTGGGATCATGACCCAAGCCGAAGCCATGATGCCTAACCCGCTGAGCCATCCAGGTGCCCCTGTTTCACACACTTCTACTTTAACTTCCTAATTTGTAAACTTCTTGAGGACAATGTGGAAGAGTGATGGAGAGCTACTTCCAAGCTGAGTCCCTTTGGGAAGTTACTAGATTCCCCTAAACCTCATAATATAAAGTGAGAGGAAAGACAGTAGTAGTAGTAGTACCTATTTTGTGGGTGTTGTGAAGATTAAATAAAATAATGTATGTAAAGTGCTTAGTATATTGCTAAATATAAAAGAATAAGAAATGTTAGCTGTTACCATCACCTTCATCCATGGTGCATGAGGTGAGGGACATTCATTCATTTATTCAACAAATGTTTATTGTGTGCCTACTAAATGCCAGGTACTGTTTAAAGCACTAAGTAAGGATGCACCTCTGAACTAAATAGACCAAAACAAAACAAAACAAAGCAAACCCTTCTTTACAAAAAAATTTTTTAATCCTTGCCTTGTGGGGGTTTCTACTTTAGCATGAAAGGGGGTGATGGTGTAGCCGATGAGAATGTAAACAGAAGGAAATGGGCCACTCTGGGGAGATCTCCTAATTGAGTCCTAAGATATCAGGGATTGCCATGCACTGATTTTTCCTCCCAGATGGGCTGTGACCACTGTGAGTAAAAGAGGTATGCCACAATATTTTCACACCTGCCCTGGAGACAGCCTACACCAGTGAAAGAGAAAATGTAGCACCTGCAAATCTCTGGCTTAAAACACTTTTTAAGAAATTCTTGTTCTTTTGATATTTGTGCTTCTATAAATAAATTGGGAAGAAACATCTCCTTTTGCACTTCAAGCAAGGGAAAATTATGACAAGATGTCCTATGGGTCCATGATTTCTCCTCCAGGGGAGGTGATAGCAGAGGTCATAACCCTCCTCTCTTTGCTGGAACAGGTACCCAGGTGGGCACAATGACCTTGTGGTCATCCTCTGTCTAAATGAGCATCTGCCCTGGGGTTCTAGCCTCTCAAAGCCCTCCACTTTCAGCTGAGGGCTGATAGCAATGCAAATAGTACTTGAACATTTAGCATTTGATGTGAGAATAAAAGAAGACAAGCCCTCTCACAGCTCACTGTTTCTCGGTGTTCTTCAGTTTTTGTCCTATTGTACTTTAAAAAAAAAAAAAAACAAACAAACCAGAGTTTATCCCAAAATAGAGTCATGTTGGATTTTGGAAGATCCTAAAAGAGAGGCTAGTGAGTTGCTTTGGGGAGGTCTGTATTTTTGCCTTTCTTCCTCTCCTACTACATGAGTCCATGCATAAAAAGCCACTGAAAACACCTGAACCTGTTCAGAAAATTATTCTGAGCCTCAGACCTTCATTGTCAGCCTTCTTGTCCTCCCTTCTCTTGTTGTCCCATTCATTGTTGGGTTGAATTGAGCCTTGGTGACCCTCTTAACACAGCAGAGAGTAGTCAGGCTTGGAATGTAAGTAATCCAGATGCATCCATGCTTTTGCCTAGTTGGAGAGCTAAGATTGTGGGCTTGAATTCAGGATTCAAGTAGCTCCCAGGGTGAGCATCTCTGAAGTATAGGGATTGACCCAACTGGGTCAGCTTGGAGTTACCCACATACTCTGATACTATGATATCTTCTTAGAAACCCAGTTCTGTAGATGTGTTTGCTTCCTTAGCCCCAAGCTGACTGACTCTTTTTTCTGGCTCCTCTTTCTGTCTGCTTGGTGCTGCTCTGTCATGCTTTGCAATCCTGTCTTGCTGAATCGTGAAACCTAGTACTTCCTAGTATTTGATAACAGAAGTGAAATTAAGACTCTTGTCTCAAAGACAATGAATACTGTTATGCTGAAAATAAATTTAAAAAATTATTTTAAAAAAACATGAAAAAAAAAGACTCTTGTCATAACATAATAGTTTTCATAGGAATTTTCGCTTTTAGGACATTTTCCTTAGTGTCAACAACATACAACAAGTAGCTGCCCTTTGTTAAAAGTTTATCAAGCTATATGTTTATACGTTGTATCTCAAACTTTTTGAACCATAGTACATTTAAGTAAGAGTAATGCCCCCAAGCACCACCAAACAGTCTCATTTTCCTGGAGGAGAAAAAAATAAGTGATAAACAATCGCCTTACAAGCACATATTGTAGGTTTTATATACACATCTTCTCTAGTATTAGATTGTTTGTATGCCAAAGCCCAGTTTTAGAAAAAATTGTCAGCCACAAATACCATTGCCTCAAATATATGTCACTATTTGCAAGTGTTCTGATTGCCAAAAGTTCATAAATAACAGAAGTAAAAAAATAACTCACCGAAGTAGCAATTAGTAAAAGTTTACTGTGTATCCACCAAAGAGACAGTTTGCAAACAGGGAGCATGCCAACCAAACCATGGGATGAGACTCAGGAATATATTGTGTGAGACTGTTGATAAGAAAGCAATGATTGTTCATTCTTCACAGTGATTGGTTATAATATTAGAATTAGAATTAAAAGAAGATGAGGATTTTCTTAAATGATAGGGAATGGGCTAGTGGTTACCTCATAACAATTTTGAAAAACAGGGTTTTTTTGTTTGTGATTTCCAGAAGCATAAGCAAGAAATGACCCAGGTCAAGCTGGTCTTACAACGTAAGCTAAATTTAGCTTTGTTCGTATGACTAAACTGGTTTTCATCTGCTCAGGGAATTTTCAAGGCTGGTCTCAGTTTATTTTTTATTTTAACATAATAAAACAGAATACGAATCAAACAAAATGTTTTAACATAAAAAACAAATAAATTTATAATAACGAAGCTAAATTCACATTTTTTCGTTAAGTAGCCAGAATGGGAGCAATTGAAAATCCTGAGCAATGCAATAAAACACTGATGATACACCATTAAACAAAATGTCCCTTCAAACAGGCGTGGGAATTCTGACCATCATTCCACGTGTGCAATTCGAGCTCTACAGCCCGTGCACCCCGGAGTGCCAACCAGACTCATCAGTAGCGTACTGAATTAGCTGCTTTGTCAATTCTAGTATGCATTACATTTCGCTTACAAATAACTATAGTTGGCAACCATTAGATTTTAGCAGGTTACTATGCTAGTAAGCATCTCTTAGCCCTACATAAAACGAAACTTGCTTGTCCTTCGGCACAAAGAAATACCTGGCAGATGTAGACCAGTTTGAAGTTGCTCAAGAGGACCCTGCAATGGATCCCATTTTGAAAATTATGGCAAAAACCTAGAACATACGAACAACTGTTCCTTTAGGGCACACGCTGCCCATTGGTCTTGGTTCTATTGGTATCTCTGCCCTACATCCCCTACATCCTCCTCTCTTTCTTATACTACTGTCTACTTGACCTTTGTCATTTCTTCTCTCTCCCCCCAGAAGTTGGGGTCCCCCCAGACTTCCAGACTTATTGTTATTCCAAAATAAAAGTTGTCCAAACTCTTATCCAAATCTACCATTCTCTACTCTTGTTCTTTAATCATCTTGTTGTTGTTTACTCAACAACAGCCTCTTCAGCCAGGCCCATTTATGGTGGAAACTTCTAGAGGGCTCAGCTCTCTGGGAAAATTGTGACCATCCTGTCCCCAGCCCTCCTACCTCCCCCAACATCACTAGCTCCTGTGTATATAGGGCTCTGGTCCCCAAATATGCACAAGCCTAAGACTAGATTGTTCTGGATTCATTCCAAAACTTTTCAATTTTGGCTTAGCCTTGCAAACTCTCATTTTTATTTCTCTAATTATGAAACATATTCTAAAAATCTAGCAATGAAATGAAGGGTTTGTTATTTCATAAAATGCAGGAGCCATGTGTTACCTTTCTGTGAGAAAGTACTCATTTATCATCCAAACACTGTATAATAAAAGCTGACAAAATGCTGATTAAAAAAAACAAAAACAAAAACAAACTATAGCACACAGCCAAATCAAAGAAGTGTAACTGCCAACCCATATTCGTTCTTATTAAGCTGTAAGTGACCATGGGACATGAGCATTCTCCTGATACCCAGAACAACAACCAAGTTCTTCTGCTAAATTCATCATTCAGCCAACCTTTCACTCATCCATTCATTTAACAACTATTTATGAAGACAGCACTCTTCTAGGTACTGCTGTGTCATCAGTGAACAAAAAGACAAAGTTAGCATAGGATGGACAAAGGTATGATGTGTAATAGGACGTAGAGATTTGGCCTCCAAGCAAGAATCCACCAAAAGAAAAACTACCATTTGTAAATTTGTCTCTGGAGTTAGGCCTCTGACTTTAAGCAAGACTTAAGTCTTGAAGGCTGATGCTATGAGACCTTGACCTTGACCCCTTCCCCTGTTTGCATTGTTGTCTTTGATGCTCAGGTTATTTTCACTACAGCGTGGAAACAAATAATGGTAACAATTACAACTCTAACAACAATGTCCCTGCCAAGACAAATAGTGGCGCGCCGGGGTGGCTCAGTTAGTTAAGTGTCTGCCTTCAGTTCAGGTCATGATCCTGGGGCCCTGGGATGGAGCCCCGCACTGGGCTCTCTGCTCAGGGAGTCTGTTTCTCCCTCTCCCTCTGACCCTTCCCCTGCCTTTGTGCACTCTCTCTCTCAAGTAAATAAATAAAAACTTAAAAAAAAAAAGACAAAAAAATAGCACCAAGGTTTATTGAGCAATTACTATATTTTAGACATTGAATTTTCACAACAATCCTAAGAGTTAGGTATTATTGTTGTTATTATTATTATTATTCATTTTTCCAACCTTACAAATGAGAAGAGATGAAGGCACGAATTTGCCCACCACTCCAAGGCAAGGATCAAGTTCTTTGATTTGCTGAATGCCTCCTGGCGGCAATGGTGGAGTCCCGAACTCTGTGTTTGACTCCAGCTCCAAAAATTCCTCACCTTTCTCTTGGGTTCTTGGCACTCGTACCCTTTGCCTTTCTGCAGTCAGCTGTCAGCAAGCTCCTTCTCTGCTGATTACAACATCAACAAATAATAAATATTGAATGTATGTGTAGACTGCTGACTATTCTAATCAAATAGTGCATTCCACAAAGTTAATCTGGCTCCTATTTAATGAGACACATAATTGTTATTGAATTGCTTGACAATTAGGTAAAGTTGTTCCAATAAATTCTGTAAGCAGTCCCTAAATAATTATCTTATGTGTTCTACTCTCGTTTTTTTAATTTTGCAAGACCTACCATTTCTTGATATGATTTGCTATTCTCCTTTTCTTCTTACACTTCCTCTTCTTCTGTTTCTTCAGAACATACTCACATGAAATAAAACATGATAAGCCTAGATTTTATTCCCAGTGTCCTAAATCCCACATTTTTCACGGATGAGCTCTTCCTGGTCTTCTCCTGCTACCCCATCTCTGCCTGGATGATCTGGAAGCTGAAGGATTCAGACATAGCAAGAATCAGGCAAAGTTTGCCTTGAGAAGGCTGCAGACATATTATATGCTGGAAAATTGGCATAACAGTGACCTCCAACACAGCTGATGACCAAGTTGAGCTAAAAATGAACTCTGGGTTTCCTACATTTTAGATCTGAGAGTCTCAGAGCAAAAAAGATGAGAGAAAACAGTTTAGGAATAAGAAAAAGGGAGAGATTTTCCAGTTAAATATAGTAAATTGATTAATTTTTAAATATTCTCTTACTCTTCTTAACTGCAACAAATAAGTAGAAAAAGCCACAAATTCACAAGGACAAAGAGAATGTGAGAGGATATGACAGCTGATGAGCAACATTAATAATCTTTGGAGTTTGGAAACCAGATGGAAGAATGATACTAGATTTGAGAAAGCTGCCACCTAAGAACCTATGGATAGGGATACCAGGAGAAATTGAGCCAAGCCACCTCCAGAGAGCCCTGGAAAGGCTCTGAACATGGTTCTCCTGGGAACCTTTAAGGTGGAAATGAAATATGTAATTGAAATTAGGAAGAGCAATGGGTCATCTACACAGTGAGCAGGTAGACCTTTTCCATAAACCCAGAAAACTATCCATCCTCTCCAATATATAGAGACCAAGGTCTCTGAGAAAATGGAGAGGAAGTATCTCCATACCAGAGAACCCCAGATATGGCAGAGAGCAGAACTGAAAACAGAAGAATCAATAAAATTTGCTGATTGAAGAGCTGGACCATCAGCCTATTCCCTTACTCTTTTTCCAGAATGCTGGTGTCTATGAGGCACATCCATGTAGAAAATAGGTGAATTCTTCTCAGAAGAAGATGGCTTCAGGTGTGTGTGTGGAGGGGGGGACCCTAAAATGTTGATATTTGGGATTTTTACAGTGAAAACTTACCTGACATCTGATTACCATATAGCAAATCTCACTAGTATAAGTTGGTAAAAACTGCCCATTGTTCCAAAGCCTCCTGGAATATTAATAGAATATTAAGTATTAAATATTAATTATTAATTATTAAAGAATTCTAAGCTGTTTGAGGGAATATTCCAGGAAAAATACACAAAACTAGAGATACAAACAAATTGAAAAAGGACCTCAGTTGAAAGAGACAATAGAGAAAGGAGAAGAAAACATCAATGAAACCACAATTAATATCCTTAGAGAGATGAGACACGAAACGAGCAGAATGCTATCCTTCAAAAAAGGAATTGGAGAGATGCCTGGGTGGCTCAGTCTGTTGAAAATCCAGCTTTTGATTTCTGCTCAGATCATGATCTCAGGGTTGTGAGATCGAGCCCTCCCCCCAGACCTCTACCTCCACAGGGCTTGGAGGTCAGCAGAGAGTCTGCCTGAGTTTCTCTCCCACTGCCCTTCTCCCCATTGGAGCATGCATGCCCACAGGCATGTGCTCTCTCTCTCTCTTTCTCTCTCTCTTTCTCTTTCTCTCTTTCAAATAAATAAATAGAGGTGCCTGGGTGGCACAGTTAAGCTTCTCTCTTGGTTTCAGCTCAGGTCATGACCTCAGGGATGTGGGATCAAGACCAGCATTGAGCTCCATGCTCAGCATGGAGTCTGCTTGGGACTCTATCTCCCACCCTCCCCCCTCAAATAAATAAATAAATCTTTTAAAAAATAAAGGGCCATGTCACCCCAGTATTTATTGGCACTTTTTTTTGACCAGGAGGAAAGATGTAGAATGAAATCAATAAAACTGATATCACAGAAGTCAGAATGGAGAAACAGAAAGAAATAAAACAAAACAGGATCTTGGGGACATCACTGATTTGCTTGATCAAGCTATCCCTGAAGCCCTGTGAATACTGCGTTGTATGTGCCAGGTAGTTGCTCTTTGGCCATTTATGACCAACCCCCAGGAATCACTGGCCTTACTCCCACTGCATTCTACTTGTTGAAATAGTCACAAGCCTGCCAAGGTTCAAGAGGAGGAAATGTAGAACCACCACTGACTCTGAGAAATGAAGTTAGTGAGTAGTGAACCCTGAGGCTCAAATACAGGCTTTCCTGATATAATGCTATTGTACACAAAATCATTCCTAATCTGTGAGCAGAACACCAATAAGAAGCTGCAGAGCTAGTTCATGGAGTCCAGGAAACCATACCAGCACCAGGCATTTTCTGTAGATAAATGATAGGCCTTATATACATAATAAACGTACTATTATCTTTAAAGTGTAAGCACTACTCTTATGATTAATAACATACAAACTCTTAAAACTTTGGCTGAAGTCATAGTAGTTTTTTGTATTTTGTATGTTTTGTATTAAGTATTTTCTTTCTTTCTTTTCTTTTTTTTTTTTTAGATTTTATTCATTTATTTGAGAGAAAAAGAGAGAGTACATGAGCATACATGAGCTGGGTGAGGGGCAGAAGGAGAAGCAGGCTCTCCACTGAGCAGGGAGCCTGATTCAGGGCTTGACCTTGGGACTCCGGGATCATAACCTGAGCCAAAGCAGACCTTCAACTGACTAAGCTAGACAGGCACCCCTGTACTATGTATGTACTTAATCATGGACTCTAAAAGTACAACTAATGTGTATAGGAAATATTTTTTATGCCTAAAAGGGGTGGCCATATCCTCCAAATTGAAAAGTACTGACTTCACAGTCTATCATAAATCACAGAGAATCTCTGAAGAAATTGTTAGAACGGAATCACATTGCCTCCCAGATCCCCAGGCACATCTCGGGAAGCTCGATGCCCAGACCTTGTTATAAGCAGCCGCTCTGAAATATATGCCCACCCACCCTTGCCCCCTATCGACCTAGTCATAACTGATTGGCCCAGGCAAGTGCAGCTGACCAAATCAATTTCTGAGTTGGCCAATGATCTATGGGGTAGACTGGCACAAAAAGTTCTGACAGCTGAGGGCAAATTGAGCTAGTCAGACTCATCCTATTAAGCATTTTAATTTACACAACCAGACACACAGCACGTGAGACAGCTAGCGGCAAGAACAGACACTAGTAAGCCAAAGCAATGAGGGGGCCAAGTAAAAGTTAAGTAGAAGCTATGAATTAGAGAAAAGACAGAGGATGAGGAAGCTAATTGGAAGCAGGAGGAGAAGCAAATGGAAAGTGGCTCTGTGAACACAGCTGAGTGGTATTAACAAGGGAGCTGGAAGGCAGCCCAGGAGGGATTCTTCCTGAGAGCTGCCCATCAGAATCCGTCTGGGAGATGCTTCCTCATGGAAATGCTTGGGCCCATCCGGATCTACAGAATCAAAATCTCTGGAGCACTGAGATGCTGAAAAACTGCAGAAGCTATTCTGTCTTAGGGGTCCCTCATCTCCAGAAAGCCCCACCATGGCCCATCTCACTCTCTTGGATTTCAGTGAATAACTTTATCGTCCTAATTGCTCAGTGTAAATCCTGATAGTTAATCCCTGTTAACTAGCTAAGTTTGTCCCCATTACTTCTCACCAAAAAAATGTCTCACTAAAACACTCACTAAATTCTCCCTGATTCTCACTAAAAGAAAAAGAGACCTATGGGGAGAAAAAAAAATTTTTTTTTAGAGAAACCTTTTTTTGAGGCTGTAGAGATAAACAAAAACCACAAGAAAGGGGTTGTCATATGGAGTCATCTTTAGGAAAAATGTGGTCATTTTTGATATCTCATCAAAAAAGGCTTCTGAGGAGTGAGTTTTCTTTGAAGAGTTCTTTATATCTTTTGTTAAAAAAGAGGAAACTCTAAGACTCTTTGATTATAAATAAGTTAAAGATACATGTCTCTCTCTTGACTTTGTCTAGATATATGAGGCAATAAATTATTGAGTCCAATACCACATGCCACACAATAAAGTGGGCTTGTTCCTTTCCCATCACATATGTTTGTATTTTGTCTGTCAGTCCATAGGCTTTTCTCTTCTTATTGTCTGGAACCAGAGGAAGCAGCTCAGACCCCAGGGAAATCTGGGATGTTGCTGTTCAGTTACGACAAATTCCTCAAGTCAACCATTCTGTGACTTATTTTCAAACCATCTCTCCAGGACACAAGGGGTACTTGGATTTCTTACAATGGGAAATTAAGGAAATTTGAGTATGCAAAAGTGGTCACTTTCATCACTTCTTCAATTAACAGTCACTCTCTGTAAAGATGATAAACTATAATTATAGATTGTCTTCTACAATCACGATATACAAAATAACACTCTTAGGGAACTTACAAGTTAAAGTCACTTCATAATTAAAGTCACATTATTTTATATAAGATTTTTTTAGAGTTCTTTATAATTCACCATTTTTAAGACATACACTTAGAATTGTTTCTTCTGTCTTGAGTTCAGAATAATGCCCCAACCTTCTTTTCCGCCTTACTCACAATATTCCTTTCCTTCCTTACCTTAAGCTTCTTGCCTTTCTTTCCCTTTGTAACCACTCCACCAGGAAAGACCTTCTCAATCATTCTGCTGCTTTAAGACAAACTTCACTTCATCCTAGTCTCCCCCTGCAACAATTCATCATTAGTATACTTGTCTCCTATAATCATCTACCCAAAGCTGCTTCTATATTTTATCTATATTGTGCAAATCATTTGTTTCTCTTTGAAGACTAGAATCAAATTTTACTTATTCTTATTTTGCTTTGCTTTAATAATCCCTAATGCCTAGCATAGTGACTTGGAAAAAGTAGATGCTATACATTTTTGTTGCATGAAGAAACGCTTGTATACAGCTGTTCATAATTTCTAACCCCCACCCACCTATAGCCAATGACACCCATTACTGAGACAACTGGAATGTAGTTTATGGTCAAGAAAGATTATTTTCACTGTGAAGCTGGCTTAAAGAAATCAAATTAATTGTTTTTAACTTTTAAGGCCATGATCCAAATAAGAGAGAACTATCCAAATATGAAGTCATTATAAAGGAATTGACCATCCAAATCTGTAGGAAAATATGTAAAACTATCATGGATCTCAGCAGCAGATAAGAATGCTATGGTGTCAATATTCTCAAAATGACTAAACAATCATACAGATATATCTTTTCTGGGAAATGTACCAAATTCTCCATCATTATGGTTTGCAACTTTGAAACTTCATTTGATATAGACCAAGAAGATGCTAAACAAAAGGACAGATTGAGTGACTAGCTCAACTCACTTCTGCAGATTTTTAAAGCAAGTCTTTTTGATTCTATGAGGGCAGCCTCCTCTCCACAAACCTCTGTTGGGCCAGAGTTTCCCCAATTGCTTTCCTCTGAAGCCTGCTTCAGTTTCTCACCCTAGGCTCTTACAAATCCTGTAGATTATAGGTCTTTTCCGTTTTCCAAGTGCCTGGTGATAAAAATGTCAAGTTAATGATCATCATAAAGGCAGAATTATGGTTATCTGTACATACCAAAATTGAGATGAAATCAATCTTGAACCATAATTCTCGAGCCTGGTTTTTTTTTTTTTAACTTTTAAAAAAGATTTTATTTGTCAGAGAGAGCGCAAGCAGGGGGATGGCAGGCAGAGCAGGCAGAGGGAGAAGCAAGCTCCCTGCTGAGCAAGGAGATGGATGCGGGACTCGATCCCAGGAGCTTGGGATCATGACCCAAGCCAAAGGCAGACACTCAACCCGCTGAGCCACCCAGGCGCCCCTCTGAAGCCTGTTTATACTCCTGAACCTCCCCCAAGTTCCAGAACCAAATCCTCACTTGCTTACTATATACATTTCCACACGACCCACTTCAAGTTCACTAAGCCCATATGAAACTCTAAGACCTGTTCCATCCAATTTCTGTCTCTGGTAACAAATTATTCTCAGTCACTGATCCCTCATCTGATGTGGCTTTTAACCAAACCTTCTCCTTTATCTTTTATTTTCTGCCGTGCAGTTCAAGAATTCATCCTCCAAAAGGTCACTCGTATTTGTAGTGAACTTATGTTGCTCCTGTATACCCAGCATCCTTTTTTTTTTTTTTTTTTAAGGGAACTACCCCTCTCCTACTTGAGGTGAGGCTGTAATGCATAGCACCTACCACGTCCTCACTTGAAAACAAGCTTGTGACTTAGGCTTGTCAAGTCATCCATCGTACCTTATTCCTATGGCAAATATTATTGGTCAAAGGTGTAGGTTTATGCTGCAGGTGGGGCCAGAGCTCCTCTTCCAGAATTCATAATTAGGCATAACAAATTCTCTTTCCACTAGGGTTGCTAATCTAGAAGTATGCGAATCTGCAACTACAAGCAGGCATCCTCCTGGCTATATGCAGAACCCTATTTAAAGTAGAAATGGGGGCACCTGGGTGGCTCAGATGGTTAAACATCTGCCTTCGGCTCAGGTCATGAATCCAGGGTCCTGGGATAGAGCCCCACATCATGCTCCCTTCTCAGCAGGGAGTCCGCTTCTTCCTTTCCTTCTGCTACTCCCCCTGCTTGTGGTCTCTCGCTCTCTTTGTCAAATAAATAGATAAAATCTTTAAAAAGAATTAATAAAGTAGAAAGAGAATGAGACCAAACCAAAGAAGGCATCAGTAACTATACAAAAAGCCAGAGAATTTGATATTGTTTGAAATCCTAGGGCCAGCCATGCCTGAAGTCCATCCCATCCTGGTACTTGCCAGTTAGATAATTCTGACTTGCCCATTTCTAGCTAGGTGAACTTGGGCAAGCTATTTAACGTCCCTGTGTAACTCTTGCCTCATCCATAGAATGGGAGATAATATTAATACCTATCTCACAGGGTTGTATGAGGATCAGCACAGCAAATGCTCAATAAATATTAACAATGACTATATGAGGTGCCGGTGAGTACTACTGTTGTTTAATCTAGTTGGAACTGGGGTCTTGTCACAATTGAAGTGCATTGATGAGAGTTTCAGCTTCTTTAAAAACGCACTTGGAGTCCATCCTCCCTCTGCTTTTCCATGATCCCCACCCCCATGGATTCTGAGCAGTGTTTTAGCTGGCTTGTCTGACAGCATCTTTGCTCTCCAAAATCTTCCCTAGTCACCAGGGCCAGAGTCACCTTCACGAAACATCACTTTCATCAAGCAGCTTCCCTGCTCCAATTTCTGTTCACACTCCTCTCCACAGTTTCCCAGGTTCTATCTTACTTATCCAACCTGAATCACCTCTCTCCCTAACATTCCAATCAATCTGACATCTGACCTTTCACAAGAGCGAGACTTGCTAATCTGTGTTCCCTTGCTTTACCTTACCGGAGTCTTCACCCTTGTCCATCCCATCTTTCTCGTCGATGAATAATCAACTGCAATCATGCAGATTCTAACTCTTCTAGGATACCTTTTCCAACTCAAATTGGTTTTCACAGATTTTACCCTCCTTGAGATTCTGTATCATTTTTGATTCTGTACCAGAGGCTTCAACAGGCTTTTATAGACATTTCTGTATTGTTTCAGATGGACCCAACTAATCTCATTAGAGAGTGAAATTTTTAGGTTTTGTTTCTTTTGGCATGTCCCCTAACTCAGTGGTAAGCACATAACAGACACCAAATAATTTGTTACAGGGCCCAATCATAACACATCCCTACTTTAAAAATTCTGTAGTTTTAAGGAAATTTTCCTTCAAATTATGATAACTTTTATTGCAATTATCTAAACTCGACGCAAAAACTTCTAAGAGGCTCATAAATCTTAAGTGACCAAATAAGGCAATCAGACAATTTTAACATAGTTACATATTTTTATTACATAAACATTACAGTATTCCTTGTGAGAGCTGGTCTTCAGTTTTGCCTCTTGCTTTTATGGAATGTCAAATGTCTGTAGAAATTATCTAAGAAGGATTTATGAAACACTCTTGTACCCCCACCAAAAAAGCCTCAATGCCAACATTTTTCCAATCAGATTCCTGAGAAAAAATAATGGGTTTTGTTTATTTTACAGTGTAATGCATAAATTTTCTTTCAAGGTATAAAAGAGGACAGACCTTTAAAATAAGAGTCTCCTTTTGTTTACAAAGTCCTATAAAAATACATTAAGTATGCTCATGTTTGTCCTTTGACTTAATTTTCCAGTTTACTGGAAACAAAAAATAACAATAAGCAAAGATATGCAAAACCACATTAATCCTGTAGCAATATAATGTCTACATCATCATGAACACCTTGCAAAAGTAGCTCTCCTGGGTACGTAACAATCTTTCTTCGTTTTGCAGCTTTGAGAGTTCCCACCAGTGCTTCAAAGAGGTTGGCACATTTGTCGTCTCGGAAGAGGACCCCAAATTTCACACTTAACTTCCCATCAGCATCTAATTTGAGCAAATACAATGTTAGCCAATGCAAAGTCTTACCCCCATATATGGCAGATTTACTTAATCAAAAAACATCTAACTATGTGTTAACCAAGATGACAATTTTACAGTTCACACTCATAAATTCAATGTCCTCTCTTGCCAGATAAAAAGTGATGAAATAAATACAACATGTTGCACACCTCCTAGCCTTAGGATCATCTGGACAAAGACTAGAAGTGAACCAAAACTGACTTACAAAAAGTGAATGTGTTACAATGTTACCACTGTGGACCAATTTCCCTCTGTTTACATTTTGATTTTTTTTAAAAAAAGATTTACTTTTTATTGGAGTGAGAGAGTGTGTGTGTTCATGTGCTATGTGCGTGCAAGTGCATGAGTTAGGGGACAGGGAGAGAGAGACCCCTTCAGCAGGCTTCCCACTGAGAGCAGAGGCCAAAGAAGTGGGGCTTGATCCCAGGACCCTGAGATCATGACCTGAGCTGAAACCAAGAGTCAGACACTTAACTGACTGAGCCACCCAGGTGCCCCTACATGTTGATTTTTTAATTGTGGTGTTGCTGAATCAATTAAAAAAAAAAATACAAAAGAAAGTTTGGGTCAGGAGCAGCGTTTCTCTAAGTTTATTCTAAACACACTCAGAGCCCCAGGGTAGGACTGGTGACCTTAAAAATGAAGATATCTGTATTTACCAGATCTCTAGATTATCCAGTTTAGAGACCAGTTTTTAATATAGATGTTAAAAATTAAGGTAAACCCTAAAAAGAAATGCACCATCAAGCCATGAAAAGATAGGGTGGAACCTTAAATATGTATTACTAAGAGAAAGAAGGCAATTTGAAAAGGTTATACGCTGTATGATTCCAACTATAGGACATTCTGGGAAAAGCAAAACTATGAAAAAAGACAAAACTAAATAAAAAGATCAGCAGATTTCAGGGGTTGGGGTAGGGGAGAGATGAACAGGCAGAGCACAGAGGATTTTTAGATCAGTGAGTATACTCTGTATACTATAATGATGGATACATGTCATTAAACATTTACCCAAACCCATAGAACATACAACACTAAGAGTGAACCATAAACTATGAACTGTAGTTGATGATGTATCCATGTAGATGATCAATTATAACCAATGTGCAATTCTGCTGGGGGGTGTTGATAATGGGGGAGGCTATGCATGTGTGGGAATAGCAGGTATACAGGAAATCTCTGTACTTTCCTCTCAATCTTATTGTATTCTGAAACTGCTCTAAAAAAAGGTCTTTTTTCAAAAAAATGAAATAAATGAAAGGTGGATCTTTGATTAAAAATCAATCAACTGGAAACCTGTATAAGAATACTATGAAACACCTCCCCATTGTTGGTTGATACCCTTGATCTACCTGGCTAAACTTCTGACTCCCTTCCTTCAGCACCGCTCCACATTGTCCCCTCCAATAGCTGTGCCCGCTCTCGAGGACATGGCCATCAGAGTGAGTGGGACTGTTCCTTGGCCAGGGCTTCTTGAGTTCCCATGATCCCCTGCTAGAACACTTCTAACCTGAGACTTAGTGTGTTCCTACTGTGCTGGGCACTGGAGGCAAGTAGAGGAAGTATAGAATCACTTTCTAGCTTTCAAAGAAATGGCTTCAGTTCCCATGGGGAAAGAAGAAATACACACATAATAAGTAAAGAAACCGGACAAAGGAGTATGTGACTGGATGTCCAGTAAGTAGCCAACACAGGACATCCTGCAGTTTGGAGAAGGGCAGGATGGCTCTGGGCTAGAACAGGAAGGGAAGACTTCCTGAAGGAGGCAGCACCGGTGCTGGCTTTGAAAGGGAGTGTAACATGGAGCTTTTCATTTTTTAAAAAAGATTTATTTTAATTTGAGAGAGAGAGTTGGGGGAGGCATAGGGAGAGAATCTTCAAGCAGACTCCCTGCTGAGTGCGGAAGCGGAAATGGGGCTTGATCCCACGAGCCATGAGATCATGACCTGAGCAGAAACCAAGAGCTGGATGCTCAAGAGACTGAGCCACCCAGACACCCCCAAGTTACATTCTTTAAAGGCACAAAAGGCAGAAACCTGGATATAATCCTGGGAGCTCTGCCCACTCACTCCTCAATCTCATAAGTGATTCCATTTCCTTTGTATCTTCTGTTGCTCTAGCTTCTTCTCCATGGACGATTAATTTCTTGGTTCAGGCCAGAATTGATTCTCATGCAGATAACTGCAAAACTTCCTCTCCAGCCTCCCTTTCTGCATTTTTGTCCCCAATACATCCTCCATATTGGTGCAGAATAAAATCTGTGAAAGAAACCTTTAAGATGCAAATCTGTTTGATGCTCTTTTTTTTTTTTTTTTTTAAATAAACTCTACCCCCACGGTGGGGCTTGAACTCCCAACCCCGAGATCAAGAGTCACACGCTTCACAGACTAAGCCAGCCAGGTACCCCTGATGGATATTCTCCTCCTCTAATCTTTTAGGGGCTCCCTACTACCTTCAAACAGTGATGCCTTTGGCGTTCCAGATAAGACCCTTCATCCTTGACCCTTGCATTCTCTCTTGCCTGGTCTCCTGCCATATCGCTCTATGCACCTCTTGATCCAGTCAAAAATCAATGACTTGCTAGTACCCAAGATGACATGACAGATCCTGCCCTGGCAGTTTTGCCCATGTGGAGCCCTCTGCCCAGCATCCCAGAGCCCTTTCTCCAGCTAGGTCTTTTTCTTCAAGAATGGGCTCAAATGTCACTTTTTCTGAGGAGTACTTTATGATTCCCTCAGTCAAGTTAGTAACTTCTTATACGACTAAGTATATATTAAAGCACTCACCAGCAATTATAGTAATAAGAGCTAATATGTTTCTATATGTATTGAGTCCTTGCTCCGCTCCTAGAACTGGTCAATGCATTTTATAGTAATTAAAACTCCCTTACTCCTTATTTCATGGAAGGCAAGGCAAATTCATTGCAGGAAGCACCATTATTTCATGTTCCACTTAAACTACCAATTTAGCTACAGCACAACATGGATTATAAGATGCATTCTTATTTTAGAGATGTTAAAGTTTGGGGTAAAAAGTGTCTTTGAATCATTGAACTAGAATATTATTGGCCAAATAAGGAAACGAAGGCATAAAAATGGTTACTGATGTGCCCAAGGTCACACGGTAAGTGGTAGGGGAGCTGGGATTCATTCCCAGAGAATCTGACTCCAGAGCCCATGCTCCTAACCAGTTCCCCATACGTGCTTCCAGCTCATTTGTCTGTCTTCCCGCTACCTAGAGAGGCCCGCAGGGGCTGAGATGGAATTTTGTTTATTTTCACATGGCCAGCACTTGAGCACAAAGACAGCACTCAAGAAATATTTGTTGAATCAAAGAATTTAAATCTCCAAATAATCTTTATCCACTTAACTTTTTTCCACTGGATGAAAAATGAAAGACTTTAGAGAATTTCATTTTAAAAGAAATAGATAAATAGGTTAACTAACTAGAATTAAAGTAAAAATCTGGAGAAAAAGAAAAAGAAATAGATAAAACTAAATTTGTCCATTTCCAGCTTCACCTAATACATTATATTTAGATTAGTCTAAAAATGATTCTCCTAAATGCTAATTTAGTCAAAATTATCCCAGACACATCTTACATAATTAACCATAACCTGTCCAGAGATAACTTATCTCCATAGATGCTTTCCAGCTCAAGAAGTCATTTATTTCCAGGAACAGGTAAATCAGGGAGGCTTAGGGAAGCTGCAAAGTTCAAAACGTTTCATCTTTACAGAAATGTGATAATTACCGTGTAGTCTTCTAGTTTGTAAAGCTGCTAATTTTAAATACAGGTTCAGTCTGCCCTAGTAGAATAATAACCGTTCTAGGGTAAAGGTCAGAATTTTAAATGCAATTGAATCTGACCAATAAACACTTGGCTAACATGGAGACAGATCTAGGAGAGAAGAAAATCCTACAAATCACTCAAAAATATATCCATAATATCTTTAATAATCTAAACACTAGTACTACTCCCAAGAGCAACATGACCTCACAGAGGTAGAAAGCTGGAAAAGTAGAAATGAGGAACACGGGTTTCTTTCACTATTGAAAATAAGATTCACAGGGCACTTGGGTGGCCCAGTCAGTAGGGTGTCTGCCTCTGGCTCAGGTCATGATCCCAGAGTCCAGGGATCGAGTCCTGCATCAGGCTCTCTGCTCAGTGGGGAGTCCGCTTCTCCCTCTCCCTCTCCCTATCTCTCTGCCTCTCCCTGCTGTGCTCGTGCTCTCCCTCTTTCTCTCTCTCTCTCTTTCAAATACATAAAATCTTAAAAAAGAAAAAGAAAAGAAGATTCGCAACAACAATGCAACAATGGAGAATTAGTACAGAGGACATTTGATACAAATTGTTCAATGGAATTTTCCAAGTAGGTCTTCTTTCAAGTGATTTGTGATTCAAAAGCAGACTGAGTTATAAGTGAGAAAATTCACAAGCTAAAATGAAAAAACAACTCTTACGAGGTACTTTTTAAAGCTGTTTTTCACTTAAAATGATATAATTTTATTTAATTCTTTATATGATGTAATTTTAAAACTTTGAGTTCCACATTATCTTAGTTGTTGCTGAATATGTCTATTGCTCTTACAATTTTCAGAATTTTCCTGCATTCCAGTATATCTTATCTGATATGTACAAATACCTAAAGCTACAAACATAATAGTTACTTTAATTACAACTTAGAAAAGGACACTAATACTACCAGTTTCACATGGCACTAATTTCAAGGTAGCTGTTTCTTTGTTGCTGAAGAAAAAGCTGATTAGGGGCACCTGGGTGGCTCAGTGGATTAAGCCGCTGCCTTCGGCTCAGGTCATGATCTCAGGGTCCTGGGATCGAGTCCCACATCGGGCTCTCTGCTCAGCAGGGTGCCTGCTTCCCTCTCTCTCTCTCTCTCTGCCTGCCTCTCCATCTACTTGTGATCTCTCTCTGTCAAATAAATAAATAAAAAATCTTTAAAAAAAAAAAAAAAAGAAGAAAAAGCTGATTTAAAAAAATGTAGAATAAAACTGGACCAATTTCTTACAACATGCCTAAAATAAATTCAAAATGGATGAAAGACCCAATTTTGAGACAGGAAACCATCAAAATCCTAGAGGAGAACACAGACAGTAAACTTCTTGACTTCGGCCATACAAGTTCTTACTGTGTGCCTGTCAGTTGAGTGTCTGACTCTTGATTTTGGTGCAGGTCATGATCTCAGGGTCATGGGTCAAGTCCTGAATCCAGCTCTGTGCTCAGTGGGAAGTCTGCTTGAGATTTTCCCCCTCTTCTTCTTCCTCTGCCCCGCCCCCAGCTTATAAGCTCTCTCTCTCCCCTCTCTCTAAAATAAATCAGGGACACCTGGGTGGCTCAGTCAGTTAAGCACCTGCCTTTAGCTCAGGTCATGATCCCAGGGTCCTGGAATTGAGTGGAGAGCCTGCTTCTCCCTCTTCCTCTGCCTGCTGCTCTGCCTATTTGTGCACGCTCTCTCTCTCCCTCTGTCAAATAAATAAATAAAGTCTTTAAAAAAAAACAACAAATCTTTTAAAAAAACTATGTAAAGGGTTCTTTTAATTACATGTACATAAATACCTGGTTATACAAAACTCAAGAATTTGGAGAAAATAAAGACAATTTAGTATAATTTGTATCTGAGTCCCTAGTAATTTGGAAGTTTGTAAGATAGTGGCAAGATAAAGCAGAAAATAAACATTTGCCTTTGGTGCAGGTCATGATTCCAAAGTCCTGGGATCAAGCCCTATGTCGGGCTCCCTGCTCAGCAGAGAGCCTGCTTCTTCCTTTCCCTCTGCCTGCCATTCTGTCTACTTGTGCTTTTTCTCCATCACTCTTTCAAATAAAGAAACAAATAATCTAAAAAAAAAAAAAAAAAAGAAAAGAAAAGAAAATTAAAAATGATAGAGCAGAAAAAATAAATTTTAATAGTGTGACATAAAAATTTGAACACGAGGGGTGCCTGGGTGGCTCAGTGGGTTAAGCCTCTGCCTTCAGCTCAGGTCATGATCTCAGGGTCCTGGGATCAAGCCCCACATCGGGCTTTCTCAGCGGGGAGCCTGCTTCCCTTCCTCTCTCTGCCTGCCTCTCTGCCTACTTGTGATCTGTCTGTCAAATAAATAAATAAAATCTTTAAAAAAAAAAAAATTTGAACACGATTCAATTGCCAGATTTCAATGCAGCCAGACTAAAGAAGCACAGCAATTTTCTTTCCATTCAAGGGTTGATGGAATATCTCAACCATTCCTTGCATCAGAATCACAATACCCCAAAGGCTTTGTCTCCAGAAATCACTCCCCAGCGGAGGGCAAGCTGCCATAACTATGTCATGAGGTCCTGGGGGACCCCTTCATAGGCTTCTACCAAAAAATCTGTTCCTACCTGCTCTGAGATAAACTCAGAATACCGTGGCTGTGTTGGAATACTTACTTTTTGAACCCAGACGATGAATTTCCTCCACTAAGAGGTTAATTTCGTGATCCACATTCATTGCGGCCTGAGGGAGAAAAAAATGCTATATTATTACCATTTCTATATCCCATTAAGCACATCTTGCTAAATTCAAGGGCCATTTCTTTCTTTCTTTTTTCTTTTTCTTAAGATTTTATTTATTTATTTGACAGAGAGACAGAGTGAGAGAGCACAAGCAGGGGGAGAGGCAGAGGGAGAGGGAGAAGCAGGCTCCCCACTGAGCAGGGAGCCTGACACAGGGCTCTATCCCAGGACCCTGAAATCATGACCTAAGCCAAAGGCAGCCCCTTAACCAACTGAGCCACCCACGTACCCCTCCTTTTCCCCCCCAAGTTGCATTTGTCATTGTTAATTTACCACGTCCCTCTTCCTAAAAATACTTGTGTGATGTACAGGACACTGGAACACCTCCATTTCCCTTCTGTCTTTAAAATTGCCCCTTTGTGCTGACCCTACTCTTATTCTACACAGGATACTGAGGAGAAGGCAGCACCCACTACTAACCTCTGAGCCCATCCTCAGGATTCTCTGCTCTGCACCCAAAACTCACTGTCCAGAAGCAGAGAAAGACCTAGAATGAATAATGGCAATGTGACAGCATTCTGTGAGTGGTGGGTCCAAGGCATTATGGGAGTATAAAGGACGAAGCCACTGAAGATTTTTTTTTTTAAAGATTTTATTTATTTATTTGACAGACAGAGATTACAAGTAGGCAGAGAGGCAGGCAGAGAGAGAGGAGGAAGCAG